>NC_090021.1:237803666-238106696 GCF_037176765.1 Anolis sagrei
TTCTCAACCCTGGAGGGGACTAAAGGTGGCTTGCAAATCTGGCAAAAATTCAATGCCCCACAGGTAAACAATAAAACAATATTAGAAATATGCTTCTGCTAGTCCTGAAGGGGGTGTATGTTGTATTTTCTCTTACCCTGAAATCCTCACCAGGATATGATCTTCGACAGACTGTACATGTTGCTGTAGCATATGTGCCATGAGCCTCAACTAGTTTATCTGGAGGAATTCCTGCAACTAGAACACAAAAGGCAGAGAGAAGAAGATCAGTTGAGCCAAACTCTTCCATCAACCACAGTTACAGTTCAGTAAAGTGGATGACACTACCAATCCCACAACCCAAAATCTCATTGCTACAGACTGACAGGGCCTCCATGTTGGCTTTTGTCTAAGACTCTAGTGCGTGTCTGTCTCCAGCTTACCTCTTTCCAGTCCATCAATGTTTTGGGTGTATAAGCGCAGCAGGATCCCTTTGTCATACAAAAGACGGAGGAAGTAGTGGGCATAATTAGGCCTGTAATTGCCTGGGTACAATTCCTTACTTAACAAGAAGAAAGGCTTAGGATTGTGAAAAAAGTAGTTAAGTTCAAAGATGGCTTCTGGATATGGAATATTATACTGCTGGAGATTACTATATAGCCCACTCCCAGGGGACCTGCAAAAAGGGAAAAAAACGGGGAGAGGGTTAAAATGGGATGTGGAATATGTTAGGGAAGTAAGCCCCTGAAAGGTATCATCTCTCTCTGTGAGAGTGAGTGGGTGAGTAGGATCAAGGCCCTTTACACTGATCTAATGTAATACCCTAGAAAGACCAGTATCCACTAATTGCAGTAATACAAAAGTATCTAAATACATAGACATTCAGTGTATACATACAATACAAATGTAAGTAAAACATAGGATTGTTACATTCACATTAAATAAAAAAGTTGTACCCTGCCAAGAAAGGAAACTACCCTTAATAATTTTTAAAAGCACCCAAGTCTCCTTTTTCTGCCTATGCTCTGCTCCTCATGTGACTAATGTGAAGGCTGCTGACAATATCTTTTACAGATAAAGACCCAACATGGTCCCCATCTACACTGACCAGATTCAAACTGCAGTGGCCAGACAACAAACTCCCACAGAAGCGTGCAAAAGAAAACCTTAATGCACATCAATGCTTTGTGGTATGTAATCATCATCTGGGCTTCAGACCAGTTCCAGTGTTTCTACATATCCATCTACATAGTAAAACCACTTTCTTCAATATCAGTTTGAAACAACATTAACTGGGGCCTAGGTGGTAGCCATGGGGCAATGCTCGTGCAGTTAAGAGGGCAAGGCCTCCATTTCAGCTTTTGTGTTACCGGAAATCAGGGATGCCACTGGGAGTGCTGAGCCCTGCTCCAACCATTACCACTATTCTGTGGCATTCTTTCTTTCGAATTAATTCTGTCACATCTTTCAGGGTGAGCTTCTCTTTTCCACTGTTGTCTCCCCCTTTGCCAGCTCCAAAGAACAGCATTGGTGAAGTGGATAGGGAAAAGTGCCTGACTCCTTGGATCCTGCCAGCAATATAATAAATATGCAAGAGATTACAAAAGAACACTGTTCACCAAAATGGAATTACTGAAGCTAGGATAAAACAGTCTGAGCAAGTATTAGGGAAATTAAAAACTGGTCTTGCAAACTTGCTTTATACATGGGGATACAAATCAATTTGTCTTTCTGACAATGCTTATCCTTTCAGATGTAATCAGAAGTATATTTTATAGAGTCTTTCTCACATACTTTTTTGAGTTTGGAATGCCATTGATGGATTCCATTCTTCCAGGGCAACAAGGATAGCAATTGCCTGCTTGTTTCCAATGCCTGTAGGTCCAACTTACACATTGGGGTGGAATTCGAAAGTGTTGGACAGGGGGAAGAAGATGGCAGTAACAACAGTTGCTTTACTCATTATATCTCTTCATAGCATTAGGCTGAGAATGCCAGCTGGTTGGTACCAGGACTATTATCTACCTCCTCTGGTGTCCATTATTAACTGTCCCCTGGTAAGGTCAAAAGTGGTGGTGCTTCTGGAAAGCACTTTCCTCAAAGCCTTGTTCAATCTGAAATCAGCTTTGGAAGTACTTAATCCAGCTGTACTCTACAGAAACACAGATCTTGTGCATTCTGAATCACAATTAGTATTTTCCAGGGTTCATACTCTCAGCACTGTTTTAGAATGAGTGGCAATAACAATGGCAAATTTGACAGGTCCAGGATACTGGTGGAGTGTGCTTGGCAATATAAAGAAGCAAGAGGAGCTGGATCTGATGGTTTTTGCACTAAGCAGGGACACGATTCTCATGACTGAAGCAGGAAGGACAAAGATAAGAGAAATAACAGCTGCTATTTGGAAGCATATGTCTTGGAATTTGCACATATTTCTTTTTCCTAAGCAATCCCATAAGCCCTTAGGTAAACTTCTAAGTGATCATGTTGTGTCTTTCTGCTTCTTCAGCTGCAAATCCCACAACCAATGATGTGTGTTGCAGTGTAGAATCGGAAGGGCTTCAAGTTCTCCAACCCTGATTATAAAGAAATTCTTTTAGACTGGTATAAGTTGACCTGAGCTCATCGGCTTGCAGAGTTCTCAAACTGAGACTGGAAACATAAGACTAGCCTAGATTATCAGATTCAGCATGGACATTTAATATGCATCAGGAATTACTATAATTCAGCAAGTTAACAGGAAACATGCCAGAATGAAAACCCATAGTAGAAAGAGTACAAAAAGCAAACATGAGTTCATACCTGTCTTCAAACATGCTTGACATTTTGCTAATGTTATCTCCTGGAATCCTCTGCAGTAAGACATGTCCATTTGGAGGAGAAAAGTTTGGTCTTAATGAAATGAGGGTCATATTTTTGTGTGCTATAGAAATAAAGGAGTTCCTGTAATGGGACTGCTGAGCACATATCCAGAAATACCTCCAACCTTTTAAAAACAAACAAACAAACAATTATTTTCAAATGCAGAATGTGAAATGTTACGCAGAAGGAAAAACCACTCAGTTAATTCAAACTTTATATAGCTGACTGTTTTCTGGAATATACATTACTATTGTCTACGATGTGTTTGCTACTGGGCAGGCAAAGAAATAGGATTTTGCCCCAAGTACGAGCTCACTAATCTATGCATGCTAAGAGAAAAGATAAAGAAAAATACAAAGGTGGGGAGGGGTCTTACATTTTAATTCTCCTTTTACTGTTGAGATAATAGTAGAATTACAAATCATTCTGCTTACCAAAACTTCTGTTAACAAGCATAAATGTAATGCAGTTTCAATTCTGAACTAGGGTTAAGTAGTATATGCTTTGAATGAAGAAATGTATAAATTCAGGTTGTGACATTGCTAATTTTAAAATTTCAGGCTGCAGCAGGGTCAAGAAAGACTTCTTTCTTCCAGAGATCCTGAAGAGATGCAATTAAAGCAGTCACTACTTTGTACAGAGGAAGTTGGACCAATGGTCTCATTCACCATAACACTGCATTCACTTTTCTTCGTTTAATACTAAAAAAGATTTTACATACACATATGTGGGATTTTCCATTCCAGCTCTTCATATTCCTCCCAATATTCAGGGTGCCCTTTTTAGATAACATACTGTTCCCTTGAATTAGTCTTCTACTCACCCATTAACCTCTCAAAACTTGCAGCACGAAGTACATGCTTTGCTACTGAGACTCTGAAATGTAATCGCCAGTTCATTCCCTGTTCACTGCTGGGTCCTGTACAAGAAATAAGAAATGCAAGAGAAAGTTGTCTGATATGTTTCTGAATGCCTTTCCTTCTACTGCTTCTGAAAAAATTAATGGTTCCACCAACACAGCTGGACAGGACCCTGTTCGTCTTCCTCCTCCCCCTTGTTGTATCAGTGATGTGAAGGTTGTGGGAGATTTTCTAGAGCATAGAGCAAACCACCTTTCTGTTTGCTTTTAGTGATCTTCAGCCAGGAAGAACAGCTGAACAGCTCTTTACCGTAATGTTCCTAATAGGAGAACCTAAATTAGCTTATGCTTTGTAATAGCTTAGCCTTTTAAAGGTTATCCAAGAGGAAGAAAGCAGATACTAGGAAATTACAATTACTTTATCTCATCAGATCTTTCAATGTTGTAATTTCCCAAGGAGGCTCGCATATTTTAGTTCAAAAATCTCAGTATTAAAGCACAGGCAATTAAAACCTTTGCCTGTTTTTTGCACTATTAAGTGCATCGAGATTTTTTGCAGATCTCAGAACAGCACTACTTTTCCAGAAGACCTTGTCTTATCTTATTTCAAATAAACACTGATACCGTTAATTTTTAATTATACAATCTATAGTTATGAAAAGGTGGCTCATGTTGCTGGACTGAGCAAGACAGCCAAACAAGCAAGATTCCTGGTGACCAACACATGCTGCTGAAAATCATAAAATCCATACAATTGAGTCTTCTGCCTTGATGCAGCTATATTCACATCACCTCTCCAAAGATCAAATAAGATCACAGCATGCTACTGTGGATGAAACTCGTCACAGAAAATCATATTAGACCTTAGAGAGTTAGAAATTATTCAGTGCATTATCTCATTCCATAAATGTTTTGAATAATCCTCTTTTCTTTCACAACTGTGATTTTTTTTTGTCAAGGCTAACAATGCTGATCAGTTGTTAGGTAGTGGGCATACAGTCAGCACACAAATATGCTTCCTCCTAGGATGAATACAACCAAAACTGAAATTGAAGTCCCTCTTACAGATTGCCTTGCTAGCGTGGTATGCCCAGTACAAATTTAGCTGTTAAATACTGTGGTTTTGAGAATGTTAGGACAATGAATCAATGAAATAATGCTAAGTAGGAAAATGCTATGAGAAGTCAGAAATGCTGTCATGACTGTGCATAGCTTGATGACAATTTTGGCAATGTTGAACTGCTGAAGAAAAATACTATATATACATAGAAAAAGCAAAACCAAAAGTACAAATAATGTTGCAAATACATAGAATTACCGTGTGTGTGTGGGTGTTGGGGGGGGGGCTCTCAAAATAAGAATCATGATTACAATTTCTCCACTGTTAATTTATTACCCTCTCCTATCTCAATTACAGTATACGTTTGTGAGGAACTTGCAATTTGTTTAATCATGCTTTTGCTGTTGTTTCCTGTGGATGTTTGACAAGGTGTTTTTAGTTTGGTATGAACCACTGTGTGTACAGTACATTGCATCCCTTCTACAGATTAAATAAAGCCTTTGTTGTTTGCCTTCAGCTGGAGGGTCCTGATCTTTCCAGAATATTATTTAGAAGATCTTGCCAGGCGACAGGCCCTCATTATCCGCAGCACTTAGAAAATCAAATTTCAAACCCGAATATATGAAATGGTGCTTTAAATTTCCAATGTTCTGCAGTTATTACCTTTTGTATTTTTGAATTGGGAAAAGGATATTTATTTATTTTTACATTTTTCTTACCCAAACCTCTTTCCCAAACGTTTAGTTTTTCTCCCAAGGTGGCTCCTACTGGGCCAGGAGCTTGCCTTCCTTATTCTCTGAAGGCCTGCTCCCAAAGGTTTTGGGGACCATGGATTCTGGGATGTGAAGTCCAAAACCTGTGTTACTCTACTTCATCTTCAAGGATACATTTTCGCTACCGCCTTCAAAATGTTGTAACAGCGCAGATAATTTCGACAGCCCTCAACACTGAACTTGCTTATCCTGAGACAGGGGCGGCTCAACCCATTACACAAAGTAAGCTTTTGCAGTATAGTTAATTTTGCCCAGGGGCACTCTTGGAGGAAAGTAGACCTTGACATATGCGAGTTGTAGTTACTGGGATGTATAGTTCACCTAAAATCAAAGAGCATTCTGAATTCCACCAATGATGGAATTGAACCAAATATGGCACACACAGAACTCCCACGACAAACAGAAAATATATATCAGTGACTGGCTGGGGGGGGGGGGGGGGGGCGCCAAAATAGTGTTTGCTTAAAGTTGAAAATTACCTAGGGCCACCTCTGTCCTGAGAGAGGCACTGTCGCAAGCGAAACACGTGTGCTGTGTGCTAATGCCACCCAACAGGCCTATATGGGGGGCGGAAAGGGGCTTCTTACTTACTTAGAGAAGCTCTACTGTTCTAAGTAAGGCGCAGGCCTATGTTGTCATGGGGACCGATTCCCCCCCCCCTTCCCAGCCTGGTCTCTCTCCCCTCACGCGGGGTCGGCCAAATGAAATTAAGCTTCGACCCCATCGGAAAGCGCCGGCTCCGGTGGAGGAGTCTAGGCCGCCGTTGCCTTGGCAACCAGTCCTTCTCTGTGGGACTGGCATTGTGAATGGATGCGGAGGCCCTATACGAATGTGCAGGCCTCGACAGAGGCGACTAGGCCTCTGTTACCATGGTGACCAGCCCCGCCCTCCCTTCCTCCCTCCTCCAGCACTGCTGCGGCGGCGGCGGCTATGCGGGGCCATACGGTACCCAGCATGCCCTGCGCGGCCACTGCCGGAAGTGAGTGTGCATTTCCGGCGGCAGGCAGGGCGGCCCGGCCTCCTGCTTGTGCGGCTTCTTGGGGTCACTCACTGTTCTGTCGTCGCTCCCGCTGCCGGCGCCGCCATGAAGGACGTCCCGGGTTACCTGCAGCAGAGCCAGAGCTCGGGGCCTGGCCAGGCCGCCGTGTGGCACCGCCTGGAGGAGCTCTACAACAAAAAGTGAGCGGGGAAAAGGGCGGCCCAGGCCGGCAGGCGGGCGGGCGCGTGTGGCCTTTGGAAGCCGTGGGGCTGCTCGGTGTGTTTCCTCCGAGGCGCCTCACTCAGGAGGTGTTTAGGTCTTGGACATCCTGATGCTGGATTTCCACACCCCCCCTCCCCCCCAAATTAATGCAGTTTGATGAGGAACCATCACTCTGGCAGAAGATGCTAAAAGATCTTGTAAAACTACATCTCCCGTGATGCCATGGTATTGAGCCATGACAGTTAAAAGTGATGTCAAACCATTCATTATACAGTGTGGATGCATCTATATCAGACATGGGTAAACTTGGGCCCTCCAGGTGTTTTGGACTCCAACTCCCACAATTCCTGACAGCCTCAGGCCCTTTACTTATGCTTAAGCGGCTGAGGGGGAAAAGTAAAGGGCCTGAGGCTGTCAGGAATTGTGGGAGTTGGAGTCCAAAACACCTGGAGGGCCCAAGTTTACCCATGTCTGACCTATAATGTGCTTAATACAGCTCTGATTTTCCTCTTCCCTTTCTCTTCCTATTTGGTCTTGCTCACTCCCGTTTCTCAGCCTTGACAAATCTTTTTATGTATTGTCGAAGGCTTTCATGGCCGGAATCACTGGGTTGTTGTAGGTTTTTTTCGGGCTATATGGCCATGTTCTAGAGGCATTCTCTCCTGACGTTTCGCCTGCATCTAAGCATGCCATAGATGCAGGCAAAATGTCAAGAGAGAATGCCTCTAGAACATGGCCATATAGCCCGAAAAAAACCTACAACCCAAATCTTTTTATGCTATTAAAAGCTATCTCTACCCAGATTATGCAGTTTTCCTGCCCCTTTCTGTAGAAGCGTGCACTACAGATGGTGTTTCCTGTATCTGAAATGTGTTGAGACCAGAAGTGTTTCAGGGCTGGATATTTTTTTTTTTTTGGTATTTTCAAATACCTGTATTCACATGTATGTATATGTTGGAGACGAAATCCAATTATGTTTCATATTTAACTTATACATGGCCTGCAGGGAATTTTATGCAATATTTTGAAATATTTTTGCGCATGAAACAAATTTTGTGTACATTGAACCATCAGGAAGCAAAGGCCTCACTATCTTTGCCACTAACATGTTTGCCATGTTTAATGTTTTAGAGTCTACTGGTTTTAATCTATTGTTATATGCTATTTTAGTTATGTGTTGTATTTTATATTTTGTGAGGCATTGAATTTTGCCATTTGCCTTGTTGTGAACCGCTTTGAGTCCCCTCAGAGCAGTGGTTCTCAACCTTCTTAATGTCACGACCCCTTAATACAGTTCCTCATGTTGTGGTGACCCCCAAGCAAAAAAATATTGTTATTGCTACTTCATATCTGCAACTTTGCTACTGTTATTATGTAAATATCTGATATGCAGGATGTATTTTCATCACTGGACCAAATTTGAATACTGGTGGGGTTGGGGGGATTAATTTTGTCATTTGGGAGTTGTAGTTGCTGAGATTTATAGTTCATCTACAATCAAGAGAATTATGAACTGCACCAATGATAGAATTGGGTGAAACGTCCCACACAGAACCCCCATGACCAACAGAAAATGTTGTGTTTTCTGATGGTTTTTAGCGACCCTTCTAAAAACCCCTCGCGACCCCTCCAGGGGTCCCGACCCCCAGGTTGAGAACCATTGCCTCAGAGACAGAGAAAACTGGTATATAAATGAAAGAAAGAAAGGAATAATAAATGCATGCACAATTTCAGATTTTGGAACATCATTTTGGATAAGATATGCTCAGTTGTGCACTTGAAAGGTAATTCCTCCTAGATTACCTTAAGTGGTTTTCCCGCCCCTTACTCTGGAGACCTATAGGTGGACTTTATTATCTTTGTAAACACAAGTTTTGAAGATGGTTGCATCCTTCAATGAATTTTTATACTGACATGTTTCACCTTGTTCTCCTATGGTTGGTGGTGCATTAACAGTTTGCTCTTTTGATCAGACGTACACTGCTGAGTATTTTCGGCTCACTGGCTGCAGTATATACCCCATTTTGGTCTGTTCACAACTGAAGATTTTCCTTTCCTTCTTTATCGCGAGAGCAAAATATCACCTAGTATAGGGTTACCATGAGTGATTCCAGCCATGAAAGCCTTTGAAAATACATTTCTCTAGTATAGCTTCACAAAAACATGTTAACTGTGGGGCTCCAGTATATGACAAAGACTTTAAACTAACATCAACAAATGAGAAAATTATTTTGTTTGTTTCATTGAAAAGTGGCAGTGTGGGTGTTCTGCCATAAAATGTTTGCATAAAATGTATATATAATATGTAATAATTAAAGTGTGACCGTGAGTATATGAAATGCTCTATAATGAGTCAAGGCTTTGATTTATCTAGCCTAGTATTTATAATGCCTAGCAGCAACTTTCCAGATCTCATTAAAGGGTCGTGTTTGGGGGTTTTTTTGCTCAGTCACCTAAAATTACAAAAGTAGAATCCCTAGGCTGACTACACATCAGGGATCCTATATCTGTAATAGTTAGATCTGGAGCAGATAAAGCACAAATACTGGATCTTCCCTCATCCTCCCTACATTGATTTGCTGTGTTCACTTCCAAGCAATTTTCAGTGCTATACATCCAACTATAGAAACAAACACATTCATGTTTCTTCCACTGCTTCCACCTGCTTTGCAGAAGCCAGTAAATTATCACGTTGATGGAGCAATGCAGTAGCTAAATAGTGGATTCTGAAGAACATAAAGGATGATGCGTTGCTTAGTTCTGTCTGTCAGAGCTTTATACAAAATTTTCTGATCCAGAAACCTTTAACTAAAAATAGACAAACCATATTTAATTGTACTCAACCTGGCAGCCTGATAAAGTATCAGGGTTTTTTTTCATGCTCTCCTGAGAAATTAATTTGGTTTTTAGTCTTTGTTTCAACCCTACTCAAATTAGATTTTTAATTCACAAGTACGTTTATCTTTGACAGATAACAAAATTTGTGCCTCTACAGATAGCCAGAATACCCAGTTTTACAAGTAGCTACTGCTATATTAGCATTTTCCGTTCCCATCAGTACCTCTCTCTATTTTACAGACTCTGGCACCAGCTGACTCTCCAGGTTTTGGATTTTGTACAGGATCCCTGCTTTGCCCAAGGAGATGGACTCATCAAGGTAAAGTTCCTAGTATTATAGTAAATTGTAATGATATTGGGTTATATTATGAATATTTTCACTTCTTAGATGCCTTGAAATTGTTAAGTAAACTTGAATTTTTAGTAAAACAGAAACACAATCTGTTTCCTCAGTATTTGAGAAGAGGAAGTAAACTTAGTATCCATGGGGGATACGTTTCTGGACTTACTATAGTGAAAATAATGAATAATAGCAAACTTAAGTGTCACCAACATGAAGAGTTTGGAAATACCTGTCTTAGATAGTTGTGACCAACAAATATAATATTATGCTAAAATTGATTATTTTTTATTTATAGTTATATGAGAACTTCATCAGTGAATTTGAACACAGGTAAAACTTCCAACATTCATTTAAAATGAAAATAACCTATATTTTTGTATTTACTGTTCATGACTTCATTTGTGCATATTCTTTCTTTTACTCTAGGGTGAACCCCTTGTCCCTTGTAGAAATTATTCTTCATGTAGTGCGGCAGATGACAGGTAAAACCATTCTCTTTTTCGTTTTGGTGTGTTTTCCAAAGTGGAATAGTTCATAATGCAGACATGTCAACAGATTTTTAAGAAAATCTGACAACAGTTGTCTCTTGGGTGAGGAGAACAAATCATACTTTTAGATTTCTATTGATAGCAACTATTAAACGTATGGGCTTTTAAGGTCAATATATTATTTCATAGTGAGAAGATATTAATGGAGATGTTGAGTGTCTGTCCCTAGGGGTGTTCCAGACCTTAGGAAATTTACAGCCCAGAAATAAATTAAACAATTACTGGGTGAATATTTGGATAAGAGTGTCCAATCTCTGACTTTGAGCATTAAACCAGAAGCTCATTTAGACCAAAGGTCTGAGTAAATGTTTGATGATTCACTTTTGCTGGGAATGAAGGGAGGAAGATGACCTGAGCACCATCAAATTTACCCCAGGGAAAACACAGTGAAAACAGACTCTCAGTACTAAGAATTTTAGTGAAAGACTAAGATGAAATATTGTGAACCTTAATGTGATTTCCACTTACACCTTTTTAGATCCTAATGTGGCCCTTACTTTTCTGGAAAAGACCCGAGAAAAGGCAAGTATGATTGTATGAAAGGCCTATCAGCCATACATGCAACTATTCTTGTACATCTGCAAACTACCCTACAAACTAGATTTGCTAAGAAATGACCAAAACAGGAATAAAGTCAGTTTTTGAACCCAGTGAAAATGATACTGCTAGTGATAAATTGCCTTGAGCAATTTTTTAGGGAGAAAATAAAGTTAACAGAGCTTTTAACTGATGTTTAGATGTATTTCTATGTTGTGGCTCCAGGTGAAAAGCAGTGATGAAGCTGTGATTCTTTGTAAAACAGCCATTGGGGCCCTGAAATTAAATATTGGTGACCTGCAAGTCACAAAGGTAAGACAGTATTTATATTTTAGTGTTAATGTGTCTTGTCTAGATATGTAATGTCACATGATTGGCAAATTTTGTGCAATGCTTAGTTCTCAGTGTTTCTGTCTTTTGGTATATGTTGGTCTTTTAGTTACTGAATTCTTTGGAAAAGATTAGGGTCTGTCCAATCCTTGTGCTCAGTTTTGATGTGTATTACTGCAAATATCACACCACAGGTTGAGTATCCTTGTCCAAAATACTTGGAACAGAAGTGTTTTGGAGTTCAGATTTTTTTAAAATATTGAAATATTTACATTTGCATATGAATCCATAATGAGATATATTGGCGATAAGATCCAGGTTTGGACACAACATTTCATATACACCTTCTGCACATAGCCTGAAAGTAATTTTATGCACAATATTTCTAAGACTTATATTCATGAAACAAAGTTTGTGCACATGGAATCATTAGAAAGCAAAAGATGTCACTATGTCAGCAATCAATCTGAACAATCTTTCATTTTGGGTGTCAGATTTCTGGATAAGGAATTCTCAATCTGCACTGAAAATTGTAATGTGAGTTTTTCTAACAAGTGTATGTTACTAAGGATGTAATAATTAGGTATAACTAATGATATAAGTTCTCCTTAAGTGGCTAGAGATTATAACTTTTGATATTTAATTGATTCTTTCTGCTGTTATCATCTATGTATATTCTATATATAATCACTATAATCCTACACTACAATCCATAACAGAGTGTAACCATTTCACATTTGTCTGAGAGGCACATCTTTCAGTGCATTCATTCTTTGTAGAAATTAAGGCTAGCATTGAATTTGCCACAAACAAACTTGAAAGGTTTCTGTACCTGTGAGTTCTCTGTCTTTGATTAGTTGGGACACAATATATTGCATAAATAAAAGACTGTATGTATCCTGCATTTTGAATGAATCAGATTTATGCCACTGTTTATAGCTGCAGCGTTTTCTTCCTATTTTAAAATATTATTGTTTCTTGTCATCCTTACTATTTGAGAATTTTCTGCAATTTCCTTGTGATATTAAGAGATTGAAATGTGACAAGACTGGTCATACGCTGGTGTATAAAGACTTTCTGTATATGTTTCAGATTTCGATATTAATGTCAAAAATATATAGTATGATTTTACATAGGATTTGTGCTACATTGGAGATCAACATGAAGAGACAATATCCCATCTATTTCCATTAGGAAACCATAGAGGAAGTTGAGGAGATGCTGAATAATCTGCCTGGTGTGACATCTGTTCATAGCCGCTTTTATGACCTCTCCAGCAAATACTATCAGACAATCGGAAATCATGCATCTTACTATAAGGATGCTCTAAGGTTTCTGGGATGTATAGATGTCAGAGATCTACCAGGTAATGTTCCTTTTTTCTGTTCTTAAACATATTGCAATTGTACTCATGGATATTTGTATCAAGTGGAAGCTTGTATGGTGGTGGTTGGAGTGTGGAGGGATGTGTGTTGGTTTTTGTGATGTGTGCTGGGGAAAGCATTTAATTTTGTTGTGCAATGTACAATGGCAATAAAGTTATTCTATTATATTCTTGAGAGTATTGCTTGCCCTCTGAGTCTCAGAACATGAAGCTTAGAACAGGGAAGAAAATTACTTGATCATGGTAATTTGTTTATTGAATCAGTTATACGATGATATTTAGTATTTCAGAAGCAGGGGTCTAAGTATTATAGCTTTCTAGTTTTAGTTGGCTAGAAAAACTTTGTATTCTGTGTCTGGAGCCACTTAGGGCAAAAGTTATTAGAATAAGACCTCTGTAGGATTTTTAGAAATACTCCTTATTTTAAAATAGTGGAGGCTTCGTCTTTGAAGGCTTTTAAACAGAGGCTAGATAGCCATCTGTCAGGGGTATTTTAAATGAGCTTTTCCTGCATGGTAGGAAGTTGGACTGATGCCCATGTGGTCCCTTTCAACTTATGATTCCTTTTTTTTTTTTTTACAATTGCACCCTCTCCACAACTAAACTAACAAAGTTTTGAGGGTTCTCTTTGTCCTTCATGCAGAAAAACCCATCTCAGTTGGTTTTCATTTTTTTTTTAAAGATCCTTTAGTACATAGGAATTTGGCATTGTGTGTGCATGTATAGATTTGTTTTGCTTTTAGGGGAAATCTACATTTAAATTAAATAATATACAGATGTGCTGATGGAAAATATTGGTGATCCAACTTCTATTTCAAAATGATATAGATGCCACTTACTGGAATCTATCAACTACTGTGAGCTTGGGAAATCTTTAGATACTAAAAGGCTGGACTGTAGAACTTTTGTTTGACCGAGGACATTTTTCCTCCCAGTGGCAGACCAACAGGAGAGAGCTTTTACATTGGGGCTGGCAGGACTCCTTGGTGAAGGAGTCTATAACTTTGGAGAACTGGTAAGTAGCAGAACTTTACTGTTTAAATTGTTGTGGTAGAGGAAGCTGGCTGCTATATTTCAGCATCTTGCCTCTTTTCCATTCTCAGCTTATGCATCCAGTGCTGGAGTCTTTGAGGGACACTGACAGACAGTGGCTGATTGATACTCTTTATGCCTTCAACAGCGGCAATGTGGAGAAATTCCAGGCTTTGAAGTCAGCATGGGGCCAGCAGGTAAGTACCTGGTACAAGGACAGTAGTGAGCAACTAATAGGTGAACAGGTATTTCTGCAGCCTGTGAGGGACTAGAAAAATATGAAAGTACTGTACATGACCATTAACATGTCTTCTAATTAAACATAAGTTGAAAGCCCATTTCTAATTTCAGTTTGAGGTTTTCCCATTACATTGGGCATTATCTAAATACTTTGGGAGGAGTGCGAGAGTAAATCATTTTACTTGTGGCTTTATGAAAAGGTTTTAAGGGATTCATCTGGACATCCCTTAAACATTGAAAGCTTTTTTTTAATGTCAGGAGCAACTTGAGAAACTAAGTTGCTTCTGGAGTGAGAGTATTGGCTGTCTGTAAGTACGTTGCCCAGGGGACACCCAGATGTTTTACCATCCTGTAGGAGGCTTCTCTCATGTCCCTGCATAGGAAGCTGGACGGGAGCTCCCCCCGCTCTCTGGATTCAAACTGCTGACCTTTCAGTCAGCACCAGGGGGCTCCTATCCTTAGCAATGAAATGACAAGGATTGTGGGATTGGCTTGGGGCATACATCTTGCTGCATTATAGCCAGGAAGGTTTTTGGATTAACTTAAGTTCTGAACTATCATGTTTTATAGCCAGACCTGGCTGCAAATGAAGCTCTTCTCCTGCAAAAGATCCAGTTGCTTTGCCTCATGGAGGTGAGTCTGTACCAGAGAGATTTGTCTTTATTTGTGCTAAATAGTCCTTTTTACCCCAAATCTTTCTATGTATTATGTTTTTTAGTTATATATTTTTATTTAGTCTTCTTGTACATAATTTTTCTTTAGGTATGTGACAGTCTCCTAGGGCAACATGTGACTTTTGTGTTGTATTAAATCTGGATGATACTTAAGAATCCTGGAAATAACTGGTCATACTAGATTGTTGTTCTGCAGGTATCTCTCCATTATTGTTATGAACCATCAGTCTTGCAAAGCTAAAGGAAGGGACCGCCATCATCAGTAGTACCCCACTTTTCTCTCTGGATTGTGGTTCACAACCTTAAAAACAATACAAATTTAAACCTACAAAATATAAATATAAAAATAGGATTCTACAATTATCAAAACAAGTCAGTTTAAATCACATTAAAACAAATAAGCAAAAAAACCCCTTTTAAAATAGATTGAAACACCATTGTGGTTGAAGTAACTAAAGAGTTTGCCAAATTATAAGGCCCCACATCTGTGTAAATGAAATATCTCAATATTTTGTGCATCTGTTCATTTACCCAGTTTCAATCATTTCAAAAGGATACCCTTGTTGTTCATCTGTTGTGAGGGAAATAATAAACATGTTGAATCTTACAGCCATAACAAATTTATTGGCCCATAAGCTATGGGCTGTAATCCATTGAAGTTCATGCTATATTAAATGTATTAGGTAAAAATACAGAATCCTTAAGAACAAGTGGCAAGTGTTTGTAACAGCTTGGCCTCCTTTAAATTTTTTCAGATCCATATCCTTTTATTGTGTCCATTTTAATTGCAGGCTCTTTTCTTTAATATTTATGTTATAAATGAAACTATTGACCAAGTATGATTGTAAATAAATAAGGAACTTTTGCACAGTTATGCCCTTTCTTTTTAGTCAATCTAGTTTTAAATCCTTTATTCCTCTGCAGATGACCTTCACCCGACCAGCAAACCACCGGCAACTCACTTTTGAGGAGATTGCTAAAAGTGCCAAAGTCACTGTAAATGAGGTGAGTCACATTTGGTTCTAAAACAGAAGGAATGTAGATATTCTTGACCCTTACTTGAGCAGAACAATTCACTGATCAAACCCATATGCAATGTGCCTGCTTCAGTTTTATTCCAGGTTTTCATTTTAAATAGTTAATATTAAATTTTTATTGCATCTCCACAAATTACCTTTGTGGTCCTTTTTGGGGGCATGTTTTTGTAAGAAGTGATCAAGCGGGTGTGCTGTGCAGTGACTTGTCTGGGAACAACCTGAAATTTCAGTTGAAGCAAACAAAATGTTTTTGTCTTTATGCAGGTAGAGCTGCTAGTGATGAAAGCACTTTCAGTTGGTTTGGTAAAAGGCAGTATTGATGAAGTGGATAAAAAGGTTCACATGACTTGGGTCCAACCACGGGTGCTGGATTTACAACAGGTAAAAAACAGCTTTCTTGGAGGAAAGCAGAAAATGTTGTTAATGGGCTGAACGTACTTAATCATCATTGTGCTTTTCTGAATGTCTTAAAATCCTAAAACAGGTGAATTTATTTTTTAGCCTGCAAAATAATAAAATCCATTCAGTTGGATGCACAGTAGGTCATATTTCTGGCACATTCCACATTAACACTACAGCTTGAGAAAAGTGGAAAAGCACTGGGAGACTAATTGCATTTTAATACCTCTAAAAATTAATCAACAACAGAGTGGTATTTCTTTAACCCAGTGGCTCTCAACCTATGGGTTCCTGGGTGTTTTGGCCTACAACTCCCAGAAATCACGGTCAGTTTTACCAGCTGTTAGGATTTCTGGGAGTTGAAGGCCAAAACATCTGGTGACCCAAAGTCTACCAAGACAGGAAGTATATTCCCCTTTAGCTTTCATCCCTCCCCTCCCCTCCCCCTTTTTTCATTAGTGATGCTGGTTGGGTGGGTGGATTAAATCCTGCATCAGCTTCAAGCTACTGTAAGTGAGAAACTCAGTTTTGTAGGAGACTGGTATATAATTGTCTCATGTGTCTCTTTTACAAGATCTTCCATTTATGTTTGTTTCCTAGATAAAGGGCATGAAAGACCGCCTGGAGTTCTGGTGCACAGATGTCAAGAGCATGGAGATGTTGGTGGAGCACCAAGCCCATGATATCCTAACATAAAGGACTTTGCACTGGCTGAGGGAATATCTTGTGCTGTTGCTGAAAGTGGCAGTGCCTGACCACTGACTCTGTACTGAATTCTATTAAAAGGGGGGCTAGGGGAGGAGGGGGAAGAACTACTTTTCTGATGCTTGTACAGAGGACTAAGTGGCCTTTGCTGTATAACCCTTTGGTGCTTGGAGTCGGGAATTCCCTCTTACGCACTATCATTTTATTAGTGCTCTCCCATCCTGTTGTCACCAAAGGGGGGAGCTAAGGACTCCATAAAGATGGATTAATCAGTCTTGGTGTGATGTTGTTACAGTGGAGGATGCTGGGGGGACTATGTGCTAAGGGGGTGGAGGGCATTGGCTCAGCAGTGGGAGGGCAGCAAGTCTTCCATTTTGCATTAATTGTGCAGGAAGGAAAGGCCACCATTGACAGATATGGGGAAGAGCGTGACCTTCCTCCTGCCAGCCCAAAGGCAGCATAGCTGAGAAGACACACCTCTTTCCCCTAGCCTCCCATTTTTTTCAGTAGAAGCTGCTCAATCCCATCAATGAGTTTTCCAAGAATAAAGTCATACTTAATGGATTTGTTTTTATATTATACCTGGGTTTGCTCTTGTCTTTTATGAACATTTAACCAGAAGTGTGATGCAGGAAAAAAGCAACTGCTGGAATAAACTTCTGCCTTCCCTCTTGTGTAGTTCTGTTGGTGTGGTTTTACAATGACTTGAACTGAGCAATATTCCAACCTCAGGAAGGGATGAAGTAGTGTGGACTACCCCTGCCAGCAATAATGGACTATTTTGCATTTAAAAGGAATGGGAATAAGGACTCTTTTGCAAATGCATACATTTAAAACAATTCATTTTCTGATAAAAAATTGTGGGTTTTTAGTAAGTTAGGATATATTTTAAAAGCCGTGGGTATACTTTGTAGATCACACTTCTGACTATACAGCAATTAGTAAAATAAGCACTTGTTTTCAGATCACATGTTCCTCCAGTGGGCGTGGGGTAGAATTATGCATAATGTGCTTAAAAGAATTCTTAGTGTGATATAAACATTCCCAAAAGGGAAGGCACCAGATATATTCTTTTTGAATTGGGTTCATATGAATTGTGATGGTCATGATGTAGATTACATCTTCAGACATTATTAAGAATTATAAAGGTGCTAAGTGGATTGTCCCTTATAAAATCAGCACTTTAGTATACAGCATCTCTGTCATTGCTCATTTGCCAAGAAGGAAAACAGGTTAACTAAGCAATGTTGTCCATTATTCAAGCAAATAAGCTGTATAGTTCAGTACATAGTATGGAGAAATATCATTAGCCAATTACTTTGAGGTTATTGTCAGTTGATGACATATAGGTCTGTAACCTTAGTAAGAACTAAATGTTTCTCAGCAGTGTTAAACATGTGTGGCCATTTTTCTGGAGGCTGGATTTTCATGTGCAGTGAATTTGTAAAGAACTTATCACCTACAGTTTTGGATGGCACAGACTAGCCTGGAGGCCTCTTTACTTGGTGAGCACTAGGTTAATTTATTGCTGCCTTGATGTTCAGTGAAAAACTTCTGTTTGAAGACAGAGATTCCATCTGGATAATGGGAAGAAGTCGCCTGAGGGCTGAGAAGGGCGGTATACAAATACAGTAAATAAATAATAAATAAATAAGAACTTTCTACAGCCAGAGCTGTTACAGTGGAATGTGTTGCCTTGGAGGATGGTGGAGTCTCCTTCTCCGGAGGTTTTAAGAAGAAGCTGGATTGCCATTTGTCAGGAGTGCTTTGATTGGGTGTTCCTGCATGGCAGAATGGAGTTGAACTGGATGGCTCTTGTCGTCTCTTCCAACTCTGTGATTCTACGAACTTGGTCCATTTGGGAACACTGAATGCATTCTGAACAGAGTGCCAAGTTGTGACATCTAGGGGACTGTTTACTCATCTGCAGTCTGTTCTATCAGTGTAACATCACTGGGTTGCTTCTGGTGGTTTTGGAGTTTCAAAACATGCTAGAAGAGACATCCGGCTTAATTTGTACCAGGAGCTCCCTTTATAATAATATTCCAAATAGCTGAGTGCTTTTCCTTCACTTGAAATGTCATGGATTGGCTGGTCTAAAACAAGAGGCTGGTGTTTCAATTTCACCACTAATGTCTCTTCCTAGAGAGGAACTAGTGCTGTGCCTTATTTTCACTTTCATTAAATTATTCTGAGAGCTTGCTCCCTCACTAGTTCCTCTGTTATATACTTTCTTTTTTCCTTAGTTCTTTTCAGTTATAGGTAGCTAACGGTACCAGTTATTATCAAGGTAATATTACATTTTTTACAAATCTGAGATATAGATGCCCATTTCACAGGTTACGTACATATAGAATTTAGCATTTTCAGAATCTTGCTCCATCTTTTTTTAAGATGGATTTTCTAGGTCTTCGATGTAGTGACAAAAGAGTTAAATAAATCATATTGTCACACATCCACTCCCACCTTCCAATTGCATCTGGGAAATACAGGTTGAGAGTGACGTGCCAAAGATTATGGAAACTCTCATTCTTAGATCCGGATCTGGACTACATGGTAAGCCAACTGAATATATATTTCCAGCTTCTTCAATATTACCTTTTAGCACAGAATATACATTTCTTTGTGTATAGAAGAGAGAGTTGAATATCCTGTTCTTTCTCTAGCAAAACATGAGCTTCTTTCATGCTAAAGTGTGTAATACGAACTCCAGACATAGAGCTTGTGCCTACATGGGGAAGGTGGAAGAAAGATTACATGGGTTCTGCAGCAGTTGAGGCAATTTCCTTAGCATTCACTGGTCACACAAGTCATGAATGCATTCCTTTCCCTCTGTCAGGGTTTTGAAACTGCAAATACAAATCACTGCTTTGTGTTTCCTAGATTATGGAAACCACAATGAAGTAGATTTTATTGAGAATATGTATAGAAAACTGAATGGGTTAAATTGGCTTTGCCTTATATCATTCTTTTAAACTAGAGCACTAACTGATCTAGTATATCTTTGAAGCATTAGCAGTGTACTTTTTTCTCTTTTCAAAGAAAATCTATTTGGCGGCTGTGATTTTAAAATTATTTTTTAATCATGAAAACCTCCAGAGACAGCTTTATGTGAAACAGGATACAATTTTCTTTTTGGTACTGCCTTTTTTGTAATTATATTCATAGCAGAAGCCTTTTGCTTGCCCTTCACTCTCTGGAATGGTTCTTGTAGTCCTCCAGATGGCTCAAAACCCAGCCCGACGGGATCAAGAAAGTTGCAAACATCACACTCAGGCCTATAGCTTGCTCCTGCAAATAAAAAAGAAGGATACGATTGATATATGTAGCAGGTTGCTTTGGGTTATCCTGGGTTCATGACTGTTCATAAATAGACAGAAACAGGACTACCATATAATGTTGGATTTCCACTTCTTTCAGCTCCAGCTAGCATGGCAGCAGTAACGAATAATGGTTTGGCTAATCTAGCAATACCTGAAGGCCTGCAGCTACTCTACCCTTTCTCTAACAAGTTAGGTGTTTTCAGACCAGTTGGGAATAGAAGTTAAGGTTGGACTGGGAGTTAAGTGATGAAAGTTCTGGTATCCAGTGGGATATGAAATTCACTGTGACCTTGAGACACACTGTGTGATCTATGCCATTAGGCTTGAGAAAATTAAATGTTGCTTTGAGCTCGCTGGATAAAATAGGATATAAATAAAGTAAATAGCTTGTTAATTATAAGGAAAGCTTGTGCCATGTATCGTTTGCCATATATAGTTGGCCACTTTTTCCACACTGAGGAGTGAAGTCTTCATGCTGCATACAGAGTGGTCATCGTGGTCTGAAAAGGTTCCCAGTTTCAATAGTACAACCACTAGGTGCCAGAAAACCTAAAGTTTATTTAAAGCATTGCTTATTAAGCCATGAGTCCTGACTCCAAATGGAGTCCCCTTAGCTCAAAGTTGGGGCCACAAAATTTGTCAGGAGTAAAAGATTTCTGAATACCATTCATGTACACAAATCTGTTAGCAGCAACATACAGTATTTATCACGGACTCTCCAGAAAATGTTGCAGGTGTGCCGTACAAAAAGAAAAATCAACCTATTTAGCAAGCTGTGCAAAGGCGAAATGTTTGATTTTATACATATTTTGTATACCTGGAGTCACATAAAACTTTCTTGAGTGGAAGGGGGTCCTGACCAGAAAAAAGTTTTAAGAAGCCCCGATTTAAAGGACTGCTTCTGTAAATGTCTATGTTTTAACAACAGTTTCTCAGAAAGAACCTAGCTCGCATCACCAACAAATGGCACATGCATTCATACACAACCTGTTTCTCTCTCTCTCTATATATATATCTATATCTATCTATCTGTCTATCTATCTATCTATCTATAAAGTGTACGGTATATATTTGGCCACTGAAAACCACATTTGATACTGACTTGAAGATAAATCATGCATATGCATGGCAATGAGAATGAAATAGTTCTTGGTTTGATTTTCCTACTGAAAGGATGGAGGTGATTTTCACTCCTTAATTTACCTGTCACAACTAAACTGAGTAAAAATTCACTTGATCGAGGAATGAAGAAAAAAATCCACTCTAAAATGTCTGAGTAGTGTTTGGAAGGCTTATATGGATGAGCAGTATTTTGAAATGGAGGTGATGAAATGAAAAGTTACTATTTTAAAAGATAATAATAATAATAATAATAATAATCTTTATTTGTATCCCAACAAGGGCCTCAGAGTGGCTTACAGACCTAAACATAATAAATAAACAATCCAATTAATAACATAACCAATTACACAATCAAAATTAACACAAGATCACCATATAATCGTGACATATTAATTGCCAAAGGACATTACTCACCCAGCTCTACCTATATTGAAATTTTGCACTTTCCCTTAGCCCTATCCAGAAACTATTGCACAACCTCTGAGTCCTCTGAACAGAGCATTTATTACTGTTCAGCCATTGGGTTGTTTTGATGTTATTTTTTGTTACTGTGATGTGTTAATTTTATCTTTTGTTGGGTTTTATTTTATTTTATTGTGCTATGTTTTAATCTGTGGTTTTTGGGCTTGTCCCTTTGTAAGCTGCCCAAGCCCCTTCAGGGAGATGGAGGTGGGGTATAAAAATAAAGTTATTATTATTATTATTATTACTACTACTACTACTACTACTACTAGCCACTATAATAAAACCATAAACAATTTCAACAATTAGACAATAAAACCAATTTAAATTGCTGTTAATGTTTATATATACCTAACTGATTAACTTTCATGCAACCCTTGTTGAAATTCATAATCTTGCAAAGTTGCAAAATTATTATGCCTAACGATCTCTTGTCTTAGTATAGCTCATTTGACTTGTGCTTTTCTTTCTAAAACAAAAAACAAAAAAACCCCTAAACATGCCAAACACCAATGTAAATCTTAATTTCTGTTTCCTGGTACGTGTGGCAGATCTTGGGAACAATGGCTTCAACCAGGCAAATTGCCAACGTTCCTGATACTTTTCAGTTGTCAACAGTAAGAAGGTGAAATGTGGAATTATGTTGGTGTGTGTTTTTAACGAGTATATTTGGTGGTTAAGAGAGAGGAAATGATAATACCAGTAGTCTCTCTCTGTGTGCAACTGTAGTTAGTGTGTGTTTGTGGGGAGGAGATTTCATGTAATTCCTAAAACTGCAGGGTTTTTCTTTTTCCTCCTCTATACTTCCTGGACTTTTGTGATTGATTACATAGCAACTCAGTCACCTTTAGGGGAAGGCACTTAAAAATACTTCCAGATCAGGGTGGTTCTCTCTTTATGTACATGAGTGTTTCCTTTGCTGAAGTGGGGATGGCAATAGAAAATATACAAACACATTTTAAAGCATCTTTGGTCCTAATATTCTCAGATACGTTAATGAAAAACAGTGGTATAAGGTGGGGTTTTGCATGTTGAGTGAAATATGGACCTACACTTGTAAGTTCCTGCTTTGGATGACTTGAAGTGGAGACTGTGGTGAGAAACCAGTTCTGATACTGTATTTTCTCAAGTCTAATGCACACCATTTGGGAGCTAAATTACTTTGCCAAAATTAGGGTGCACATTAGATTCACGTGATACGGTAAATTTAGTGCTAAGCAAAATGAGAAGCTGCTTCAAGAGACCACCTGGAGTTTCTATTTGAGGAATGTAATCTCTAATTTAATGGCCAGCGCTCAATGCTATGCCATCCTGGGATTTGTAGTTTGCTGCATTCTTTGTCAGAGAACACTCAAGACCTTGTGAAACTACATTCCCCATGATTCCATAGCACAGAGTCAAAGCAGTTAAAGTGGTGTCAAGCTGCGTTCATTGTACAGCATTGATGCACCCAAGGTTTTCCTTTTCATTGCTGGAAGCTTTGGTGTTCTTACACTTTTGTTGTCAAAGATGGGGCTGTAAGCATACAGCAAATTACAAAGAGTGCATCTTTTGCCACTGCGCATTACATTCACTAGCAAATACTTTTTGAGGGTTCCGGGTTTTGAAAATGGTGTGCATTAGATTTAATGGCTCATTAGACTCAAATAAATACAATAAATATTTATGCTACAGTTTAATCAAGCTTTATATCCAGTCAACAACTGCACATTAAAAAAGGAACTGGCTGAAACCACTTAACGTTATTGTGGTTTTTATTGATTCATTGATGGATGGCACCTTTGGGAACACAATGTAGGGGAATGAAAGGTGCAATGCCCTCACCTTTCGATTTCTGAAGGAGGGCCTATGACATCCCAGATACTTAGAAATCAGTTATGTGCTTTGGTTGAATGCCACAATACATTAAGTTTATTAATTTCAGCACCACCTTAACAAAAAACCAAGCAGTGGCTGGCTCAGAAACTCCAACCCTGTCTGCCTGCTTCTCATCAAATTTATTTGCTACCACTGCCTCCTCCCTACATTAGGCATTCAAATGGCAAGAGTGTTTTTTAAATAGGAAGGCATTGTGAAAGGAGAATTAATTTATTCATGCCCCTAAGAATGTTGCTGTGAAAGAGGAAATCCTAAATATGAAGAGGGCCAGCATGATGTAGTTGTTCTGAGGATTGAACTAGCACTTGGGAGATCATGATTCAAATCCTCACTCAAGCATTGGGAACCCCCTGGGGATCCTTGGGCAAGTCATGTTCTTTCAGCCTCAGAGGAGGAGTCCCTGGTGATGCAATGGGTTAACCCAGGCATCCTCAGACTGTGGCCCTCCAGCTGTTTAGGCCTCCAACTCCCAGAAGCCCTAATGAGTTTGTTCAATTGTCAGGAATTCTGGGAGTTGAAGGACCAAACAGTTGGAGGGCCGCGGTTTGAGGATGTCTGGGTTAAACCCTTGTGTCAGCAAGGCTGGTCAATCAACAGGTTGGTGGTTCAAATCAGGGGAGTGGGGTAAGCTCCTGTCGAGCTCTAGCTTCTCATGTGGAGACATGAGAGAAGCCTCCCACAAGGATGGTAAAATATCAATCATCCGGGGCATCCCCTGGGCAACGTCCTTGCAGACGGCCATGTCTCTCACACCAGAAGCAACTTGCAGTTCCTCAAGTCACTCCACACACACACACAAAGCCTCAGAGGAAGGCAATGGCAAACCTCTGGATAAATCTCGCTGAGAAAAGTCTAAAGCAGGCATCCTCAAACTGTGGCCCTCCAGCTGTTTGGGCCTTCAACTCCCAGAATTCCTGACAATTGAACAAGCTTGTTAGGGCTTCTGGGAATTGGAGGCCCAAACAGCTGGAGGGCCACAGTTTGAGGATGCCTGGTCTAAAGCGAGGCTCTCCACCTTAGTGATAACCCAGGGCACTGTAGTGGTTGAGCGTTGGATTACAACTCTAAAAACCAGTCTTGGAGTTCCTGCTCTGCCATGGGAACCCATTGGTTAACCTTAGGGAAGCCGCACTCTCTCAGCCTCAGAGGAATGCAAACCCTCTCTGAACAACCCCCACTCCCCCCCCCCCCCAAGAAAACCCCATGGTAGTTTCACTTTAGGGTTGCCACAAGTCAGGAAGGGCACTCGACAAGGGGAACGTCCTGCAAATGTCACCCACCAGCGCCCATTTCAGTAAGTAAACAGCGATACGATTTCATTTTGCAGTGTCAGCGAGTGAAGTAGACAGCAAGGTGACCTCTCTCCTGTTGTTTTTTTTAATTGGTAACAGTTCACAAGTTCACAGCCTCGGGCCCTTTCCTTTTCCCCCCTCCATCGCTTGAGCGGAAAGGAAGGGGCCGGAGGCTGTTAGGAATAGTGGGAGTTGGAAGTCCAAGTCCAAGTTTGCCCAGGGCTGCTCTACAGGATTTTGGGAGTTGGAACCCAAAGAGTAGGAGGGCCGCAGTGTGAGGATGCCTGCCCTACACCGTGGAATTAAGACTGTTTGCCAAGTGGTGCCAAATTGCATGAATCCCACAGCGTGGACGGGAAAACAAGCCCAGTTTGGCCCAAGAAGGAAGTACTCACGGCCGGGGTCATGGGGTCCTTGGGCGGCTTGGCCACAATGTTGGCCTTGGGGACGACTTGGAAGCCCCTCGCCGCCGCGCTCAGGAGCCTGGAGGCCTTTTGGAAAGCCAGCATGCTTTCGTTTTTGGACGGGGGACCCGCTTCTTTCAGCGCCAAAGGGGAAAAGCGGGGGAGATCCTGGCACCGCTGGGGAGGCTGCCCTTGTGCCCCGGCTGCAGCTGTCGCTGTCTGTAGGCTGGCCCGAGAGAGAGAGAGAGAGAGAGAGAGAGGGGGGGGGGCCGAGGTGGACTGGCTCCCGCCTCCGCTCTGGACGCCTTTGCGACAAGTGGCTCTCGCCCCGTGGGTCTGCTGCTCGCAGAGAAGCCACAGAGGGAGCGCAGCTCGTGAGAAGGGGGCGGGGCCCACAAGGCAGTGACATTCAATGCTCTTAAAAGGAAGTGGCTGCTTCACCTATGGGATCCCACTGCAATGAACACTTTTACTTTCACAACAACTACACCTATTCAGAAGCTACCTATTCAGAAACTCTCGCAAAAATTTTATTTTATTTTACAAAAAAGGTTTATATTAATTTCAAGTTGCTTCTGGTGTGAGAGACTCAACTTGGAATTAGTATAAACTCCAGCCCATCCCCTGTTTGGCTACCAGCCATCACGCCTTGAGTCAAGAAATAGTTTTCTAAGATCTACATAGATACTCAGAGGAACACCTCAGCAAGCAAGAGTCCAAAAGTGGCAGGCTAAAACTCAGGACCTCAACCCATGGCTTTTTTTTTTTGTCGTGTCAGGAGTGACTCCTGGTGTGAGAGAATTGGCCATCTGCAAGGACGTTGCCCAGGGGACACCTGGATGATTTGATGTTTTTATCATCCTTGTGGGAGGCTTCTCTCATGTCCCCACATGAGGAGCTGGAGCTGATAGAGGGATGGGAGCTCATCCGTTTCTCCCCGGATTCGAACCTGCAACCTGTCGGTCTTCAGTCCTGCTGGCACAGGGGTTTAACCCACTGCGCCACCGTGGGCTCCAACCCATGGCTGATACCAAATGAGAGATTCCCCCCTGGGTACACAGAAGACCAGGTAACTTGTAAGAAGCAGAACAGACTGCACTCTGGCACCATGAGATGTAGAGCCAACCTTAAGAAATGGGGCCACAAAGTGGATATAAGTGTGTATATCTATCTATATAAATAAAAATGTAATGTTTGTTTGTGGGATTAACATAACTCAAAAGCCACTGGGTTCATTGGCACCATATTTGGACACAATACACCTATCAGGCCAATGAGTGACCATCACTCATAAAAACCTTGAAAAACACAGTGGAAGAGACTTTAAAAGCCCCCCCCCCCAAAAAAAACCACATTACAATGCATGTGCAAATCCACATATATATATGCAAACACACATATACACACACAAAACACATATACACAGACTGGGCCACAGCAACGTGCAGCAGGGGAAGCTAGTATGTGTGTGTATTTTTATTATAATGAATACGTACTACAAACACATTTGCTAACAATTACAATCAAATGAGACATACTTAGTTTTGCAGTATTTACAATGATTGCAACATTTACATTTACAAAGTGGAATCCACAACATACAGGTGTGGAGAAGGGCAAACCACAGACTACCTGCTACAATGCAGCCTGAGCCCTGCCACATGCACAATGGAGGACCTTCTTATAGCAACATCAGAGGCACGCCAACTAGCTGGCTACTGTAATGTACAAAGGACATTTAGTATAATGCCAAGTTTTTAATCTTTGTTTGTGTTCTTAAATACATTAGAACTGTACCCTCGGTTTGCTTCTGGTACAATAAATAAATAAATACTAATTTCAAGACATTTCACACCATAGTGTTGTCTTGTGACATAATGTATTCCTGGATATAAACTCCCCTCACCCCCACCCCCGTCATTCACATGCTGCTCTGTACAATACAGCTCTGCCAGTTCCATACTACAACTTATTCTAGTTATATGGCAGTTGAAATGCAAAGATACAGAATGGGGGACGATGCCTGGCTCAGCAGCAGTACATGTGAAAAAGATCTTGGAGTCCTTGTGAACAACAAGTTAAACATGAGCCAGGAATGTCATGCAGCAGCCAAAAAAGCCTATGGGATTTTGGCCTGTATAAATCCAGAGAAGTCATGCCACCCCTCTATTCTGCTTTGGTCAGACCACATCTGGACTCACACTGTGTCCAATTCTGGGCACCACAATTGAAGGGAGATGTTGACAAGCTGGAATGTGTCCATAGGAGGGTGACTAAAATGATCAAGGGTCTGGAAAAAAAAGCCCCATGAGGAGTGGCTTAAAGAGCTGGGCGTGTTTAGCCTGCAGAAGAGACGCCTGAGAGGAGACATGATGACAATGTATAAATGTGTAAGGGGAAGTCATAGGGAGGGGGGAGCAGGCTTGTTTTCTGAACATGGAACAATGGCTTCAAACTGCAAGAGAGGAGGTTCCATCTGAACATATGGAAGAACTTCTTGACTGTGAGAGCTGTTTAGCAGTGGAACTCTCTGCCCTGGAGTGTGGTGGAGGTTCCTTCTTTGGAGGCTTTTAAGCTGAGGCTTAGGGGTGCTTTGAATGCCTTCTATTTGGGGTGAGCCCAGAATTTTGACTAGTGTAAACAAGGCTAGTCTTTTTCTGATTTCTTAATAATACCCTCTATTTTGATTAATAACTGAGCCAAAGTATGGAAAATATTTTTAAATACTTCAGTCTAGTCCGCATCCACTTTAAATCTTACACATTTTAAGTGGTTACTATTTTTATTTTCTTAATGGATAATTTCAGTCCTCGTTTTGTACTTTCTTCTTTAATTTTCACCAGCAGCCATTCCATATCTTTGCTATTTTCTGCTAGTAATATGTGGTGTTTTGTATCTTAAATTATTGATGTTTTTCTCCTCCAGTTTCTCCTCCCTTACTCTGAATCTATTCCCACACCATGTATAACATTTGTACACAACCTAAATAATAATAAACTTTATTTATATACCGTCCTCTCCTTGAAGGGATTCAGGGTGGTAAACAACAAAATCAGCAAACATTCAATGCCATAAATATGCTCCTTCTGTCCTTGCAGGTTACTGCAGAGTTTGTTTGCTTTGTAGGCTTCCACTTTTCTTTTTCTCTTCCTTATATCTGGTAGGTGTGGCTAGGTTACTTGTTTTTACAGGTGTATTACTACAGGAACATTTGAGGAGAGGAATCTGGAAAGTAGATATGAAGTGACTATTTGTAGGTGTGCAAATAACTGGTCAAGGCTTTATAATGATACTATACTGGGAGACATGGCTATCCATTAGCACTTTAAAAGCACATGGTATTTAGAATTTCTGACTAAGTCATTTTTTAAAAATTCCCCAAATGCTGTAAAGAGAACTGTGAGGTTTACCAAACTTATGATCTTGCAACCTTGGTGATGCTCCTGCAGGAAGGAGGCACTGTTTCAGAGAGAGAGAGAGAAATCTTTTTGCCTTTTTGGTAATGGAAGTGTGTGAAGCCATTGAGGGTGGAGGGCTAGAGATTGACCAGGATTTGTTGATTGTTAATAGCACCAGAATTTAGTTGTTCAAAGTCATGACTACCTTGGTTCACAATCAGGACATCAGTGTTAAGATATGCATCCTTCTGTGGGTGCATCAGCACTGTAGAACTATTGCGGATAGACACCACTTTGACTAGCCTGGCTCATTGCTGTGGAATCCTGGGAGTTGTAATTCTACAAGGTATTTAATCTCTGCCAAAGAGTGCTGTGCTACAATTCCTGGTATCATTTAGTTAAAGTGATGTCAAATTGTATCATTGAGTCATGGCAGTTAAAGTGGTGTCAAATTGTATCAATTCTATGGCTATTCTATGCACCATCCATCTGTACCATAAAATGCAACTTCCTCAGATTGTTAATATGTCTCTCCCATTCCACAATCTTCAATCCAAGTTTATATGTGTGTGATGTAAGAAATGTTGTTTTAATGGATCCTTCTTCTGCAGAATTAGATATTCCGATATTAGGAATGAGGAAAATTTAGAAGAATCATATAATTTATATCATTTTCAAGAGCTGTTACACGAATCCAGCAATTAATTTTGAAGTAGTCGTCCTACCCCATAGTAGTGGTGAGTATGTGTGATGTTTCTCCTTTGTGTCAAGACCCTTTGAGTATCCTTTCAAGAGATAAAGTGGGGTAATAATAATAATAATAATAATAATAATAATAATAATAATGTGTTGTTGAAGGCTTTCATGGTTGGAATCGCTGGACTGCTGTGAGTTTTCTGGGCTGTATGGCCATGTTCCAGAAACATTCTTTCCTAGACATTCCACAGATATATGATCTCCACTTGCTTAGTTTCCAACACACCTCACAACCTTTGAGGATGCCTGCCATAGATGTGGGAAAAATGTCAGGAGAGTATGCTTCTGGAACATGGCCATATAGCCTGGAAAACTCACAGCAACCTAACAACAACAACAACAACAACACCTTGGCCTGCACTTAAACACAATCGGCACTGACAAGATTATCATCTGCCAGCTGCAAAAGGCCACCTTACTGGGATCTGCACGCAGTATTTGCCAATACATCAGGTGAGAAATTCACTGTTGGTGAATTTCTCAAGTCAAAAGTTGAGCTTTTTTTGAACGTTTTTCAATAATATGAGTGAGTGTCTGTATATATTCTTACAAACTTGATATAACAAATTGTTCAATTGCATTTATGAATTCATGATATGTGTTGTTTGTAGACCCAACCGCCTGATGAAGGCTCTTGTGAGTTGAAACCGGTTGCAGGTTGGAGTCAACTCATACTACTGGAGTCTACTCATATGTAATAAAGAACAGGACATTTACTCACATAAGACTTTGCTTTATACTTCAACAAAAGAACTAGTTGTTTCTACTCAATGTGAATGTGGCAGTCCTGTTTTTTGATATGTGTATTTGTAACATATAAATTGAATTAATTTAGTTATTTTCACATTACCACAATCAGTGTATTTTGGTCTCCACAGTTTTAGGAGAACCCATTTTTCTTTTTAGTATTACTCAACTACATACTGACCTTACACCCAGTATTTAAAATGCTCAGCATTCAAGGTTTGCTCTGCCAGGTGCACATGTAATAAAAAAATCTTCCTGTAAATTTAAGGCAGATTTTAAAAAGAATTAAGGTGTGGACATAGAACAGCCTGAAGAGAAAGAGATTTCATTTACTGAGGTCGAATTTTCATATCTGCATATTTGTAAGAATAATGGTGCCCCTTTCCAGCAACCCAGTTGATGCCATTGGCATAAGAAGTATGTTCCCCTCTGAGGTACAGGCCATTCAGGTTGGATGTGTGGCATTGGCTATACCACCAGCCTCCCTTATACAGCACAGCACAGCTTCCTGATTCATGGCCATCATTGTCCCTGTCTCGTGTGGAGAATGCAAAGCCATTGTGCCCTGAAAATGAATCACCTGAAAGAGAATGAAAAAAAGGAAAAGCAGATATAAACTCTTGGACAGTTAAGAATCAACTTAGTATGTGCTCTCTGTGTGATGAAAATGCAAATTCATTGCTAGAAAATATTAAGGAAGTGATCAAACCAAAAGGAAATTGTTTGCATGCAGAAGGAGGTTCAGTTCCTGTTTCTCCATATAAGTTTGGGAAAGGCCCCCTTTCTTGGACCAGAAAGATTAACTGCCACTTGATAACTCTTTCGGGGGTGAATGTTCTTTCTTAAAGGTAGATTTCTGTCACTTCCTGTTGTCTCATCCCATTTCTTAACTATGAGTCATTTGTAAATCACATGTTTGTAATTTGGGGACTGCCTGTATATGCAAACTCTTTAAAATCCCTACTATGCATGGTGTTTTAATAAAGGCTCAGGCAAATTTTAAGCCAGATTGGACACATCCATCAAGGGCAATTTGCACACTTCTTCCCATATCCTTACTGATAGTTGTTTTACAGATCCTCCATGTTCAAAAGTGTAACTCACCCATGTTGCCACCTATATAAGAGCTCACAAACAGTGTGTAATTTTCTTCCTCACTTGAGATTTTGAAATTAGCGTACATTGCATAAGTTGTAGTGTCACTCATGTCCTTCAAATCAATCCGCAACTGCTGTGTTCCTGGTAAGAGATATCACAGAGGAAGTATTAGGCTTGGAGACTGAATTCTCTGTTCAGCCTTCACATTTGGTTAACATGTAATTTCAATTCAAAAATATGGGGAATTAAAGTTTAAGGTAGTGAGTTTCTTCAGAGAGTGTTTCTACTGATGCATTTCCATGAAGCAGAGGAATAAATCAAGACTCTTAGCGGCATGGCATGCGTGAAGGAAGCCAAGGGTGCAACTGCATTATATAATTAAAGCAGTTTTATTCCACTTTAACTGTTATAATTGCATCCTATGGGCTCCTGGGATCTGTAGTTTCATGGAGTGTTCAGAATTTCCCATTAGAGAGCTCTAATGAACTCCCTTGAACTACGTTTTCCCAACTATGTTTCCCTAATTTCCCAGGGATAAGGATTAAATCAAGGCATCTGGAGACCTCTATCGCAGAAGAGAATGGTCTGGAGCCCTTTAGCAGATAATTCCAAGTATCTGACCAATCTATAAATCCATGATGCTTAGAGTGACATTATAATGTTATAATCAAGTATGGACAAACGTTGGCTCTTGGACTTCAACTCTCACAATTTCTAACAGCCCATTCCTGGTTATAATAATAGAAAGTGGGTGCACAATATGACCAATGAGAGCTCAATTTCTGTGGTATCAAGATCTTTCTGTTCTTGATTCAATGCCCCTGTAGAGCAGTCTTGTAGAGGGTCTTGTAATATAAACGTAAGAAATGTGTGTTCCTACTGATACTGTTGGCCTGGAACTTCCACCAGCTGGATGACATAATCAATGGTGAAGGATGATAGAGGCTGCAGTCCAACAATATCTGGAGCCATAGAAACTTCATCCTTGTTTTAGAGGAATATTAAAAAGTAGCATGCATAAGAAGCAATATTTCCCCCTACGAAATAGTTAATATAAATCTGTTCTGCCCTCACAAGCTGTTTACATGGAGGTGTGTGGATGTTACTGGGAAGAGTTGATATACTCAGAGGAACAGTTGATAAAGACTTTAATAAAATAATAGCAAGTTTCAAATCCCAACTCTTCCTGATCTAACTGGCAAAATCTCTTAAAACGTTGTGGATTTGCTCTAACAGTGATTTTTGCCTACTTGTCTGTTGGAGCCCCTGGTAGCGCGATGGGTTAAACCCTTGTGCCAGCAGGACTGCTGACCAATAGGAGAGATGTAGTGCATGTGTCAGGAAAGATGTAGTGATTGGTGTTTTCTCTCTCTCTTTGAAACCTTAGAAGAGATGGGTGTTGGAGTAGCTCAGACCCAGTTCTTGATTATTGAGAAATGCAGTTATTTCTTATTATTGTAAATAAATCTTTGTTGACATTAAAAAATTGGACTCTGCATCTTTGCCTGCCTATGCTCTTAATTCTTTATAACCATATCACAGGGCACTTCATGCTCTGCTCGCTAATGAGCTGAATGCTCAACTTTAAGTGTCCTGTTTGTTTTTGGATGATTTACTGTTAGGGTAGTTTTATGTTAGGGTAGTTTTCCTGACACACACACACACAAAACAAAAAACCTTGTCCTTTCCCTTTTCTCATTTGTTCTCTGTGTCTTCAACAAAGCCACTTTGCTCACAGAACCAACTGTTCAACTGTTTAATTGTTTTGCTTCTGTAGATCAATCATTGTCTTTCAACCTTGCTGTGGAATATTTTTAGCATCTTCACTCCTCTGATACCTTCTGGTCTAATGGTTGAATTCCAGAGATGCAGTTGAGTCCAGCTGAGAGGCTCCATCCCTGGGGAAGTTTTTGAAAGGGGAGGGGGAAAGGGATATCTTAAAGGGAAGGGGCTAACTCTGGATCTCTTAAAAACCTTAAAAACTGTGGATTGACACCAAGAACTGGGAAGCCCTGGCCCTCGAGCACTCTAGCTGGAGGTCAGCTGTGACCAAGTGTGCTGTAGAATTTGAAGAGGCATGAATGGAGGGGTGGAAGAGAGAAACATGCCAAGAGGAAGGTGCATCAAGCCAACCCTGACCAGGACCACCTTCCACCTGGAAACTGTTCTCACTGTGGGAGAACATGCAGGTCAAGAACAGGGCTTCACAGTCACCTACGGACCCACCGCCAGGACACCGAACTTGGAGGACAATCTTACTTGGATAATGAGGGATCGCCTAAGTAAGTAAACTCTGGATCCTTACCATAATGGTTATTTACAATATGTAGGCTAACCTCTCCTAACTAAGGGGGAAAACAGAGGAGGTTTCTGTGGGGGCACGACAAAACCAGTCCTAAAATCCTTCATATTCCAGATTTATAATCTCATACTGATAGATTCTGTGTGGAAATATATGTTCTAACCACCTAGTTCAGTAAACCACATAGTCACACTTTTCTCCATAATTAACTAGAAATCCACATTTTGTTTTTCAACAATGATTAATATTGTTCTATCTGCAACAAGCAGATAGAACAATATGGGTTTACCTGAGTTTGTGAGTAGATGGATTTTATCATTGCCCAGCCAGAATTCAGATGCTTGGTTTCCAAACCCATTTTTGTAGGACTGCCAGTCACGGTAGAAATCCACTGATCCATCCTGTCGCCTCTGGAAAACCTAGGAGTAGACAGAGAGGAATTTTATTTTAGTGTTCCCACTATGAGTCAAGCTGTTTTCTGGAACGGTGTTGGATGGGTTCTCTTATGCTGGTCTAATGGGTTTGAAGAAGCCTCTCCTACTACAAGGAGGTGTAATAACACAAGGGCCATGCAGTGTGGTGGTTAGAGAGAACTGCTCAATGGATGACCTGAACAAGTCACTTTCACAGACTAATTCATATAACACATTGGTTGTCATGATCCAAGGAGTAGAGGATCGAATCTTGTTTGTTACCATCAATGAACAGAAGAATAAAAACAAAATAAGGTCTTGATGCGAACACAGACAGAACCTGCATACCAACCAGGACACAAATGGTGATACTGGATTACTCCAGATCAGTGTCATCATGGTCTGCATCGTGAGCAGCTGAGCAAGATTAGCGACTAGATGGTGACCACACTGCATGCCCCCAAGCTGGCCTGGTGGCTGGATGATTAATGCTGCTGGACCACCACCTTACCTTTCCTCATTATTCTGAGCATTAGGGTGCCCACCAGACATGAAAATAGTAGTGATAAATGCTCAGCAACAAAGCAATGCAGGAGGGGAAAAGAAGAAATTTCTCAATTCTTTCAGCCATCCCTTCTCTGATTGCCTTGTTGCTTGAGCTAGCATCACTTTAGGCACCAAACAACAAACACTATCACTTTTTTGTCTGCTGGAGCTATGCAATCCAGAATGACAGGGCAAGGTAGATTCTATCACTTGTCCCCAGACTGCCTGACCCCATGGAAAGTGGGGTGGCTGTGTAAAAAAACACAGCTGTTCTTGATTGGAACCTCAGGGAAACTTTAGAGTAGCTCACATAATTCAAATATGTGTTAACTCAAATAAGCTTCATATGGCATGTGACCACCATAGAACTGATTTGCCCCAATTTTGGGTCCATGTAAATAGGTTCTGTGTCACAAATCGAGTATAATACTGATGCTTTGAAAAGATCTGCTTACTGACTGGCACTGTGTTCCAGGAGGCAAGTGTGCAAGGTGTGAAAAGTTTGAACCACTGGCACAATACGACTGGCGAGACTGTTTTTATTATTTATTGTTTTAATGATTGCTTATGTACTGTCTAATTATGATTTATGTTTAATTGTGGTTTTATTATTGTGGTTGTTATGGATTGGCATCGCGTCAGTGTCCAATGTATGGCATTGAAGTTTTGCCAGTTATGTGTAAACCGCTTTGAGTCCCCCTAGGGGTGAGAAAAGCGGTAAACTGTAAATAATAAATAAATAAATAATAAATAGTTGTGTGAGCATAATGGTCCAATGGCAATGATTTTAAAAGGATTGTAAAGGAGAGATTTGCTCATATCCTCATTACTCCCTTCTTTTCACCCACATGATCATTGATTCAGATTAATAATTCTGGTGCTCTGTCAGTATCCACCATGTTTCCTTAGGGAAACTTCGGTAACTTTCCCTCCACATTTCATGGTTCTTAGTGCAGACTGTGGGCTCATATCTTGCACCATTTCTTAAAGCTTACCAGCCAGCCTCCTCCATCAGTCTCCATGTCACAGAAGACGACTATTGCTTTCCCCGTGGCAGGGTAGATTGTATACCAACCACTCAGCATCTCTCCACGCCCCAGAAGCTCTTTGCAGTCTTTGGCTCTTGCCTCTACATGACATATCAAGGAGGAATGTGTTAACCGATAAATGCAGTCTCCATTCTGGTAATATAATATGTGTGAGGAGGGAAACAGGCTTATGTATATAACCCTTTATTGCAAAAGTGAACAATTTCTAGAAGTGGTGTAGCCTCACAGATTCCCTGTCTGAACTACTGGGGGCAGCACCATCTCTAGAAACACGCCTGTTTCTCTGATCATCTCCGCACTCTCTACCAGCCATGGAAAGGCTGCTGAGGACAGGGCTGTGGTGGTATTGAAGCAACATAGTGAGTCCTGGGGATGGCCACAGGGAAGCTGTAATAGAGTCCCACATGCAGAACTCTTAATGCTACACACATCCATGTAAAATCTCATCTTACATGTGAATTAGGTGCATGCACAAACAGTTCAATGCAATATTTTTTGAAACTGATATAGGGTGTTTCCAGATAGCAATTTACTGTGGGCGAAAACAGGTTAAAGTAACTTGTTTTCACCCGTGAAGAAACATGGGCACCCAAAAGAAGCGGGCTTTCCATTGGAATTGGGACAACCCAAAATCCTCCCCCCCCCCCCCCGCCAAACCTTTAAAATAAAAGAAAAACTTACTGGGCCACAATTATACCTCTCTGCATGCTTCCTGGTGCACACCATTGTTGAGCCAGGAGGGGAGGAGGCAGGAGTGATTTACCCCCTCTGCCTCCTAGTGCAACATTGATACATGTCAGGAAGCATGCAGAGAGGCATAATGGCAGGCCGGTAAGTTTTTCTTTTATTTTAAAGGTTTTAGGGGGGGATTTGTGGAGAGAATGGGTTCCCTTTTTCGCTTCTCCGGGCCCACGGGGCCCAAAGAAGCAAATTGGGCTGTGAAGACAGACAACCAGGTAGTCCCCACAGGGCCCATACACCATTAGACCCAGCTCTTTCAGAAAGACCCTAGTCTAATGGAGTATCAAAATAATTCATGAGAAAGCAGGGTTTTCCTGTTTTCTTACAAATTCTTCCTCTTTCACCTGAGGTGTTGTGACTCAGCTGGAATCAGAGAGTGTTTCTGACGAGGATGATGGGACTCAGGTTCACAGTTTGGTTCAAAATGTCTCTGCTATAGACAGTGAAGAAGAAGTGCAGTTTCCCACAGCAAGGCATGAGAGTGTTGATACTGAAAATAGCCAGGTGCAGATTGACTCCAAGAAAGAAGATAGCTCTTTGCCTGGTTCTCAGCCTGATAATGAAAAACAGGCTGACGCTAACAAGCAGATTGACCTTGATGATATGGCAACTTTAGATCAGGCTGATCGGTTGAAATTCTGTGTTCAAAGGAGTGAGAGGATAGCAAACAAGAGGGAGGCCAGAGGCCAGAGAAGCGCCTTCATGTTTTGCAAAGGGTATTAAACAGCGTGTTTGAGACCAGATCTTTTGTCAAAACAACTTTGCGTTTACCTAAGGACCTTGCATGGGCTAGGCTGGATTATCTTGCAGTCTTTGTGTTCATGGTTTCTAGGACTTTGTCAAGTTCTCCTGGGTCTTGCTTTGCTGATGCCTATTGGATTATGCTTCAAGTGCTATGTTATTTTGATATTTTGGAACATTAACCTTTGCTTTTATGAACTCTTTACCTTTTATTTTTAATAAACCATAAAGACTTCTGCTGTGTGCAGTGCGGTGTTTTTCAGCAAGGTGAATCTACTCTGAGGTGCAACATGAGGTGTCTTTTGGATGTCTTAGGTAAAAGTCCAGGGCCCACATTTTGGGTCCTGTCTGGATGAGCCCAGAATGATCTATCTTGTTTCTTCTTTGAAAAAAAAAAGCAATGGTGACTTCACTGAAAAGTAACAGTGTATAAGGTAATGAGTGCATCTGTATCAGCCCAGTATTTGCAGCATTTCCACTTTAGTGTCCCCAGGTGGAAAGAGCAAGAGGCAAAGGTCTGGTTGATGCAAACCTGACACTGAAAATCTATGACTCCCAGGTACCTCAGACAGCTTTCAAAAAACTATCTGCACATTTGATTTTCAGAGCCTAATGGTTAGCTTTAAGTCATAGCTGTTCTGCTAACATTTCTGGCTTTGCCTATAACCCCCAGGGTTATTTTATAACATTATAATTTTACTCTAGAGTATCATATTCCTCCATGAGGTGGCAGGCTTCTCTAGCCTGCCCTAAGGAAGCGGAAATCAGATCTAAGAAATACATTTCATCAGACAGCCTCTGGGTTGCTTTCCAGGGCATTATAATCCTCCCTCTTTTGCTCCTTAATACTTCAGTAAATTGCATGTGTGAGAGAGAGAAGAGAGAAAAAGGGAGAAGAATGAACAGAGACAAAGACTGAATAAGCATTGGGATGAAGAATGAAAAGAAAGGGAAGGAAGGAAGGGGAATAGAAGGGGGGGGGGAAACAAGAGTTGACATGGTAACTTAGGGACTTCTGTTTCATTTTACATTAATTGTTAGTTGTATTGAGTACCTATATTCAGGGCCATAGCCAGAAAAAAATTTCGGGGAGGGTTGAAAATTTCAGGGGGGTGGGTTTGAAACCTGCCTCATAGCTCACGCTGAAGCAAAGAGCACAGCAGGGGGCAGAGCAGCCTTCAATAGCCTGCAGCTCTGCCCCTGTCAACCACCTCCACCAAGTCTGGCCTCCTTAATGAGAGCATTCAACACCACTTGGTTGCTTTGTTACATCGGCTGTTGCTGCAAGTAATGACAGTGTGATTAAACTGTCAATATCTGCTTGAGATAGTGCTTGCAGTTCTGGAGGGACTCTTAATTTTTTGCGTCTCATAGACTTAGCATGGGGATTTGGTAAACCAATTAAAATTCATGAGTAAACCAAGTTTTTTTTAACCTGAAAAATTTCAGGGGGGGAGGTGAACCCCTACACCCCCCCCCCCCCCGGCTACAGGCCTGCCTATATTGGTGAGATATAAAAGTTAACAATCCTTTCCACATGAAGTTTCAGATCTATCTTGTCTATGTGTGCATATGCTTGATCATTTAATACATTTTGATAGATATTTCCTAACGAGACTCATTTTCATTGACCATGCCTGATTATTAAGCCTTGCTTAAGGGGAACTCAACCATACTATGACCCCCTGACCCCAGTTTTGGATCCGTGCTGAAGATGGTATTGGTGATAAGACATACCTTGGTGCTGACATCTAGCAAGACTGCATGCCTCTCCTGTAGAAAGAGAAAACCCGTTTCTGAAGTCAGCAAAGCTTATCCCCACATCATAATTAAAACGAGAATAAGAGCAGTTTCGGGGGCAATGTCTATTGGAACTACAAAAAAAAATACAAATTTATTTTACCTGGGGAAGTAGAATTATGCAAAGAGTCTTCCACTCTGGCCCTATTTTTGCAGACAAACGTAATAAGCTGAAGGAGAGTGCAGCTTGCAATGTTTGTGTGGGCTACGTTTCAGCTGTGATCCTGCTTCAGTTTCTTCAAATGAGGTTGTAGGGAACTTACCGTGGTCTCCTTTCTCTCCCCTGGGTCCAGCTTTCCCAGGTGCCCCATCAGGGCCTCTGTCACCTGAGGGGAAGAGATCAGTGACTTTTCAGAAAACATTGGTTTCAAGCAATCCAATGTATTGGTAAAATGTAGAAATCAATAGAGACCAGCCTGAGAGATTGGAATTGATTGGTTTTCAGAACCTGGATTAAATTTCAGCTTGACTCTAACGTTCCTATTTACTTCTATAGGAAGGAATCTACACCTACAACCAGAGTTTAGAAAAGTTGCTTTTTGGATAAAAAGAAAAATTAGGGATTGTGTGTGTGTGTGTGTGGACTATGCCTTTTTAAAAAACACAGCTGGCTGTGCTTAATGGGGGATTGTATGATTTATAGTTCAAACATTGCACAGAGCTGATCCAAGGTAACATGAGACAAGGACACCTTAATGTGGCCTTGCTCCCATGTTAACCAAACTCAGGGGATTTGGACTATAGCCTGGCTTTGGTATGTCTGAACAGTTGGGCTGACTCCACAGTGGAACCAGCTTCAACCAGGCATGTAGCCGGGGGGGGGGGGGGGCGCTCGGGGGGCTTCAGCCCCCCCCCCCCGAAATTCTCATGGTGGTTCGCGAAAAGGCCTTACTGGTGCATTATTTAAACTGTTATGTTTATTCATATCATGATCTGATCACCATACTCAATATATCCCATATGCATGGGGGTATTGGGGTAATGATACAAAAGGTTTGCTAGGCTAGACCCTCTTTCACTCAGACTCAGCCCCCCCGAAACTCAGCCCCCCAACGCCCTTGAAAAAAATTCACCCCCCCCCCCCCCGAAACGAAATCCTGGCTACGGGCCTGGCTTCAACTGTTCCTTCTTCCATCTTGTATTTCTCATCTTGTATTTCTCATCCAGGGCCCTGGGATGGCAGTCACCATCCCCTCCTGCCCTCTGTGTCATGGCGGTCTCTGGCCATGACACATGTCCTAATGTCCGTCATTACCAGCAGTGACATTAGATGAAGTGAGGAAGCATTCTCAGAAAGGAGGGGGAGAGAAGATGCCACTGCAGATGACAGAGGACAGGAAGTACCCATGTTGCCACTGGAGACCACTGCAACATGGAAAATGGGAAGGGGTGATTAGGATGGCTGCTGGAAAGTTGGAATTCCCTCCCCACTTTACAGTGGGTGAGGGAATCTGTGTGTGACCCAAACAGAGGCTGATTCGACATGGCATATGTCAGATTGCTGCCTGATTATCAGTCAGTATAAATTCTCCCTGTGGTCCTTTTGTAGTCGGTGCTCTCTCTCTCTCTCTCTCTCTCACACACACACACACTCACACACACACAACACACACATACTCCTGCTGCATCTGTCCTTTTAATAACTGCGGAACAGTAAGAACAAACAGGGAACACACCACAATTCTAGCAAGATGATGCCAACTGCTTTAACTGTGTGTTAAAGTACACTTGGTTCAGGAAGGGAAGTGCAGAAGAGGAGCACACATGTTTTGCTGATTTGGATGCAATAATGTGGAATGGAAACAAGGTGGAAATGAGTTTTGAGAAGGTGAATGACAAGTCAGAAATTCCACACTACCTTTTGTGGAGGACTTTTTGGCAGTCCATTTTATGGTACAGATTCTACGATTTAGCTTTTCTCCCCAAGAGAGTGCTTTCCCTTCAATCCCAGTTAATCATTTGCTTATTTCTCCCTTTTGCCCCAAAACAAATGTGTGCATTTTCGGTGATGTGTTTTGTCTTTTCACTTGTTTAATTAAACATTTCATTTACATATTTCCTTCCCAAATGTGTAATATTCAAACTTGCCTCTGAACTCAATTATTTGATTTTGCAGCTTGCTTTTTTTAAAGAAAAGTCCACAAAATTCTGATGAAACATAACTGCACATGGACTTTGAGCTGGGAGGGGAGCAAGAAAGAACTTCAGACTTTGGTTGCCTACTGCGAACAAACATGGGAAATCCCCCACCCTTTTATTTTTATGTGTACCGTAAATTAAGTATTGGGGAAATTATGTTCTGTAGAGGAAATGGAATGTACTGAATTTTGCGCAAAACCTGGAGGAAAAAATAGTACAACTTGGTGAGCATTCTGGTGTTGAGCTTCTTCATCTTCTTAGACATGCATTTCTTTTTCTAGAAAGGGGTCTTTGAAGGACTGTGTGTTTTTGTCCATGGCTACAGGAAGCTGCTCCAATCTTTCTGGTAGAGGAAATGGAAAAGGCAGCCATGTCTTGCTCTTCTATTTTATGTGTTGCAAACAAAACACAATTTTAATTGTAATTTACATTTTAATCAGATAAAGTTAATAACAGTGCCCCTCCAGAAGTGGCTTTTGTCAGATGATAATTTTAATCTATTATGGATGAAAGACAGAGAAGAAAACTACTGGCTCTGGTTTGCAACATATCTGTGGTCCAGGCAGGCCTTATCTCACCTGGGGGGCCCTGGAGTCCGAGGTCTCCTTTCACTCCGGGCAACCCGTTTGTTCCTGGAATGCCAGGAATTCCTGGGATGCCTGCCTGGCCTTGGAGAAAGATCTTGTCCGTTCCACACTGCGATAAGCCCTTCAGCTCTGCAACGAGATGGGAAAGCACAAACAAAATGGTAGATCATAAACCTAAGTAAGTCATCACAGTGCAGCAAACAATACTGGGTTTGCACTAGCTCTACACTACCCATTTCTTACATGTAATGTAGGAATGGAATTGGATGCAGAAGAAGTTCAGCCAGCATCTCTTGTGAAATTGCTACAACAATGCGAGCATTGCCCAAATTCTCTTTCTGTACATACTTTAAGGTCCTTCTCATGGTCCCACCACCCTCACAAGCGCGGTTGGTGGTGAAAGGGGGAAAGGGCCTTCTCAGTGGTGGTTTCCTGGCTCTGGAATGCACTCCCTAAATAAATTAGACAGGCTCCCTCCCTAACTTCCGTTAAGAAAAAATTAAAAACATTGACATGGAAGAAGGCTGCAACAAACAACACAAAGATGGAAGACTGAAGGGATGGAGGGACAAAAGGTAAGGTCTGGCCCAAGGAGAGGCCGTAGCGGAACCAGAGTGCACACACCCTCACACAAGGCCAGAAAGTGGAAAACTACCAGTGTATATTAATTATTTCCTTGCTGCTACCAAAGATTTATTTAAAGGTTTCTTTTGCTGCCACCAATTTATTATTTCATAGGCCGCCTCCTTCACTGGAATGTTTAAAAAGTGAAGTGTTCAGTTGAAATAAAACAAGAATTATGTTGTTTATTTTGTCCTGGAACAGTAAATAAGATTAACAGTCTTTATTTTTTGTCAGAGAATGGTCTTATAACTTAAGTTTCTTAAGCCAAGTTCCCCACACAGGAATACAAACAGTATCTTTTGAACCTTTTGAACCTTCCTTTCACACTAGCACTCTAATCACTATAGAGGCCTAACTATTTTCCTCAAAGAGGTATCTTTAAACTACAAACAGTTCCCAAAACTCTTCCTTCCTTCCCTTCAAAATCCCTAACCATTCTTCAGACTCCAAACTCCCAACTGACTTAAAATGGCTGCCTTAGTTTCTCTTTTCCTCTGGCTCTGCCCATCTCCAGTTACTCAGCGTTTCCCTCCAATTTCATCAGCTAATCAGACTGCACCTCTGGCTATGAGGCTGCTTGATGGCTCCACCCTTCAGCTCTCCTTAGCTTTGGCCAGCCAGGCCTGTTTACTGCATTTTACACCAACTCTTCAAGGTAGGCCAATCCATTACGCAGACATTTGAAAATGATTGTTTTATAATTCTATTGTATGTGGTTTATAGCTGCACTAATGTCAACTGGCTTGAACTGGTTTTGCCTCTGGTAGATAACAAATTTTAAACTCACATTACTTTCTATTTTGCTATTGTTATGTCAGTCTGTTAGGTTTTTGATATTGCTGTTATGTATTATCTGTGTTTTTGATTTTGCTTTGTTTTTTGTATTGTGTTTTTATTTTCTGTTAGGTTTTTGATATTATTGTTTATGTATCATGTTTTATTTCTGTGTTTTTGCACTGTGTTTTACTCTCTGTAAGCCCACCTCAAGTCCTGTTTAGAGAGGGGGTGGTATATAATAATAATAATAATAATAATAATAATAATAATTGAAAGGCACAGGAGCCCTTTCTTCCAGTAACCTGGGTCCTGCCAGAGAGAAACAAATACCATTTGTCCTTCCCTCCCGGTTGACTCACGTGCACAGCAGCCAGCTTCTGTCTCTTCTCCAAAGCTTCCTCTCTCCATAGACATGACAGTAAAGCAGGTCACAGCCAGGTGAAAGCCCATCTGGCCAGCCATCTTGCCTCATAGGTTACCTTCCTGGCTTTGTCTATGAATGAATGTCCTAGTACCCTTTATATAGAGAGCAAGTCATTCTGTAAATAATGGCACGTGGAAATGACTGAGGAGGGCTATACTGAAATATTCTGTTTTGAAATGGCTGCTTTCACAAGAGTTGGCATACCTGACATTTTATATTCCCTTTTTACAGCAAACATTTGAAACCTCCAAATTGTGCAACCCCTTATTTAGCAAGTATTTCCTCCTGTTGAATAGCACCCACCTTTGAGCTTTGATCCATTTGCTGAGTTGTAGAAGTTTCTTTTCCTTTGTCTCATTGCTGTATTAGATAGAAGTGCTTCTTCCTGAAGCCTATATATCGTTGTTCACTCTTACTCACTTTTTGTCTGTGTCTTGTTTGCCTGAGTCATAATGATGAGTGAAGCAACCTATACTGGATTTTATAATTCTTTGTTAGTGTTTCCCCCGTAGTTATACTTCTCCACTCCTAAGTATTATCTATCATTATACTGGAAAATCGTTTTGGTCACATATCTCTTATTCACATAGATAACTATCTGCTTCTTTTCTTCTTCATCAAAGTTGAGAAATATAGCCTCAGTTTCAAATTAAAAGGCAATCTCTCACTTTTTTTAATGTGTGTATTTTGTAGGCACATCTTGTTTCCTATTTTTCCAAGTAGTGGAATGTCTGCCTCCATTTATGGGACTCATTTAACCCATGGACATTCCAGTTCAATAATTTCATATCTATCATTTTGCTTTATCTGTTTGTATCTATTTCACCTTGTCCACGTGAGCCTGTGTCTTCTTTGTCATCCCTTGCCTTTTCTTTTCCACAAGCTTTATCCTCCTGTTTTTTCTCTCTTTTCCATTCATATGGACCAACTATCTCCGTATGTAAAAGTGCCACTCATGAAAAATGCCCATCCAATCTCTGTTTAAAGACCTTCAAAGATGGGGAGTCTACTCCACTACTGCATAGGTCATACAGTAAAAAGAAATCTTAACAGAGCAATTAGGGTTTTGGTGCACATGCAAGGTCCAGATCCTGTTGAGGGGAGATGGAGCCCTGTGGCCATCAGACACAGTTTGGAATCCCCTTTTGGGACATTGAGGTCATGGGAAACCAGGGTTTTGATCAATTTGGGGGCATGCGGTCCATATTCAGGTGGCAAAGGAACCACTAAATTTGGCCATTACCCATATGGAATTCTCTATCCATCAACCCAGATTTACCCAGCAAGAGGCCTGGATGAGTTGGTTGCCATTGATCATCAGTCAAATTGACTCAAACCTGGATGCAGAACCATGATGGCCCCAACCCATTAAAATGGTTTGTTTTACACAAATGACTGTAATACGTGTCCATTTCCAATGAGACCTCACTTGCAGCTGATTTAAGAAAGGACACAGAGAATATTTTTAACCTCAAGCAGACTAAATAAATTGGATAGAGTGGATTTTGCTTCTTGTTTTACTATTTCTCTTTCTCTATCCCCAGCCCCGTGTTGTGAGCCTATAATCTGAACCTTGCTGCAAGAAATAGTCCTTGCTAGAAGGGCAGAAACCCATTTGCCACTTTGGCAGTGCAGTTGCCCAGACTAGTGTCAATAGGAGGCTAGGGAATAGTCACTTTGGATAGCATTTATTAATTTAATTCCATTTCTTGTCCTCTACCTAGAAATCTCAAAGAAATGTACATTAAAAATAATTCAACAATTTGTAAACACTTGAAATTAAAAAAGGCTACAGAATATTAAAATATTAAGGAATTAAAAAGACAAATTGAAACAAGTTAAAAGACCCAGAAATGGTTAACTGCCAGGCCATCCTGAGCTCACTTGATGATCAGGGTAGCCTTGTTAAGAGAGAGGTCCTTCAGCAAAACACATCTTTCCCCACGTTTCCAATCCAAAATTGACAAAATGATAACAAAATGATTCAAATACAAATGTACATATATTCAAACTTAATTACCAATTCAAACTTATCTTTGTATGCTTTCACAATGTTTCCTTAATTTAAGCTTTAGACCCAATCATACCCTTGCTTCTCCTGCCATAACTTAAAGAATGAGATTTTTGAAAAATGGATTTTTTTTGTTTTTTTAAAAAAGCAGTTGTCCCAATTCTGTATAATTTTTGTTTCTGAGGTCACTACAGTATTGATGTGTGTGTTCTAAACAAGTGGCCAACTCTAACTCATTGGAAGTGCAGGCAGCATCTCAAGCTGGGCAAAATGAAACCCAACACAAGGTACAACTGAGCAAACATCATCACCAAATTACCCTTTTCCAATCAAACTACAGTTGACCCTCTGTCTCATATAGAGATTCCATGTACAAGTTAAAAAGAGAGTGCTCACCTATATTCTCACTGTATGGGGACATTAGAGGCTTTGCATCCAATATTTTAAGTGGCAGGATTCAACGTTTTTCTGTTAGGCACACACACACAAAAACAAAATCTACCAGCAAATTAAAGACTATGTGTATAGAATAGTCTGAAGAGAGAGATATTTCATTTACTGAGGTCGAATTTTCATGTCCACATATTGGTAAGAATAGTGGTATCCCTTTCCAGCGACCCAGTTGATGCCATCACCAAAAGTGGCGTGTTCCCCTCTGAGGTACAGGCCATTCAGATTGGAAGCGTGGCAATCACCATACCACCAGCTTCCCTTATACGCCACAGCACAGTTTTTTGTATAATGGCTATCATTGTCCCTGTCTCGTGTGGAGAATGGACGCCCCCCGTGTGCTGAAAGTGAATCACCTAAAAGGGAATGAAAAAGGGAAAATCAAATACAATCCCGCAGACTGCTTAGAATTTTATCCTTTATTTCAACCTAATGGAGATGAAGATAGACATACATTCAATATTTGATTCCTCCTAAGCTTTCTGAGGGCCCTGTCCCTATTTTTGTTACTAGGGTGGCTATTCAGTTATATCCTGCTCTTCTCCTGACAAAGGAGCCTTGGGACCAAACCCCATAGGTATAGAAGGCTCACACTATATATAGGAGTTGAAGGGAGCTGATAGACAATCCTTCTCATGGAGATGCTAAATAAACTTTATTTTGTGCATCTGTGTTTTCTTTGTGACCCATCACATGAGGGCAAGTATGGAATTTTCCACTTGTAGCATCATGTCTGGGCTCAGATTGTGGAATATTTCAGTTTTTCAAACAAGGGACGATCATCCTATGATATTGTATATCCAGATTATGATATTGTAAATATTGAAAAGGATGCCATGCAATGTGTATTCATAAAGCTATTGATTCTGGCCACTAGGTCTTCTTACAATGGGTTACACACTGGAGTGAAATAACAAAAGGACCAAATAAAGCACTGTCTTAAAACATTAGAACTTGAGAGTCACCTGATCATTGAGTTGTTGTAGGTTTTTCGGGCTGTATGGCCATGTTCTAGAAGCATTCTCTCCTAATGTTTTGCCTGTATCTATGGCAGGCATCCTCAGAAGTTGTGAGATCTGTTGGAAACTAGGAAAATTGGGTTTATATATCTGTGGAAAATCCAGGGTGTGAGAAAGAACTCTTGTCTGTTGGAGGTAGGTGTGAATGTTTCAACTGAATGCCATTTTCCTGCTTCTTGGCAGGGGGTTGGACTGGATGGCCCAAGAGTTCTTTCTCCCACCCTGGACTTTCCACAGATATAAACCCAATTTTCCTAGTTCCCCACAAGTTTCACAATATTCTACATAGAGAGATTCAAAACAGCCACAGCAGAATGGACGCCCATCCTTCATTATGTATCTCTGTCCTCCAAGTATGGTTTCACACTCAAGGCAACAGAAGTGTTTCATGTGCCAATGACGACCTTCTGCTTCTGTGCATTCATCAGCAAAAATGATCTCATCACACGCAGAACATCGTGGCTTGAGTAGTTCAGCATGGTGTCTGCCACAATGGATTTTCCCATCTTAGTAGAAATAGATTAAGTCAACAAGGAGTTCATTGCATGTAAAGCACACAAAACAGGATGGATGCCAGCAAACTCCAGGTCCAGCTCTTGAAGCAAATACTGCAACTTCACCTCCATTTATCTTTGTACCATACTGTTCACAAAGAGCATGTATAACTGCTCGAGGAAGTAATTTGACTGTGCCTCGTCCCAGTGCTTCCTTCTTTCTTTGGGAACTAAATATCTGAAGTTCCTTCTTCTCTTCTTCACTTAAAGATTGACAGTATCTCACCTCATTATCATGGGGTGGTAGCTGATAAAGAAGCTGTTTAATTCGATGTTTCTCTCCCGGACTGTTAACATAAGGAATCTTCTCCTCTGACAGACAAGCAAAGTACAGTTGTACCTGTTCTGGTCTAAGACCTGGAGGAACCCATGAATATTCTTCTAAGGCACATCCAGAGTCATCATCTGACGCCAAGCTTAGCTGGAAGCCAAATGTAAGGTTGCCAACTTTTGGCTCCATTTCCAATAGTCACAAGTCAGCAGGACAGTGTCAAGATATTCAGTTCCAGTTCATCAATTAAAGGCTCCTGGTGAGAGAAGGAAGGGCTGGGGCACCTCAAGCAGCTCCTAAGGCAACTCCCAGGGATGAAGGCTCACCATGGAAGGGGAAAGGAGTCTTTTGGGGGGAGGGGGATCACAGCCAGCCCGAGCCATGCATGTCCAGAGTGGAGGGGCACCAAATCGAGACGAAGGCTCTCCTCCACATCCGAAGAGCAGACGCTCCCCACCACCGGACTCTTCTTTCCCCCGAATGGCACTCCAGCGCTGGAGAGCCCCCCGCTACAGCTAGTTTCCAACAGACCTCACAACTCTGAGGATGCTTGCCATAGATGCAAGCGAAACATCAGGAGGGGATGCTTCTAGAACATGGCCATACAACACAAAAACTACAATAACCCAGTGATTTCAGCCATGAAAGCCTTCGACAATACATTTTCACCTGATCACATCAGCTGAATAGCAGTAGTCAGTGATTTCTAAGTAAGTGAGTGGTGAAACCACTTCAGATGGTGTTCTTATAATAAAAACCCAATTGTTATATGCCCTGGCACTCTGTTGGAGGCACATCTGGGCACCAGATTGTTTTCTTCGGCACAGCCAGAGGATAGACTTACAAGATCAATCTCCAGACATTGTAATTCTACTGTTATCAGGGCACAACCTGAGAAGGTTCTCCAGGGGAGCTTCTAAAGTCAGGTCGTGTCCTCAGCGGGCACTCTTCTCAATACGATTGCATCTAAAAACAAACTTTACAGTATGTTATTATGCATGAGCTAGTCAACTCTCACTAATGGTAAAGCCATTGTAGAGTTTTCCCCACAAGATCTGATAAGAGGAGAGTAGATATTGCCTTCCTCTTAGGCTGGGAGTGTGACTTGGCCAAGATCATCCAGTGAGTTTCCACAAGGATCCAAATCCTGATCTCCCAAAATCCTAATACAACATTCAAACCATGAAACCACACTGACACATATTTCCATATGCAAAATATAATGATTGAATTCACTATACATGATATTTTAAGAAATATTTTTGCAAATTTACGCTGGATAGGACACATTTATCAAGGGCAACAACACATGAAGTTGACTAAAATTACAGCCGTCTCTCCACATTGCTATTGTTATCTGCTATACAGACCCTCTACGTTCCAAAAGTGTAACTTACCCATATTGCCATCTACATAAGAGACCATTGAAAGTTTATACTTTTCTTCCTCGCTTGAGATTTTGAAACCACTGTATGTTACATAAGTTCTGGTGTTATTGAAGTCCTTTGCATCAATCCGCAGCTGCTGTCTTCCTGATGAAACATGACATAGAGTAAGTATTGTTTGCAAGAGAAACTCGTTGACTTATTTACAATCATGTTAGAGATAGAGTATTCTCTAAGTGACCAAGCAAGATGGTGGACTGTGGGCTTCTCCTCTGACAAGCATCGGAGGGTGAACTCACCACCTATGGAAAACCACCAGTTCTGAGACATCGTAAGAGCAGTGGAGACACCCCCACCCCACACAAGGGGGAAGCAGAGGCTTTCAAAAGACCCAGTTCTATTTCTAATGCTTTGTTAAGACACTTGTTTTCCCTTGGTAATGAAGAGACGGTTGCTCTTTTTTTCATGAACCAGAGGAACAAAGCAAAAACCTAGCGGCATGGCAAGGATGAAGGAAGCCCTGGGTGAAGCTGCATCACATAATTGGAGCGGTTTGATCCCACTTCAACCGCTACACCTGCATCCTATGTTTTGCAGCAGTCTAGGAATACTGTTGTATCTGCAACAAGCAGCAGCAACATGGGATTACCTGAGTTTGTGAGAAGATGGATTTTATCATTGCCCAACCAAAATTCTGATGCTTGGTTTCCAAACCCATTTTTGTAAGACTGCCAGTCACGGTAGAAATCCACTGATCCATCCTGCCTCCTTTGGAAAACCTATATGTGGGCAGAGAGGAGTGATATTTCAGTGTTTCTACTGAGAGGCAATCTGTTTTCTGATTCACTGCTAAATGGACGCTTTTAGGCTGGCCTAATGCTCTGAAGAGGCATCTCCTGGTACAAGGAGGCATTAGGCACACTATCTAGGACAGGGATCCCCAAACGAAAGCCCACAGGCCAGATGAGACCCTCTTCGGTCACTTACTAGCCCCTGTCCTAAACTTAGGGCAACCCTAAGTCTGAAATGACTTGAAGACACACAACAGCAACAATCCTAATTAGTGTGACTATCTCATCAGCCAAAACCTGGTCCACACTTCCCATTGAAATGCCAGTAAGTTTATGTTGGTTAAAATTGTTCTTCATTTTAAATATTGTATAGTTCTGTACACTATACAATATGAACAGTGTACTTAGTAATTTGTTCATTTTTTCCAAACTATTATCTGCCCCCCCCCCAGCAGTCTGAGAGACCATGAAGTGACCCTCTGCTTTAAAAGTTTGAGGATCCCTGGTCTAGGAGAAAAAGCCATGTGGTATAATTATTAGAATGTTCTTCAGTAGGTGATTGATGAGAACATTCCTCTATTTGACACTTAGGACACTTTTACACAGGCCACAAATGGTAATGCTGGGGTACTCTGTATGGACAGCTGTCTATATGGACGGCCACTAAAAAGGCTGAAAGATTGTATGGAAGCTGCACAAGCATGCCTCCAAGCTTGCCTGGTGGCTGGATGGTGTTCACTGTCCAGCAGTGCCAGAATTGGTTCAGCACTGCTGGACTGCCACCTTACCTTGCTCCAACATTCTGGATTTTAGAGTGCCCATCAGGCACAAAAATGGTGTTCATCACTTGGTGCCTGGAATGGTGATAAATGAAGCAAGTAAGCAACACGAGAGAGGGGAGGAGGAACTGAAGTATTGCTTTCTCCTTTTGACCTTTCCTACTCTGATGGTATCGTTGTTGCAGCCACTCCTTGTCCAAAGCAACATAAACTGCCACTTTTCTGCTAGGTGGGCATTACAAAGTCCAAACTAGATGCCATTCTTGTCCAAGGAAAGTTGGAAGATGGCATAAAAAGCCACAGCAGCTTCCCGGACAGAAGTGGTCTAAAAAATGGAACAAGTGATGGAGTATCACATGCCTTTAATTAATGAGGTTCAAGACTACATTAATCCAAATCAACTCCATACATCATACAGTCACCACAAAGCTGATTTGCAACCCCTTCAGGATAAAGGGTCCCTTGTAGATGTTCCCTATGTCTAAGGCCATGCTGTCTGCTTACTGAGTAACACTGGTTGCCAGGAGGGTGGCAGCAGCCAGCAGCAGCCAAAATAATGGTGGCAGGATCTTCTGGTATCCCCAGAGCAGGCTGGGTGCTTCTGGTGTCCTGCTCTGCATCAATGATTGCTTCTCTTGTCTCCTGCTGTATGTGTAGGGTGGTAGAAGAAGTGCTTCTTATCAACTTGAAGAGTAGGGCAAGTGTGCAAGGTGTAAGAAGATTAAATTACTGGCACAACTGTCAATTATGTGAGCATAATGATCCAATTGGCAATGATTTTAAAAGGATTACAAAAGAGAGATTTGCACATACCTTCATGGCTCCCTTCTTCTCATTCACATGACCATTGATTCAGGTGAGTAGTTCTGGGATTCAAGCAGTAAGTACCATGTTTTCCTTTGGCAAAGTTCAGTGATTTTCCCTTCATTTTACATGGTTGCCAGTTCAGATCATGGGCATATCTATGACACACAGCAGTTTTGCATCATTTGTTAAAGCTTACCAGCCAGCCTCCTCCATCAGTCTCCATGTCACAGAAGACGCTCATTGCTTTCTCCGTGGCAAGGTAGATTGTATACCAACCACTCAGTGTCTCTCCACGCTCCAGAAGGTCTTTGCAGTCTTTGGCTCTTTCCTCTAGATGAAACACCAAAGAGGAAAGTCTGAACTGGTCAATGCAATCTGTCTTCTGATAGTATAGTATGCATGAGAAGGGTGGAGAGTAGAGGCTTATGCACATAACCCTCTACTGCAGGGATGGACAATTTCTAGAAGTGGTGGGGATGCACCGTCTCTGATGCTTCACCACTCTCTACCTGCCATAGAAAGGCTCTTGGGTGGGGTGCAGCCGGTTCTATTGCAGCAATATAGTAAGTCCTGGGGCTGGCCACAGGATTGTTCTAACAAAGATTCACATGCTGAAAATTTAGTGTTCTGCCCAGCCATGTGAATTTGGTGCATGCATAAACAATTAAAAAAAGCAATGATGATTCCATTGAAAAGTGACAGTGGGTAAACATGTATATCAGTCAGTTGTGACCCATTGACCCATTGGCCCTCCTTTCACTTCCACCATTGTCACAAGCACGGTCGGTGGGGACGAGAGAGAGGGCCTTCTGGGTGGTCACCCCCTGCCTCTGGAATTCCCTTCCTAGAGAAATAAGACTGGCTCCATCCCTCCTCTCCTTTCGTAAGAACTTGAAGACCTAGTGGTTTAAACAAGCCTTTGATAACGACTAGTTCTAGCTCAGCTCCAGATATTGTTGAATAAGGCCATATCTTTTTCTACCAATTACCCAGGTCACTTCCTCCTATTAGGCCCTGGAAATGAACAGCCATGGACTATACCTATTATTGTTGCAGCCTCCCATAGCATTGCACCCAATTTCCTGGGCCTTTTAGAAATGGCACTTGCCTCGGCCCAACCCCTTGGGGGGGGGGGGGGGATAGAGCAGTATATAAATAAAATTTTGTTGTTGTTGTTAGTCCTCGAATTACCCCTGTGTGAGACCCCATAGACCCAATGCCCCATTAGACCAGGGCCTTTCAGGAAGGCCTGGACCTAATTGGGTATCAAATTAATTCGGGACAAGCGGGGTTTACCTGCTTTGTCCTGAATTAATTCACTTTTACCTGGGGCATTGTTTGGATGCTTTAGGTAGTCTGACAGGCCCTGCATTTTGGGACCAGTCCAGAAGGGCCCTGAGAGTCTACTATAGTAACAGTAATAGTAATACTAATATTCCATGATAAGTTGCAGATCTGTTTTGTGTATGTGTATGCTTCATCATTTAATGCATTTTTAATTTATAAGTCCTTGGACCTCTTCACATGACCCAAAATTTGGTGGTAGCAACAGGCATTTGGTGGTAGCAACAGGCTCCCACCACACCCTGGAAAACTACTTTTGTGGTGGCTCCATGGAGTAACTGTTGGCCAAACCCTGTTGCCACTGAAAAAAGGCTTCCTGTCTTTCGATGGCAATTTATGGGAACAGCTGGCTTCTTCATGTTTCCCTCCTTTTGATGAGGTAGGGGGAAGCTGGGACAGTGTGGGGCATGGGGCGACAGCTCCCCACACTCCCTGGGTGGCCACCACTGAGATCACAGCAATCTATGGTGATTCCAGCAGCACGCATGGCAAGGTCCCTAATGAGTCTCAGCTACTTTGACTTTGATGGTGCAATATATCTGATTATTTGGATAAGAGGATCACACCATTGTTGAAAAAGGGCTCAACCACATTGTCTGTGGTAGTGATGACAAGACGTACCATGATGCTGACACTTAGCAAGAGTGCATTCCTCTCCTGTAGAAAGAAAAAACAAATTTCTGAATTCAACAAAGATGGTGTCCATGTCAGAATTAAAATGAGGATGAGAAAAGCTTTGGCAGCCCTGTATATTGACACTGCATTTTTAAAAAATATGAATTTATTTTATCTAGCAAATCAAAAATTAGCAAAACGTCTTCCACTCTAGCCCCATTTTTGCACACATCTAATCAGCTAAATCATAAAGTCTAGTGCAGCTTGTGATGTTTGCTTGGGCTAGGCTTCACCTGCAATCCCCTGCTATAGGGGAACTTACCTGGCTCTCCTTTCTCTCCCTTGGGTCCAGCTTTCCCAGGTGCCCCAGGAGAGCTTCTCTCACCTGAGGGAAAGAGATCAGACAACATTTGAAACTTCTCAAGACACCATATCTTCAAGGCGTCCAATCTAATGGTAAAATGCAGGTATCAGTAGAGATCAGCCTGAACGATGAACAAGGCATTGGATTTGGTTGGTATTCAGAACCTGGATTAGGGGCCTCATCACAGTGAGATTGTAATTCATTGGGCAGTGATTGGATTTGCCATCAACATGGTGAATCCATGGGAGAAACTGTTGCCCCACAAACTGCATTGCCTGCTGCACCCCATGGGGGGAAGCGTCACTGCCTGGCTTCCTCCCGTTGTTGTCTATGGAACACGGGAAGCCTCTTGTGTTCCGAGGGAAGTGTCCTACCATGCTGTCAGGATGCTTTGTCCACAGAGCCTCACTGGAAGTTTGTGTGATGACAACTATATATCCTATTCTGTTACATTGTGCATGTGTCAAACACAATTCCAATTGTAATTTACATTTTAAACAATTATGCTAATAACCCCCCCCCCTTCCAGATGCACCTGTCATTTGATGATAATATTGATCTGTTAGAGATGAAACACCAAAAGAAAACTGTTGCCTCTGGTTCTCAACAGATTTGCAGATCAGAAGGCCCTTATCTCACCTGGGGGGCCCTGGAATCCAGGGTCTCCCTTCATTCCGGGCAACCCATTTGTTCCTGGGATGCCAGGTATTCCTGCGGTGCCTGGCTGGCCTTGGAAAAAGACCTTGTCCGTTCCACACTGTGATAAGCCCTTCAGCTCTGCAAAGAGATAGGAAAGCAAAAACAAAATGATAGATCATAAACCTAAGTGAGTCATTACAGTGCAGCAAACAATACTGGGTTTGCACCAGCCCTACACTACCCATTTCATACATGTAATCTAGGAATGGAGTTGGATGCAGAAGAAGTTCAGCCAGCTTCTCTTGTGAAATTGCTACAGCAATGTGAGCAATGCTCAAATTCTCTTTCTGTACATACTTGAAAGGCACAGGAGTCCTCTCCTCCCAATGACCTGGGTCCTGCCCAGGAGAAACAAATACCATTTGTCCTTCCCTCCCAGTTTGACTCACGTTCACAGCAGTTGGTGTCTGTCTCTTCTCCAAAGATTCCTTTCTCCAGAGATATGACAGCAAAGCAGGTCACAGCTAGGTAAAACCCCAGCCAGCCAGCCATCTTACCTGTGGAACTGACCAGGTTAACTCCCTGGATTTGTCTCCAAATGCCCTAGTACCCCCTTTTATAGAGAGCAAATAGTTCGGTAAATAATGGCATGTGTAAATGTTTATAAATTTTGTCTGATGAGGGCTGGACTGAAATACTCTGTTTTGAAATGGCTGCTTTCACAAGAGTTGGCATACCTGACATTTCATTTAAATATATTCCCTTTCTACAGCAAACATTTGAAACCTCTGAATTGTGCAACCCCCTTATTTAGCAAACATTTCCTCCAGTTGAATAACACCTGCCTTTGAGCTTTGATCCTTTTGCAGAGTTGTATAAGTTTCTTTTCCTTTATCTCATTGCTGTATTAGATAGAAGTTCTTCTTCCTGGATCTTATATATTATTGTTCACTCTTACTCACTTTCTGTCTATGTCTTGTTTGCCTGAGTCATAATGATGAGTGAAGCAACCTATACTGGATTTTATAGTTATTTGTTATCGTTTTTCCTCTGTAGCTATTTCTCCCCACCTCTAAGTATTATCTATAGAAGGCCATGACCTGTTTGTAGAAGCTGTGAAAAGATCCTCAGGGCTCTCAATCCCTAGAGGCTGTCGCACAGGCTATCTACCATGCCTAAATGAAGAATTGCTAAACCAGATACAGGAATATTTCAGACTATTTCAAGAGAATCCATATAGCAACAAGACTATAGCAGCAAGCCAAAACCTATCTACAGCCCTAACTAATGCTAAGAAAAACTTTTGGATAGAGCTGCTTGAGAATCTTGTTATGTCCAAGAGTAGCGAAAGAGCCTGGTAATTGCTGAGATACCTGGATAGACCCTCTGGTCAACTGTGGATATGCAAATGTAACACCAACTGCTGATGATCTCGGCCTAACAACACAAGCAAAATGCTTTGAAACAGTCGAAATCCAACTTACTAATGCCTTGAAAACAATGCCGGTGAAAACAAGACCCGAGGCTGACTGTAGCTCAGATCACGAACTTCTTATTGCCCAATTTAGAATAAAACTAAAGAGATCAGGGAAAATACACAGACCAGTTAGATATGATCTCACTAACATTCCTAGCGAATATACAGTGGAAATGAAGAACAGATTTGAAGGACTAGATTTAGTAAACAGAGTCCCAGAACTATGGGCAGAAGTCCGAGACATTGTTCAGGAGGCGGCATCAAAGTACGTCCCAAAGAAAAAGAAAACCAAGAAGGCAAAATGGTTGTCTGCTGAGACACTGGAAGTAGCCCAAGAAAGGAGGAAAGCAAAAGGAAACAGTGATAAGGGGAGATATGCCCAGTTAAATGCGCAATTCCAGAGGTTAGCCAGAAGAGATAAGGAACTATTTTTAAATAAGCAATGCATGGAAGTGGAAGAAGACAACAGAATAGGAAGGACAAGAGACCTCTTCCAGAAAATTAGAAACATTGGAGGTAAATTTCAGGCAAAAATTGGTATGATAAGAAACAAAGATGGCAGGGACCTAACAGAAGCTGAAGAGATCAAGAGAAGGTGGCGAGACTATACAGAAGATCTGTATAGGAAGGATAATAATATTGAAGATAGTTTTGACGGTGTGGTGAATGAATTAGAACCAGACATCCTGAGGAGTGAGGTTGAATGGGCCTTAAGAAGCATTGCTAACAACAAGGCAGCAGGAGACGACGGGATCCCAGCTGAACTGTTTAAAATCTTAAAAGATGATGCTGTCAAGGTGATGCATGCCATTTGCCAGCAAATATGGAAAACACAAGAATGGCCATCAGACTGGAAAAAATCAACTTATATCCCCATACCAAAAAAGGGAAATGCGAAAGACTGCTCAAACTTCCGTACAGTGGCCCTTATTTCTCATGCCAGTAAGGTAATGCTCAAGATCCTGCAAGGAAGACTCCAGCAATACATGGAGAGAGAGTTGCCAGATGTTCAAGCTGGGTTTAGAAAAGGCAGAGGAACGAGAGACCAGATTGCCAATATCCGCTGGATAATGGAGAAAGGCAGGGAGTTTCAAAAAAACATCTACTTCTGCTTCATTGACTATTCTAAAGCCTTTGACTGTGTGGATCATAATAAATTGTGGCAAGTTCTTGGTGGGATGGGCATACCAAGCCAACTTGTCTCTCTCCTGAGGAATCTGTACAAGGACCAAGTAGCAACAGTAAGAACTGACCACGGAACAACAGACTGGTTCAAGATTGGGAAAGGCGTACGGCAAGGCTGCATCCTCTCACCCAACCTCTATAACTTGTATGCAGAACACATCATGCGATGTGCGGGGCTGGATGAATGCAAAGCTGGGGTGAAAATTGCTGGAAGAAACATTAACAACCTCAGATATGCAGATGACACCACTCTGATGGCCGAAAGCGAGGAGGAGCTGAGGAGCCTTCTAATCAAAGTGAAAGAAGAAAGCGCAAAAGCCGGGTTGCAGCTAAACGTCAAAAAAACCAAGATTATGGCAACAAGAATGATTGACAACTGGAAAATAGAGTGAGAAACCGTGGAGGCCGTGACAGACTTTGTATTTCTAGGTGCAAAGATTACTGCAGATGCAGACTGTGGCCAGGAAATCAGAAGACGCTTACTTCTTGGGAGGAGAGCAATGTCCAATCTCGATAAAATAGTAAAGAGTAGAGACATCAGACTGGCAACAAAGATCCGCCTAGTCAAAGCCATGGTATTCCCTGTAGTAACCTACGGATGTGAGAGCTGGACCTTAGGGAAGGCTGAGCGAAGGAAGATCGATGCTTTTGAGCTGTGGTGCTGGAGGAAAGTTCTGAGAGTGCCTTGGACTGCGAGAAGATCCAACCAGTCCATCCTCCAGGAAATAAAGCCCGACTGCTCACTGGAGGGAAAGATACTAGAGACAAAGTTGAAGTACTTTGGCCACATCATGAGGAGACAGGAAAGCCTAGAGAAGACAATTGTGCTGGGGAAAGTGGAAGGCAAAAGGAAGAGGGGCCGACCAAGGGCAAGATGGATGGATGGCATCCTTGAAGTGACAGGACTGACCTTGAGGGAGCTGGGGGTGGTAACGGCCGACAGGGAGCTCTGGCGTGGGCTGATCCATGAGGTCACGAAGAGTCGGAGACGACTGAACGAATGAACAACAACAACAAATGCCTTGTAAGGTCTCTCCAGCTACTGCAAAGATAACCACCTGAAGCCTAACCCTGCCAAGGCACAATGTGTGCTTTTCATGTATGGAAACGTGAAGTCAACAGGAAATTGAAAGTTACCAGGGAAAGTCAAGAGCTTGAACATTGTTTCCATGCTAAATATCTCAGTGTCACCTTAGATAGAACACTAACTTAGATCGAACACTAACACTGCATGAACACCAAGCACAAAGTAGCTGCACGCAATAACACCCTGCCGAAACTTACTGGCAGCACATGGGGAGCAGACCCAAAATTAATAGGAACATCAGCCCTGGCTTTGTCTTACTCCACTGCAGAGTATGCCTGCCCTGTTTGGCACAAGTCTGCATATGCAAAGCAGGTGAACATAGCGTTGAATAAAATATGCAGAATAATCACAGGATGTCTTAAACTTACACCTGTTGATAAACTCTACAAGCTAGCTGGCATTGCCCCCCTCCCCCGATGTGCGACAGGAAATTGCTGCTAAGTGTGAGAGGAATAAGATTGAACACCGTGAAAGCCATCCACTGCATGGCTATCAGCCTCCTCCCAGTAGACTCAAATATTTTTTTGGTCATATATCTTTTATTCACATAGATTACTATCTGCTTCTTTTCTTCTTCATTAAAATTGAGAAATGTAGCCTCAGTTTCAAATTAAAAGGCAATCTCTCACCTTTTTCTTAATGTGTGTCTTTTGTAGGCACATCTTGCTTCCTGTTTTTCCAAATAGTGGAATGTCTGTCTTCATTTATGGGTCTCATTCAACCCTCGGACATTCTGGTTCAATAATGTTATATCATCATTTTGCTTTATCCATTTGTATTTATTTCACCTTGTCCACATGAGCCTGTGTCATCCCTTGCCTTTTTTGTCCACAAGCTTAATTCTCCTGTTTTTCCCCCTCTCTTTTCCTTTCATATGGACCAAAGCGATCTCTGTATATTTCCAGGAATTCTTTCACCTTTGAAATTTTTTGACTGGAGAGAAATTTTCTCTAATTTCTTCCATCTAAATGGGATGTCCTTTCCCTTCATCTTTTGTGTCATGAAGAGCTCTATCCTTAAACAAAATCAGCTACTGAGTATTAACTATCAACTTATTTAGAGAATGTTACTCTCGTACCAAATCGCAGTTCTCAGATCTAACAGAATTAACCACCATGTCTCTGGACAAAATTCTGTCTAGTCACATAGGAATTCAGTCTGTAGATCTTATCAATCTCACAACTGAAATCTTTATACAGAACATAAAAAAAAATCAGTGAGGGCTTCAGTAGTTTTTGCAGAGATATCTTCATTCTGTCATTCTGGCACACATGAACTCTTGTGGATTTCCCCCTCACTTTGAGGTATTAAAGTGGCACTCATGAAAAATACCAATCCAATCTCTGTTTAAAGACCTCCAGAGATTGAGAGTTTGTTCTGCTGTTGAATAGCTCATACAATAAAAAGAAAGTCTTAGACAGAGCAATTAGAGCTTTGGTGCACATGCAAGGCCCAGATCCTGTTGAGGGGAAATGGAGCCCTGTGGCCATCAGACTCGGTTCAGAATCCTCTTTTGGGACATTGAGATCATGGGCAACCAGGATTTTGATCAATTTGAGGGCATGAGGTCCATATTCAGGTGGCAAAGGAACCACTACATTTGACCTTTACTCACATTGAATTCTCCATGCATCACCCCAGATTTACCCAGCAAGCGGGCTGGATGAGTTGGTTGCCATTGATCATCAGGCAGATTGACTCAAACCTGGATGCAGAACCATGCTGGCCCCAACCCATTAAAATAGTCTGTTTTACACTAATGATTGTAATATGTGTCTATTTCCAGTGAGACCTCACTTGCAGCTGATTTCAGAAAGGACACAGAGAATATCTTTAACCTCAAGCAGACTACATAAATTAGATAGAGTGGATTTTGCTTTTTAGTGCTGAGGTAACACATTTTGAACAACGGACATGCCTTCTTGTTTTACTATTTCTCCTTCTCTACCCCCAGCCTGTAATCTAAGTAGCCTTGCTGCAAGAAATACTTCTTGCTTGGAGGGCAGAAACCCATTTGCCCCTTTGACAGTGCAGTTGCCAGACTAGTGACAATAGGAGACTGAAGAATAGTCACTTGAGATAGCATTTATTAATTTAATTTTTTAAATTCCATTTCTTGCCCTCTACCTAGAAATCTCAAAGAAGTGTACATTAAAAACAATTCAACAATTTTTAAACACTTAAAAAATAAGAAATGATTTTAAAAGGCTACAGAATATTAAACTATTAAGAAATTAAAAAGACAAATTGAAATAAGTTAAAAGACACAGAAATGGTTAACTGGCAGACCACCCTGAGCTCGTTTGATGATCAGGGTAGACTTGTTAAGAGAGAAGTCCTTCAGCAAAACACATCTTTCCCCATGTTTCCAATCCAAAAATGATATCAAAATGACTTCAAGTAAAAATGTCCATATATTCAAACTTAATTGCCAGTTCAAACTTATCTATGTATGTATTCACAATGTTTCCTTAGCTTTAGAGCGGGTTATTGTCTTGCTTCCCTTGCCATAACTTAAGGAATGAAGTTTTTGAAAATGGAAATTTTGTTGTTTTTTAAAAAGTAGTTACCTCAATTCTGTATAATTTTTGTTTCTGAGGTCACTATGGTATCGATATGTGTGCTTGTGTGTGTTCTAAACAAGTGGCCAACTCTAATTCATTGGAAGATTGTTTCCAGTGCAGGCCATATCTCAAGCTATGTAAAATGAAACCCAACACAAAGTACAACTGAGCAAACATCACCACCAAACCACCTTTTCCAATCAAACTACAATTGTCCCTCTGTCTCATATAGAGATTCCATGTACAAGTTAAAAAGAGAGTGCTTGCCTATATTCTCACTGTATGGGGGTGTTAAGGGCTTTGCACTCAATATTTCAAGTGGCAGATTCAATGTTTTTCTGTTCAGCGCACACTTAAAACAATTCTATGAGTAAATTTAAGGACCATGTCTATATAATAGTCTGAAGAGAGAGATATTTCATTTATTGAGGTCGCATTTTCATATCTGCATATTTGTAAGAATAATGGTGCCCCTTTCCAGCGGCCCAGTTGATGCCATCAGCATAAGAGGTGTGTTCCCCTCTGAGGTACAGGCCATTCAGGTTAGAAGAGTGGCAGACACCATACCACCAGCCTCCCTTATACGTCACAGCACAGCTTCCTGATTCATGGACATCATTGTCCCTGTCTCGTGTGGAGAATGCAAGGCCCCTGTGTCCTGAAAATGAATCACCTAAAAGAGAATGAAAAAGGGAAAATCAATATAATATATTGGACTGTTCAGAATCATATCCCTTATTTCTACCTAATGGAGATGGTGTTAGACATACATTCAATATTTGGTTCCTCCTAAACTTTCTGAGGGCCCTGTCCCTGTTCTTGTGACTAGGTGGCTATTCATTTATATCCTGCTCTTCTCCTGATAAAGGAGCCTTGGGACCAAACCCCATAGTTATGGCACTCTACGTATTGCAGTTGAAGGGAGCTGACAGGCAATCCTCCTCATAGAGATGCTTGTTATGGTTTAGCCAGATGAAGACGAGTGGATTGGTATTTCAGAGCCTGAGAGAGTGGTGGGTGGTTTTTTTCAATGAGGACATTTTAGAGCAAAATTCTGTCTATGAGAATAGGCTTGAAAATGAAACTGTGTTGGAGTTTCGCACACAGGGAGATGTAGGGATTGATAGAGACCTTTTGCTTACTGGTAGCATAGCAACCCCAGATAACAAAGTGGATGGGTGAGAAAGCTCAACGGAAAGAACACCTGTGCTCGACAGGCGTATCAAGCATGATCTTAGAGAGGAATCAATGAAACTGAAAAGATTGACCTTGACATATGCGAGTTGTAGTTACTGGGATGTATAGTTCACCTACAATCAAAGAACATTCTGAACTCCACCAATGATGGATTTGAACCAAATATGGCACACAGAACTCCTACAACGAACAGAAAATATATATCAGTGATTGGTTGGGGGTGGGGGTGCCAAAATACTGTTTGCTTACCATTGAAAATTACCTAGGGCCACCTCTGAGCATAGCAACCCCAGATAACGAAGTGGATGGGTGAGGAAACTCACCAGAAAGAACACCTGTGCTCGACAGGCGTATCAAGCATGATCTTAGAGAGGAAACAATGAAACTCAAAAGATTGCAAAGGAAGAGCGTCTAAAATCTCACAGGCAAGGGAATCAGCATCACAAGAATGCCTTCAAGTTTTGCAGTCCTTAAATCAGAGCAGCGTCTCTTTGGGAATGCTGCGAAGCAGTGAGGACCTAGTTTCCAGTTCATGTTTTGGGTTTTAGATCTTGAGAGTTTATATTCATATTTTAAGAAGTTTGCTTTTGGATTCATGTTCTTGGTAAGATTGTTGTTTTCCTGGATTATGCTCATGTTTTGCTTTTGGTTTTTCCCGTACTTTGTTATATTGAACAGATTTGACCTGTTTGGATTATTGTCTTTGGAGTATTTTCCCCTATTGCCAGTTAGGATTGCCTTATTGTTTGATGACTGCAGCCAGGAAATCAGAAGACATTTACTTCTTGGGAGGAGAGCAATAACCAACCTCGATAAAATAGTGAAGAATAGAAACATCACACTGGCAACGAACATCCGCATAGTCAAAGCAATGGTATTCCCCATAGTAACCTATGGATGTGAGAGCTGGACCATAAGGAAAGCTGAGCGAAGGAAGATAAATGCTTTTGAACTGTGGTGCTGGAGGAAAATTCCGAAAGTGCCTTGGACCACAAGGAGATCCAGCCAGCCCATACTGCTTATTGGAGGGATGGATATTAGAGGCAAAGATGAAGTACTTTGGTCACATCATGAGAAGACAGGAAAGCTTAGAGAAGGGAATGATGCTGGGGAAAATGGAAGGAAAAAGAAAGAGGAGCCGACCAAGGGCAAGATGGATGGATGATATTCTTGAAGTGGCTGGACTCTAAAGGAGCTGGGATGGTGACAGCTGACAGGGAGCTCTGGTGTGGGCTGATCCATGAGGTCATGAAGAGTCAAAAGTGACTGAATTAATTAACAACAAATTTTCCCCATCATCTATTGAATATACAGTTCTTATTTCTTATGGTGACTTTTCCGTTTTATATGTACTTTTCTTAATAAACAGTTTTATTACCACTTTTGAGATTTTATCTAGCGTTGAGGGCAAGATGAATCCTGGCTGGGATGCACCAATGCACTGTGTGCATCCCTGGCTGGGATGCACACAGTGCTTCTGTGTTTTGTTTGTGACCCGTCACATGAGGACAAGTGTGGAATTTTCCACTTGTGGCATCATGTCATGGCTCTTAAAGTTTCCATTTTTCAAACAAGAGATGATCATTCTTTAATATTGTACATCCAGTTTATGCTATAGTAAATATCAAAAAGGATGCCAGCAAATGTGTATTCATAAAACTATTGATTCTGGCCACTAGGGCTTCTTACAATGGGTTACAGACTGGAATGAAATAACAAAAGGACCAAATAAAGCACTGACTTATAACATTAGAATGTAAGAGTCACCTGATCAAATCAGCTGAAAAGCAGTACTTAGTGATCTCCAAGTAAGTGAGTGGTGGAACCACTTCAGATTGTGTTCTTATAATAAAAACCCAATTCTTATATGCCCTAGCATTCTGTTTGGGGCACATCTGGGCTCCTGGGGATTTCTTCAGCACATCCAGAGGATACGCTTACAAGATCAATCTCCAGACATTGTGTTTCTATTGTTACCAGGGCACAACCTCATAAGGTTATCCAGGTTTCCCTGGGGAAAGGGAAGCTTCTAAAGTCAGGTCTCCTTCTCAGCAGACACTTTTCTCAGTACAATTGCAACTAAAAAGAAACTCTACAGTACGTTATTATGTTTGAGCTAGTCAACCATCACTAATGGTAGAGGTTTCCTGACAAGATTTGATCAAAGGAGAGTGGATATTGCCTTCCTCTTGGGCTGAGAATGTGACTTGCCCAAGATCATCCAGTGAGTTTCCACAAGGATCCAAATCCTGATCTCCCAAAATCCTAATCCAACATTCAAACCATGAAACCACACTGACACACATTTCCATATGCAAAATGTAATGATTGAATTCACAATACATGATATTTGAAGAAATATTTATACAGGATGCTTGCCATTCCTTTCCTCTGAGGCTGAGAAAGCGTGACTCACCCAGTGGGTTTCCATGATGATCCAAACCCTGGTCCAACAGTTAAGCCACAAAATCACTCATACACATTTCTATATACAAAATGCAATTATAGAGTTCACTAAGCATGATGTTTTAATAAAAGTTTGGGCAAATTTATGTAGGATAGAGAGTACACATCCACCAATGGCAGTAATACTTGAATAAGCTGAACTAAAATTACACATTTCTCTCCATATCCTTATCGGTAGATATAATACAGATCCTCCATGCTCAAAAGAGTAACTTACCCATATTGCCATCTACATAAGAACCCACTGACAGGGTATAATTTTCTTCCTCACTTGAGATTTTGAAACTAGTGTACTTTGCATAAGTTCTAGTATCATTCATGTCCTTCACATCAATCCGCAGCTGCTGTGTTCCTGGTAAAAAATGTCAAAGAGTAAGTATTGTCTGCAAAAGAAACCCCTGGACCATGCTTATAATCATTTTGCATACAGAGAAATCTCTCTCCGGGTTTCACGTTAGGTTAAGTGTGTAATTTCAATCCAAAAATATGGGGATTTTTTTAGCAGTCTAAGAATATTGTTACCTGAACTTGTGAGAAGATGGATTTTATCATTGCCCAACCAAAATTCTGATGCTTGGTTTCCAAACCCAGTTTTGTAGGACTGCCAGTCACGATAGAAATCTACTGATCCATCCTGTCGCCTCTGGAAAACCTGGATGGGGAAAGAGGGAATTTATATTTTAGCATTTTTACCGATAATCGATTGAGATTTTTTTATTATTCAGAGCTAGATGGGTTATCTTAGGCTGGCTTAATGACTTTGAAGAGGCTTCTCTTAGAAAAATGAGGCATTATGGGCACTAGCTAACAAAAAGAACCACACGGTGTAGTGGTATAAGCATTACGTAGATTATCCTTAACAAGTCATTCTTTCAGCCTAATTCATCTCATAAATTGGTTGTGCTGATCCAAGGAGTAGAGGAAATAATCTTGATTTCTTACTTTTAGTCCAACTAAGGAACAGAAGAATAAAAACAAAATGAGGCTTTAATGAGATTAAGGCAGAGGCTGAACACCAACCCAACCGTGTCTATTTGACACTAGGAGCACAATCTACACAAGCCTCAAAGAGCGATGCTGGGGTACTCCAGCCTTGCTCTTTGAAGCCATAGTCTGCATGGCCAGCCACCAAGCAGCCTTGGGGGTTGGATGGCAGCTGCACTGCACTCCTCCAAGCTTGCCTGGTGGCTGGATGGTGTCTAGGTAGCCTAACTTACCTGGAATTGGTTCACCATCACTGGATTGCTACCCTTACCTTGCCCCATCATTTTGGATTTTGCAGTACCCACTAAGCACAAAAATCGTAGAATCATCGAATTGGAAGAGACCACACAGGTCATCCAGTCTAACCCGCTGCCATACCTGAAAAGCACAATCAAAGTAACTCTGACAGGTGGCCATCCAGCCTTTGTTTTAAAAGCCTCCAAGGAAGGAGCTTCCACAACACTCCAAGGCAGAGAGTTCCACTGCTGAACAGCTCTTACAGTCAGGAAGTTCTTCCTAATATTCGGGTGGAATCTCCTTTCCTGTCATTTGAACTTAATACTACAGGTCCTAGTGTCCCGTGTAGCAGAAAACAAGCCTGCTCCCTCATGACATCCTTTCAAATATTTTAACATAGCTATCATGTCCTCTCTCAATCTTCTCTACAGCAGGCTAAACATACCCAGCTCTTTAAGTCGCTCCTCATAGGTTGTGGTCTCCAGACCTTTGATCATTTTAGTTACCTTCTTCTGAACAAGTTCCAGCTTGTCAATATCCCTCTTGAATTGTTGCCCAGAATTAGACACAGTATTATTCCAGGTGAAGTCTGACCAAAGCAGAATATTGGGGCACCATTATGGTGTTCATTGCTTGGCACTTGCAGTGATGATAACTGGAGCAATTAAACAATATGACAGAAGGGAGAAGCAAAGGAGGAATCACTCTGTCTTTTTGGTCCTTCCTTCTTTGATTACTTTTTTTGCTCTGGCTAACATCACTCCAAGCCCCAAGCAACAAACACAGATTAAATTACTGGCAACACTGGCAATTACGTGAGCAAAATAATTCAATTGGCAATGATGTTAAAAGGATTGTAAAAGAGAAATTTGCACATACCCTCATGGCCCCCTTCTTCTCACTCATATGACAATTGATTCAGGTGAACTGTTTTGGGATTCAGGCAGTATGCACCATATTTTCCTTTGGGAAACTTCAGTGAATTTTACTCCTCCTTACATATTTGTCAGTGTAGATTGTGGGCACATCTATGACACATAGCAGTTTTGCACCATTTGTTCAAGCTTACCAGCCAGCCTCCTCCATCAGTCTCCATGTCACAGAAGACGCTCATTGCTTTCCCAGTGGCAGGATAGATTGTATACCAACCACTCAGTGTCTCTCCACGCTCCAGAAGCTCTTTGCAGTCTTTGGCTCCTGCCTCTAGATGAAATATCATGGAGGAAAGTCTGAACTTTAAGAAAAACTGAGACTTTGTTCAATATTTTTTCACCACAACAAATGGGGCATCTGTCAACTGTAGGGTTTATGAATTAGTGGAATATTCGTATGCTTGCTTTACTACCATCAGATCTTCTGAAGATTCCAGCCACAGATGCAGGTGAAACATCAGGAGAAAATGCTGCTAGAACACAGCCATACAACCTGGAAACCACACAACACCTTTAGAATATTGCTAAAAGTAAAGGTGTGACTCCATAATATCATTTAAGGGGAATAGACTACTGCAACTAATGACAATAAGCATCAGATAGAGTGGGGAGTCTGTAGATTCTTTTAAAAACCTGTGGGGTTTTTTGTTTTTGTATTTATGTATGTGCATGCGTGTTTTGTGTATTTTTTCTGTTTTGTTATTTGCAATAGTAACTTGGTTGTAGTGTTATAATAATAGATAGTATGTACTTGTGTCATTTTTTAGTTTTAAATACCTAACAATCACTTGCGTGTGTTTATCTTTCTTTTTCTTGAATAGCAGTTACTTTTAATTTTTTAAAAAAAATCATATCTCACAATCCTCTGAAACTGTGTAGGAGATCAGTTAAGATGGAGTGTTTGCTCAAAGGAGTGAAAGCTTGAAAACTTTTGCCTTATAGTATCAGTGTTACTTTCCTATTCATGAACCTCTATCTGTGACCTTAGCATCACTTTTGACATGGCCAAAGAGCTGCATATTTAATACCTTGCATGTGGTTGAACAATGAGAGAACAAAATGTGTTATGTGCAGAGGATCCTGATAAGCATGCTCTCAAGCTTGTTTGGTGCGAACAAGAGAGAGGGCCTTCTCAGTTGCTGCTCCCAGACTTTGGTACTCCCTCCCTAGAGAGTTCAGGATAGACTCATCCCTGCACACCTTATATATATACACACACACATACATCTGTACATATACATATACATACGCATTCTCTGCCATCAGTTATGTACACATTTCCAAGTGACTGAGATTTTAAGTGTTTTAAATTTATTTTTTAAATGTTATTTGTTTTGTTAATGTTTTATATTTATATCCTTGTATTGCTTTTAGTTATCATTGTTTTACATTCATTGTTATCTGCCACGAGCTCCTATATTGGGAGAAGAGCAGGATATGAAATAAATAGCAATAATAATAATAATAATAATAATAATGGGTTGTTGTAGGTTTTTTCGGGGTATATGGCCATGTTCTAGAGGCATTCTCAGGAGAGAGAATTTTTTCAGCCATATAGCCCGAAAAAATCTACAACAACCCAGTGATTCCGGCCATGAAAGCTTTCGACAATAATAATAATAATAATAATAATAATAATAATAATAATAATAATAATGGTCCACATGAATTCCTAATGAGTTTCATCTGCTTTGATCTTGGTGGTGCAATATGCCTGATTATTTGTGAAAGAAGCTCATAACCCTCATCCTTGTCTATAGGAAGCACACCCATACAAACCGTGCACCCACCCAAGGTTGGGTTCATGATGAAGATGGTAATGAAGACAAGACATACCTTGGTGTTGACAGCTAGCAAGACTGCATGCCTCTCCTGTAGGAAGAAAAAGCCATTTCTGAATGAGCAAATGTGGTTCCTGTGTCAGAACTAAAATGAAAATGAGAGCAGTTTCAAGTGCTCTGTATAGTGGTACAGTATTTTATTTTATTTAACCTGGAGAAGTAGAGGTAAGCAAAAGTGTTTTTTTTTCTACTCTGGCCCCGTTTTTCTTGACAAATTTAATAAACTAAAGCCTGAAGGCAAATATAGGTGATGGTTTCATTGAAAATTGCTCTGAAATTGGCCAGTTCCTTGGGCTGGTCAGTGCATGAACAGAGGGTGCTTTTTGCCTGACATCCCATTTAGGAAACAGGAAGCTATACAAACTGAATCCATGAATGCCCTCTGGCCATATATGTTGCGGAGAAAAAGCTATAAAATTCTCATTAACCAGCTAGGGCATGAGATAATGCTAGCTGCTAGAGATAAGGTGAACTATCAAACCATTTGTTCCTCCTACAACTAGGCTAGGCAACCACACACATGTGAGCTTTTCATTTTTTCTTTTCTTTTCTGCAAGCCTGAATCAACCCTAATCTTGATCCAAACACCTGGTTCTTTTGGCAATTCTTGAAGCTTCTGAACCTGTTCATTCCTGGCCTGATGGTGACGACATGGGCCAAGTTTCACCTGTGAGCCCTCTTCCACTTCTTCAAATGAGGTTGTGTGGGACTCACCTTGATCTCCTTTCTCTCCTTTGGGTCCAGCTTTCCCAGGTGCTCCAGCAGAGCCTCTCTCACCTGAGAAGAAGAGATCAGTGGCCTTTCAGAGAACATTTGAAACACCTCTAGAAGACATTCATTCCCCTTTTTTTGTAAGCAGTCCACCCCACCCCTCCCCACCACCTTTCCTGTAATGGAGTACATTAGAGAAAACAGGGAGTTGAATTTTCTCCATTCAAATCACTCTGCTACTTTGTATGTGTGCCAAAAAGAATGCAATTCCAATTGTAATTTATATTTTAAGTGCTAATAACCTCCCCCCTTATAGAAACACCTTATATCTGATGTTAATATTAATCTGTTAGTGATGAAACATAGAAAAGAAAAGAAAACTGCAGCCTCTGGTTTGCAACAGATCTGTGGTCCAGATGGTCCTTGTCTCACCTGGGGGTCCCTGGGGGCCGAGGTCTCCCTTCATGCCGGGCAACCCATTTGTTCCTGGGATGCCGGGTATTCCTGGGGTGCCTGGCTGGCCTTGGAAAAAGACCTTGTCCGTTCCACACTGCGATGAGCCCTTCAGCTCTGCAACAAGGTGAGAAAACACAAACAAAATTGTACATCATAAACCTGAGTGAGGTATAGCAAACAATGATGGGTTTGCACTACTAGCTCTATGCTATCCATTTCTCACATTCTTTCTAAGAATGAAAATCCTTGTCCTCAGTAGTTGGAGGCATAAGAAAGAGTTCTTGTGAAATTGCTACAGCAGTTTGAGCAATGCCCACATTCTCTTTCTGCACAAACGATTCCAGCCCAGCTTATCTGTCCAAATGTATCTCCCTCTATGAACCATCATGGAGGTGAAGATCATCTGGGGAGGTCCCACTCTCGGTCCTGACTCCTTCGTGAGCATGGTTGGTGGGGACGAGAGACAGGGCTTTCTCAGTTGTGGCCCCTCGACTCTGGAACTCCCTCCCCAGCAGGATTCGATCAGATTCGATCAGATTAGATTAGACCCTCCTGACCTTTAGAAAGAGAAAAAAATGTGGTTGTGGGATCAAATCTTTAGCTAATAAATAATGCAGGACAAAGAATAATTTAAGGAACGTGTGCAATGACAATTTGGAATGGCTATAGTATATGATTTCTAGATCACGTGATTTAAACGTTTATACTTTGTCTGAATGTTTAAATTTTATGTATGTCTTATGTTTAATGTTTTTAATTGATTAAAAGTTCATAGTTATATGTAGTAATTCGTTATTATGATTTCTTTGAGTACTGTATGTTGGCATTGAATTTTGCCATTAGTATGTTGTAAACTGACTTGAGTCCCCTCAGGGATGAGAAAGGTGGTATATAAATACAGTAAATAAATAAATACTTGAAAGTTATTAGAGCCCTCTCCTCCAGTAACCTGACTCCAATCCATGAGAAACAACCATCATTTTCCCATCTCTCCCAGTTTGACTCACGTGCACAGCAGCTGACTTCTGTTTCTTCTCCAAAGCTTCCTCTCCCCATAGACATGAGAGCAAAGCAGGTCACAGCCAGGTGAAAGCCCACCCATCCAGCCATCTTGTCTTGCGGCACTGACTTGGCCACTTACAGGGATTGGTTTCTGCATCTAGGTTTTTGTGCCCCTTATATAGAGAGCAAAAAGTTCTGTAGATAAGGGCATGAGGAAGTGCTTTTATCTGTTGGCAGAGGGGGACTGTCTTGAAACCTGTATTGAAACAATTGCTGACATTTCACTTTCTACAGCAACATTTGAAACCCCTGAATTGTGCAACCTTCTATTCAGGAGGGATTTCCTCTTGCTGAATAATGTGAACCTTTGAGCTTTGGACCATCAGCAAGAATTTCAGTTCCTGGAGTCTTTTGGATTTCCAGATAAGAGAGATTTATGCTCCTTCTATACTGTCAAGTAAAATCCAGTTTATCTGTTTTCAACCAGTATTATGGCACTGTAGACTCAGATAATCCAGTTCAGAGATAATGTGGATTATATGGCAGTGAAGAAGAAGCCTTAGCCTGTGTTGTTACCACATATCATAGGCGTCTTCTACACTGCCATATAATTAAGATTATCAAATCAGATAATCCCTATTTGAACTGGATTATCTTAGTCTACACTGTCACATAATCCGGTTCAAAGCAGATAATCTGGATGTTATATGGCAGTGTAGAAGGGGCCTTAGATAAGAATTCTTGGGGATTTTTTTCTTCTATTAGATTTAATGAGGCAAGAATCATGTTGATTGTAGACCGCTAGTTCAATTGGCTCGCGTTTACATTTTTAAATGATTTTATTCTTGATACAAACAATTTACAATCAAAGTAATATACATTCAAAAATTAAAGAGACAGAAAGAAAAAAGAGAGAGACAGATTGAGAGAGAGAGAAAGAAGATCTATAACTATGACATAGTAAGGCTCTGATATCCCATCCCCACCCTGAATGTAATGAATGTAAAAGTAAAAGGGGGGGAAGCAATTGTTATTCCACCATTACAGATCTAGCTAAATAATTCTATTAACATTTCTTAAAACCATGACTACAGATCATGATGTTAATTTATAATGACTCAAAATCCATAAATCATTTCCAGTCTTTCAAAACTGGTTTATTCTTTAAGACCTACATTAATTTGGTAGTTTGGATTAGCCCTGCACACTTAAAAACAAAATCTACCAGTAAATTTAAGGACCATGCCTATAGAATAGTCTGAAGAGAGAGATATTTCATTTACTGGGGTCGAATTTTCATGTCCACATATTGGTAAGAATAGTGGTATCCCTTTCCAGCGGCCCAGTTGATGCCATCAGCAAAAGTGGTGTGTTCCCCTTTGAGGTACAGGCCATTCAGGTTGGAAGAGTGGCATTCACCATACCACCAGCTTCCCTTATACAACACAGCACAGTTGTCTGTTTGAAGGATATCATTGTCCCTGTCTCGTGTGGAGAATGCAAGGCCCTTGTGTCCTGAAAGTGAATCACCTAAACGAGAATGAAAAAGGGAAAATCAAATACAATCTCTCAGACTGCTCGGAATCTTATCCTTTATTTCAACCTAATGGACACAAAGATAGCCATACATTCAATATTTGGTTCCTCCTAAGCTTTCTGAGGACTCTATTCCTATTTTTGTTACCAGGGTGGCTATTCATTTATATCCTGCTCTTCTCCTGATAAAGGAGCCTCGTGACAAAACCCTATAGGCACGCAAGGCTCACTCGACAAATTGCAGTTGAAGACACCTGATAAGCACTCTTCCCTATGGAGATGCTGTATAAACTTTCTGTTGTGCACCAATGTTTTGTTTGTGAGCCGTCACAAGTGTGGAATTTTCCACTGGTGGCATCATGCCAGGGCTCTTAAAGTTTCAGATTGTGGAATATTTCTGTTTTTCAACCAAGGGTTGATCATCCTATAATATTGTACATCCAGATTATTATATTGTAAGCATTGAAAAGGATGCCAATCAATGTGTATTCATAAAACTATTGATTATGGCAACTAGGGCTACTTACAATGGATTGGAGTGAAATAACAAAAGGACCAAATAAAGCACTGACTTAAAACATTAGAACCTGAGAGTCATCTGATCATATTAACTGAACAGCAGTAGCCAGTGATCTCCATGTAAGTGAGTGGTGGAACCACTTCAGATGGCATTCTTATAATAAAAACCCAATTGTTATATGCCCTAGTACTCTGTTGGGGGCACATATGGGCTCCTGGGGATTTCTTCAGCACATCTAGAGGATACGCCTACAAGATCAATCTCCAGACATTGTGATTCTACTGTTATCAGGACACAACCTGAGAAGGTTCTCCAGGGGAGCTTCTTAAGTCAGGTCCCCTCCTCAGTGGGCACATTTCTCAGTACAACTGCAGCTAAAAATAAACTTTACAGTGTTTTATTATGTGTGAGCTAGTCAACTCTGACTTTCCCCACAAGATCTGATCAGAGGAGAGTGGATATTGCCTTCCTCTTAGGCTGGGAGTGTGACTTGCCCAAGATCATCCAGTGAGTTTCCACAAAGTTCCAAATCTTGATCTCCCAAAATCCTAATCCAACATTCAAACCATGAAACCACACTGACACACATTTCCATATGCAAAATGTAATGATTGAATTCACTATACATCAGTGGTTCTCAACCTGGGGTCCCCAGATGTTTTTGGCCTACAACTCCCCGAAATCCCAGCCAGTTTACCAGCTGTTAGGATTTCTGGGAGTTGAAGGCCAAAAGCACCTGGGGACCCCAGGTTGAGAACCACTGCTATACATGATATTTTAAGAAATATTTTTGCAAATTTACGCAAGATATGACACCTTTATCAAGGGCAACGACACATGAAGTTGACTAAAATTACAGCCTCCTCTCCACATTGTTATTGTTATCTGCTATACAGATCCTCTATGTTCCAAAAATGTAACTCACCCATATTGCCATCTATATAAGAGGCCACTGAAAGTGTATACTTTTCTTCTTCGCTTGAGATTTTGAAACCATTGTATGTTGCATAAGTTCTGGTGTTACTGAAGTCCTTCGCATCAATCCGCAGCTGCTGTGTTCCTGATGAAACATGTCATAGAGTAAGCATTGTTTGAAAGAGAAACCCATTGACTTATTTACAATCACATTAGAGATAGAGTACTCCATAATCCCATTGAAGACCTCATTTTGTTTTTCAGCAATCTAGGAATACTGTTGTATCTGCAACAAGCAGCAGCAACATGGGATTACCTGAGTTTGTGAGAAGATGGATTTTATCATTGCCCAACCAAAATTCTGATGCTTGGTTTCCAAACCCATTTTTGTAGGACTGCCAGTCACGGTAGAAATCCACTGATCCATCCTGTCTCCTCTGGAAAACCTATATGTGGGCAGAGGGGAGTGATATTTCAGTGTTTCTACTGAGAGGCAAACTGTTTTCTGATTCAGTGCTAAATGGACTCTTTTAGGCTGGCCTAATGCTCTGAAGAGGCATCTCCTGGTACAAGGAGGAATTAGGCACACTATCTAGGACAGAGATCCCCAAACGAAAGCCTGCCAGCCAAATGAGGCCCTCCTAGGTCACTTACTAGCCCCTGCCCTAAATTTTAGACTTAGGGTTGCCCAAAGTCTGAAATGACTTGAAGACACACAACAACAATAATCCCAATTAACTTGACTATCTCATCAGCCAAAAGCAGGCCCACATTTCCTATTGAAATACTGGTAAGTTTATGTTGGCTAAAATTGTTCTTCATTTGAAATATTGTATTGTTCTTTCATATTTTTTGCTCTACAAATAAGATATGAGAAGTGTACTTGTGCAGGTACAGCTGTACCAGGAGCTCCAATTTTGTTTGCTTTGCATTGAATGTTTTTTGTAGTCCTAAGTTTCAGGGACTCTGCAGATAGGTGGCTTCTTTTGGATGCAATCATAGGGCAAGCCACCTGTCAATTATAGCTAGGTTCCTTGGTCCTGCCCCCTTTGGGTTTTTGGAGGGAATAGGAGCCTTTTTGGGTTCAGTCCACACAGAGCAGCTTTCTATGCAGGACATAATACCAAGAGCTCCTGTAGAAAGCTTCGTCTTCTACAACTTGGCCAAGGTTATACAGCCCATAGCTTGGCTGAGGATCATACAGCATTACAGCTCCTTTGCTGAGGGAATCCGGTCCCACAGCACTTCAGCCAGCCATCATGGAAACCTGAATTCTTTTTCCCCTGGAAGTCTACAAAGCTCTGCTTGGTAAGGGTCGCACGCGGAAGCCAGACGCGGGTGGTACCGGGTGCAGGGGGTCCACGCCAACAGAGGCAAGTACAGACTGCCCAGATTAGAAGTTGGGGATTTCCCCATTAGTTAGTATACAGTTATGAAAATAGTGCCTGTTCCCTGTGGACAAGATTGAAAGAGAGCCAATAGACTGTTAAGAAAGCTTTAAAGTCCTGTTTATTTTCAACAATAAAGAACTTTGTTGAACCTTTAAGAAATCTAAAGACTCTGTTTTAAGGAAATCCAAGGGCCTTTAATCTGAGGCAGCCCCAGCGTCCCATTGGGCACACAGAATTTATGTTCTTTCTACAGTCTTATGCACAGGTCCAGCGTGCGACAGCACAGTACTTAGTAATTTGTTCATTTTCCCCCAAACTTTTATCTGCCCCCCCCCCACCTAGCAGTCTGAGGGATTGTGAATTGACCCTCTGCGTTAAAAGTTTGAGGACCCCTGGTCTAGGAGAACGAACCATGTGGTATAATTATTAGAATGTTCTTCAGTAGATGATTGCTACTTTTAGTCCATTGAAAGAACAGAGAAATAAAAAGAAAATACATTATTGATGAGAACATAGTCTGAACACAAGCCAGACTTCCTCTATTTGACACTTGGGGGGACTTTTCCACAGGCCACAAATGGTAATGCTGGGGTACTCTGTATGGACATCTGTCTGTATGGACAGCCACTGAAAAGGCTGAAAGTCTGGATGGAAGCTGCATGGCCCCAAGCTTGTCTGGTGGTGGGATTGTGTTCATGCTGTCCAGCAGTGCCCCATCATTTTGGATTTTAGAGTGCACATCAAGCACAAAAATTGTGTTCATCACTTGGTGCCTGGAGTGATGATAAATGGAGCAAGTAAGCAACACGAGAAGGTCAAAAGCTTCCCCCTTTTGTCCTTTTCTACTCTGATGGTGTTGTTGTTCCAGCCACTCCTTGCCCAAAGCAACATACACTGCCACTTTTCTGCCAGGTGGACACTACAAAGTCCAAACTAGATGCTATTCCTGTCCAGGGAAAACTGGAAGGTGCTATAAAAAGCTAAAGCAGCTTCCTGAATGGAAGTGGTACAAAACGTTGAAAAAGTGATGGAGCATCACATGACTTTAATTAATGAGGTTCAAGACTACATTGATCCAAATCAACCCTATACATCACACAGTCACCATAAAGCTGATTTGCAACCCTTTCAGGATAAAGGGTCCCTTGTAGATGTGCCCTAGGTCTAAGGCCATGCTGTCTGCTTACTGAGTAACACTGGTTACCAGGAGGATGGCAGCAGCCAGCAGCAGCCAGAATAATGGTGTCAGGATCTTCTGGTATCCCCAGAGCAGGCTGGGTGCTTTTGGTGCTTTTGGTGTCCTGCTCTCAATCAATGATTGCTTCTCTTGTCTCCTGGTGTATGTGTAGGGTGATAGAAGAGGTATTTCTGATCAACATGAAGACTAGGGCAAGTGTGCAAGGTGTAAGAAGATTAAATTACTGGTCACCACTGTCAATTATGCGAGCATAATGATCCAATTGGCAATGATTTTAAAAGGGTTACAAAAGAGAGATTTGCACATACCCTCATGGCCCCCTTCTTCTCATTCACATGACCATTGATTCAGGTGAGTAGTTCTGGGATTCAGGCAGTAAGTACCATGTTTTCCTTTGGGAAAGTTCAGTGATCTTCCCTCCATTTTACATGGTTGCCAGTTCAGATCATGGGACAGCAATTTTGCATCATTTGTTAAAGCTTACCAGCCAGCCTCCTCCATCAGTCTCCATGTCACAGAAGACGCTCATTGCTTTCCCAATGGCAGGATAGATTGTATACCAACCACTCAGTGTCTCTCCACGCTCCAAAAGCTCTTTGCAGTCTTTGGCTCCTGCCTCTAGATGAAATATCATGGAGAAAAATCTGAACTTTAAGAAAAACTGAGACTTTGTTCAATATTTTTGGAGTTGAGAGTAAAGGCTTATGCACATAATCCTCTATTGCAAGGATGGACAAGTGGTGAGGATGCACCATCTCTAGAAAGACATGTGCTTATCCGATGCTCCACCACTCTCTACCAGCCATGGAAAGGCTCCTGGGTGGCGTGGGGGTTCTATTTAGGAAGAGAACCACTCCCATGTTGTGGTAGCTCCACTGGCTGCCGGTATGCTTCTGAGCTAAAAACAAAGTGCTGGTTATTATCTTTAAAGCCATAAATGGTTTGGGCCCAGACTATTTTGCAAATCACATCTGCTCATACAAACCAACTCAGGCATTACGGTCAACGGAGGAGGCCCTGCTCTCGGTCCCACCCCTATCTCAAGCGCAGCTAGTGGGAACAAGAGAGGGGGCCTCCTCTGTGATTGCCCCCCCCCCCAACTCTGGAACTCTCTCCCCAAAGAACTAAAATGGTTCCCTCCTTATTCTCTTTTGAAAACCCCCCTGATAAAACACATTTATGTTCCTTAGCATTTAGAGAGAAGGAGGTTTAGAATATCATGTATAATTACCCCAGACTGGAAATGACATTTCATTCTAGCTTGACTGGCTGTATAAAATTCTTAATAATTTTAAATGGATTTAGATTTGCTTACATTTCTGTTGTGTTTTAATGTTAGATATGCAGTGGTTGATTGGTTATGTTATTACTTAATTATTGTTTGTTATAATCTTAATTTTGTTATAGTTGTAATTTTTCTTTTGGGACTGGGGGGGGGGGAGGTGTTTATTTCTCTTTATTAGTGTATTCTGGCATTGAATATTTGCCATTTTTTGTTGGAAACCTCCCTGAGTCCCTTTGGGAAGCTAGCGTGGTATATAAAGAAAGTTTGATTGTTGTTGTTGTTGTTATTATTATTATTATTATTATTATTATTATTATTATTATTATCTTCTGCATTTTCACTTCAGTGAAGGGAGGGAAAGGCATGTCTGATACATAGCTGACAATAAAAATCTATGATTCTCAGGGCTTCATCACATGGGACCCCCCCCCCCCCCCCAAATGCTGTTTTGCCAGCCTTCATCACACAGTAGAAACTGCACAGAAACCTCCCATGTTGCAAGGGAAGCATTATACAACACTTCAATTCCGGTTGTGGACAGGGCATCCGCCAAAAATCCAGTTACGTCATGTGACAGGTGACATGACCACCCATTGCTGGATTGGCTGGGAAGCATCCTAGGATGCTAAAAAGCCCTGTGTGATGAAGCCATCTTGCTCCTCTAAGTGTTTGGAAGCCTGAAGAAGTGAGATGGGAAACTCACCCCCGGGTAGTTCCTTGTAGTCCTCGAACAACCCATGGGTGAAACTCCGCAGACCCAATACGCCATTAGTCCAGGGCCTTTCAGGAAGGCCTGGAACTAATGGGGTATCAAATTAATTTGGGACGAGCAGGGTTTACCTGCTTTGACCTGAATGACCTGAATGACCTGAATGACCTGGGACGTCATTTGGATGCCTCAGGTAGAAGTCTGACAAGCCCTGCATTTTGGGATCAGTCTGGAAGAACCCTGAGATTTTACTATAGTAACAGTAATACTAATACTAATATTCCACGATCAGTTGCAGATCTGTTTTGTGTATGTGTATGCTTCATCATTAAATACATTTTTAATGTATAAGTCCTTGGACCTCTTCACACGGCCCAAAATTTTGTGGTGGTGATAGGTGTTTCTCAGTTCTGCCATGGAGCCCGATGTCTCCCATCACACCCTGGAAAATTGCTTCCGTGGTGGCTCCATGGAGTAACTATTGGCCAAACCCTGTTGCCACTGAAAAAGGCTTCCCGTTTTTCAATGGCAATCTATGGAGACAGCTGGCTTCTTCATGCAGGGCTTGTCAGACTTCTACCTGAGGCATCCAAATGACATCCCAGGTAAAAGCAAATTAATTCAGGTCAAAGCAGGTAAACCCTGCTCATCCCAAATTAATTTGATACCCCATTAGTTCCAGGCCTTCCTGAAAGGCCCACTTCATGCTTCCCTGAGATCACAGCAATCCACGGTGATTCCAGCAGCACGCGTGGCAAGGTCCCTAATGAGTCTCATCTGCTTTGACTTTGATGGTGCAATATGCCTGATTATGCCTTTCACCATTGTTGAAAGAGGGCTCAACCATATTGTCTGTGGTAGTGATGACAAAACGTACCTTGATGCTGACACCTAGCAAGAGTGCATGCCTCTCCTGTAGGAAGAAGAAAGCAATTTCTGAATTTCACAAAGATAGTGTTCATGTGGGAATTAAAATGAGAATGAGAGCAGTTTTGGCAGCCCTGTATATTGGTACTGCATTTTTAAAAAAAATAATACAAATTTATTTTATCTGGACAATCAAAAGTAAGCAAAAGTTTTTTCACTCTAGCCCCATTTTTGCAAACACATCTAATCAGCTAAATCATAAAGTCTAGTGCAGCTTGTGATGTTTGCTTGGGCTATGTTTCACCTGCAATCCCCTGCTATAGGGGAACTTACCTTGCTTTCCTTTCTCTCCCTTGGGTCCAGCTTTCCCAGGTGCCCCAGCAGAGCCTCCCTCACCTGAGGGGAAGAGATCAGAGAACATTTGAAACTTCTCAAGACACCATATTTTCACGTCATCCAATGTAATGGTAAAATGCAGGTATCAGTAGAGATTAGCCTGAGTAATGAACAAGGAACTGGAGTTGGTTGGTTTTCAGAACCTGGATTAGGGGCCTCGTCACAGTGAGATTGTAATTCATTGGACAGTGGTGGGATTTGCCATGCAGCACGGCAAATCCATGGAGCAGTGGGGAGAAACCGTTGCCTCACGACCTTCATCACCTGCTGCACCCCATGGTGGGTAGCGTCACTGCCTGGCTTCCAGTTTCTCTCTTTCTCTCTCTTCTTTCTATGGTTTTGTTTCCTCTCTTTTCACTTCCTGTCCTCTTTTTATTTTCCCCCTTTCCCTCAATCTGGGATCTGAGATCTGGGCTCAGATCTGTTCAGGTCCGATTGGTCTTAACTCCTCCTCTTACCTTTTTGCATTCTTATAGAAGAGAGTCTTTTCCCCTTCACCTTCTGATACTCTTTCGTTGCTATGTTTCTGGTATTTCCTCCTCTTCTTCAAAATTAAAATGTGCAAGGCCGGAGATTTGCAGGTATGTATCCTGCGCTCTTCTGATGTGGCCTGCTGTGCCTCAGGGGTCGGATACCAGATTCTTTTGGTGGCCCCCTCTTGAGGAGAGGGCCCCTGTTTGGACCATCGGCTGACCCCCTTTTGGTTCCGCAGTTTCTCCCAACTCTGTCCATGAGAGAAAGGGAGCTTTGCTCTACTCAGCCACAGTTCAGAGCTGGCATGCTCTCAGAGAGCTCTAATTGTCCATCTCTCCACCATACCTGCACACCCGGAAGTCTCAAGCTTGCAGGGATTCTAACACCCCCTTTAATCTGCTGCTTGAATAGGTCTGTACTTTATTATAGAAAATGGGGAGTTGAACATTATCTAGACAATTATATCCTGATCTGTTAAATTGTGCATGTGTTAAACACAATTAAAATTGTAATTTACATTTTAAATAATTATGCTAATAACCTCCCTCCTTCTAGATGCACCTTCATCTGATGATAATATTAATCTGTTAGTGATGAAACACAGAAAGAAAACTGTTGCCTCTGGTTTTCAACAGATTTGCAGTTCAGAAGGTCCTTGTCTCACCTGGGGGGCCCTGGAGTCCAGGATCTCCCTTCATTCCGGGCAACCCATTTGTTCCTGGGATGCCAGGTATTCCTGGGGTACCTGGCTGACCTTGGAAAAAGACCTTGTTCATTCCACACTGCGATAAGCCCTTCAGCTCTGCAACAAGATGGGAAAGCACAAACAAAATGGTAGATCAGAAACCTAAATGAGTCAATACAGTGCAGCAAACATTACTGGGTTTGCACCAGCTCTACACTACCCATTTCTTACATGTAATCTAGGAATGGAGTTGGATGCAGAAGTTCAGCCAGCATCTCTTGTGAAATTGCTACAGCAATGTGAGCAATGCTCAAATTCTCTTTCTGCACATGCTAGAAAGGCACAGGAGTCCTCTCCTCCAGTGACCTGAGTCCTGCCCAGAAAAACAAATACTATTTGTCCTTCCCTCCCGGTTTGACTCACGTTCACAGCAGTTGGCGTCTGTCTCTTCTCCAAAGATTTCTCTCTCCATAGACATGACAGCAAAGCAGGCCACAGCCAGGTGAAAGCCCATCCGGCCAGCCATCTTGCCTTATAGAACTGACCTGGCCACCTTTCTGGATTTGTCTCCAAACGGAACTACAATGAATGGCCTACTACATCATATTTAGAGAGCAAATAGTTTTGCAAAGAATGGCATGAGGAAGTGGTCATATTTATTGTCTGAGTGGTGCCGGGCTGAAAACCTGTTTTGAAATGGCAGCTTTCACAAGAGTTGGTATACTTGATGCTATGTTATTGAAATATATGTTCCCTTTCTACAGCAAACATTCAAAGTCCCTGAATTGTGCAACCCCTTTATTCAGCAAGTATTTCCTCTTGTTGAACAGCATGCATCTTTGAGTTTTGATCCCTTTGCTTAGTCATAAAGGTTTCCTTTGTTTTGCCTCAGTGCAATATTAGATAGAAGTGCTTCCTGGAGCCCACATATTGTTCTTCACTCTTATTCACTTTCTGTCTATCTCGTGGTTGCCTGTGTAATTAGTAAGTTGACCATTACTACATTAATGTTGTTATTCTTATTAATCTCAGTAATTGGATCTCCACTGTTTTATGCTAATAACTGTTAAGGTAAAGGTTTTCCCCTGACATTAAGTCCGGTCATGTCCAACTCTGGAAGTTGGTGCTCATCTCCATTTCTAAGCCGAAGAGCCGGCATTGTCCATAGACACCTCCAAAGTCATGTGGCTGGCATAACTGCATGGAGCACTGTTAACTTCCCACCAGAGTGATACCTATTGATCGATTCACATTTGTATTTTTTCGAACTGCTAGGTTGGCAGAAGCTTCAGCCCTCCCCCCCCCCAAATTCCCAGGGCGGTCCGCGAGAAGGCCTTACTGGTACATTATTTAAACTGTTATGTTTATTCATATCATGATCTGATCACCATGCTCAATATATCCCATATGCATGGGGATATTGGGTTAACAATACAAAAGGTTTGCTAGGGCAGATCCTCTCTCACTCAGACTCAGCCCTCTCCCCCCAATCAAAATCCTGGCTATGGGTCTGGATAGAGGGCAATCTGTTATTTTTAGTGCTATGATTCTATATTTTGAATACTAAAGTGCAAGTATTCAAGGCTGCATAACTATTGCATAAAACAACTAGGGACTAGGCAGTCTTAAAAACTTGTTTAAACAGCCAGGTCTTCAGGTCCCTATGGAAGGAGAAGAGTGTGGGGGTCTACCTAATCTCCCTGGGGAGGGTGTTCCAAAGCCAGGGGGCCATCACCGAGAAGGCCTTTTCTCTCGTCCCGATCAACTGCGCTTGTGACAGTGGCAGGACCGGGAGAAGGGCCCCTCTGGTTGATCTTAGAACCTGCACCAGTTTATGGGGGTGGGGGATGTAATCACAAAGATAGCCAGGACCCGAATCATTTAGGTTTTTATAGGCAATAAGCTATAAAGTATTAGGGGAAATCCAGCCCCGAATAGGGAAACAAATCATCCAGGAATACCTGGCTGCTCTAAACAAATTCAAGTCCCCAGAGCCAAATCAATGACATCCAAGGAGTGCGACTAAAATGATCAAGGGTCTGGAAAACAAGCCCAATGAGGAGGGCCTTTTTGGCAGTGGCCCCGTGGCTCTGGAACACACTCCCCAAAGAAGTGCCTTTCAATCCCCTTGTTATTGGCCTTTCGCTCTCAGGTTAAACCTTTTTATGGAAGCAGGCCTTCCCCGACAACCCAAAATAAGCAGACCATCTCTGTCAGGCAAGGCTCATGTGGCCAAAGATTAGGAGCTTCGAAACTTCTTAGTACAATGTTTTCAGGACAACTTCAGTGGCTGAAGGCCCAGGGATTTTGAATGACAATGATAAATGTTGTCCGCTTTATGCTTATTTTATATTTTATATCTAAATGAATCCAAGTCCTCAGGGCCATATCAACTACATCCAAGAGTATTAAAGGAACTAGAGGAAGTCATTTCGGAACCACTGTCAATCATCTTTCAGAGTTCTTGGAGAACGGGACAAATTCCAGCAAACTGGAAGAGAGCAAATGTGGTCCTTATCTTCAGTAATGGGAAAAAGGACAACCCAAACAATTAGCATCCGGTCAGCCTCATGTCAATACCAAGCAAGATTCTGGAAAAGATTGTTAAGGAAGTGGACTGCAAACACTTAGAAAAAAATGCAGTCATCACTAATAGTCAACACAGATTTATCAAAAACAAGTCATGCCAGACTAAACTGATCTCTTTTTTCAATAGAGTTACAAGCTGGGTAGATGCAGGGAATGCCACGGATGTGGCATATCTGGTCTTCAGTAAGGCCTTCGACGAGGTCCCCCATGACCTTCTAGCAAACTAGTCAAGTGTGGGCTAGGCAAAAAAGGAAAATCAAATGTTAGATGGATCTGTGATTGGTTAAGTGAATGAACCCAGAGGGTGCTCATCCCATAACTTCCTCTTCATCCTGGAAAGAAGTGACAAGTGGAGTGTCGCAGGGTTCCATCCTGGAGCAGCCTGGTCCTGTTCAACATCTTTATTAATGATCAAGGGCCTGGAGAACAAGCCCAATTAAGAGCAGCTTAAAGAGCTGGGCATGTTTAGCCTGCAGAAGAGAAGGCTGAGAGGAGACATGATGTCCATGTATAAATATGTGAGGGGAAGTCATAGGGAGGAGGGAGCAAGCTTGTTTTCTGCTGTCCTGAAGACTAGGACGCAAACAATGGCTTTAAACTACAGGAAAGGAGATTCCACCTGAACATTAGAAAGAACTTCCCGACCATGAGGGCTGTTGAGCAGTGGAACTCTCTCTCTTCTCCGGAGTGTGGTGGAGGCTCCTTCATTGGAGGCTTTTAAGCAGAGGCTGGATAGCCATCTGTCGGGGGTGCTTTGAATATGATATTCCTGCTTCTTGGCAGGGGGTGAGACTGGATGGCCCATGAGATCTCTTCCAATGCTATGATTCTGTGAATAATGAACATGCCTTCTTGTTTTATTATTTCTCCCTCCCTAACTCCACCTTCCAGATTGTGATCCTGGAATTTTAGTAGCAAAAAAAAGACCTTCCTTGGCGGGCAGAAATGTATTCGCCCTTTAGTTCTGCAATTGCCCAGACCTGATGCCAGTAGGAGCTGGGAATAACTCACTTCAAATAGCATTTATTTATTATTATTTTCTTTCTTGTACTGTGCCTAGACATCTCAAGGAGGTGTACAGTAAAACCAGTCCAACAAATTTCAAACTGTTTCAATAAATAAAAATGCTTTCAAGGGATTAAAGGCATATTAAACAATTTAAGGAGTTAGAAAGACAAATTGGAAAAAGTTCAAAATTTTAAAACACTTTAAAACCTTAAGCATGAATGCACATGCATGCAAACTAGTTTGCCAATTCAAATTGATATTTCTGTGTTTTCCAAAATGTTTCCTTAAGCTAAGCTTTGACTCGGTCATAGCCTTGCTTCTCTTGCATTAGCTTGAGGAATGATTTCTTAAAAATAGTCATTATTTTGTTGTTATTTTAAAAAGCAGTTGCACCAATACAATATGATTTTTGTATCCAAGGCCACTACAGTATTGGTATGTGTGTTTGTGTGTGACTCAAACAACTGACAATCTCTAATTCATTGGAAGCCAGCTTTCATGACATTATAGAAGGTTGTATCTCAAACCAGACAAAAGGAAATGCAACTCAAGGGACAATTGGGCAAACATCACCATCAAATTGCCTTTCCCCAATAATTATATTGGGACTATGAATGTCTCCTCTGTCTTTTATGTGCAGGAGGGTTCACCTACATGCACAATGTGTGGGGATGTTAAAGCCCTTGCACCCAGTATTTTTAAGGCCCAGCATTCAACATTTGTAATATCAGGTGACACTTTAAAAATTATTTGCTTTTAAATTTAATGACAGAACAGTCTGGATAGAAACAGATTTCATTTATTGAGGTCGAATTTTCATGTCTGTATATTTGTAAGAATAATGGTGGCCCTTTCCAGCAGCCCAGTTGATGCCATCAGCATAAGAGGTGTGCTCTCCTCTGAGGTACAGGCCATTCAGGTTGGATGAGTGGCAAGCACCGTACCACCAGCCTCCCTTAAACATGACTGCACAGCTTGCTGTTTCGTGGCTATCATTGTCCTTGTCTCGTGTGGAGAATACAAAGCCCCGATGTCCTGAAAATGAATCACCTGAAAGAGAAAGGGGAGCGGGGGGGAGGGGGGGGGGAGGAAAATCAAATGTAAACCCTTGAATGGCTCAGAACTAACACAATATGTGCCATGGATGTGATGAAAATGCACCAGAACAATATTATACCCAAAGCAAACCAAAACTTGTAGTTTCAGTTCCCGGCCTCTCTCATCAGTGAGGGAAATACTCCCTTTCTTGAACCAGAAAGAACCGCTGCCACTCAATGTAGACTTGGGTGTGGGCATCTTTTGAGGGGTGAGAATGGGATCCCATATCCCTCACTTCAACCTATGGGGGGGGGGGCAGATATACATGAACATTTGGTTACTCCAAAGCTTTCTGGGGGTCCTATTTCTTTTCTAATTCATATATATCCTGGTCTTCTCCTGATAATGGGACTCAGAACCCATGATGGTGGGTCCACTTCAAAGTTGAAGGGAGCTTATTGGCAGGGGATTGGACTGAATGGCCCACGAAGTCTCTTCCAATAATAAACTTTATTTATTGCCTCACCACCATCTCCCCAATGGGGACTTGGAGTGGCTTACATTTGGGCCAAGCCCAAATGACAATTACAATAAAGAAAAACCAAAAACAAAACTGAAAACGCGAACAATAAACAATAACATCATAGTTACATAAAACACATGAATACATAACAATATATAATAAATAAATAAATTTAAAAAATAAAATAAATATACACAGACACAATAATAATGGGCGGGCTACATGTAGTGATTAAAAGGACAAACTGATTAAAACTAATTAAAAACTCGGGCGAGTTAAAAGAGGGAAGCAGGTAATTTGATTCTATGAGAAGGACTTTTCCCCCTTAGAGATGCAGAATAAACTTTCTTTTGTATGCCCATGTTTTGTCTGTGGCCTGTCCAATGATGACAGGTATGGGATTTTCCACTCGTGGCATCATGTCAGCATTCACAAAGTTTTGAATTGTGGAATTTTTCAGATTTTCAAAAAAGAGATGCTCATCCTATAATATTGTAAATCCAGTTTATGCTGCTGTAAATAGTGAACAAGATATCATTTATTCACCAGAGTATTGTTTCTGACCATTTTGGCCCCTTATGGTGTCTTATGGAGTGGAGTGAAACATCTAGGGGACCAAATAAAGTACTGACTTATAAGAACTTGAGAGTCATCTCAGCTGAAAAACAGTGTTCAGTGGCGTCCATGTAAATGAGCTGTGAAACTACTGTAGATCTGAATCTGATAAACCCAAACTTGTATATACCATAGCAATCTGTTGGACGGATATCTTGGCTCCCGAAAATTTAATCAGCACCCACAAGGACTATTAGGCCTGGGTAACAACGGAAAAATTTGTTTCTAAAATTGATTCATTTTTTGGGGTTTTTTGCGTTTCGATATTTAAAAGAATTCTGAAATTTTCCTTAAAAAAAGTTCGATATTTATGAAATTTCGTAAATGGTAAAAAAATTACAAAACAATAACGAAACAATAACGAATCGATTCGTCAATGGCGGCCGCGATCGCACAATACGCTAAAAAAACTTCTGAAGCTTCCCTCTCCCTCTGTTGTTGACTGTTGGTGTGATATTATAATTTTTTTTCACTAATTAAACAAAAAACTATAAAACTTGCCCCAGACATGCGGAAATAATAACGAAACGACCTCAAACCAATAACGAAACGAATACATAACGAAATACGAAGCATTTACGAAATGAATTGAAAAATTCGTTTCGTTTTTAAGTTGCTCCAGAGTGGTTCGTTATCGCTTCGTTAACAAAAAAAAATAACGAATTTCTAACGAATTACGAATTAACGAAACGAAACCGCCCAGCCCTACAGACTATTACAAGAGCTACAGCATTGGGAGGCATAACCTGAGAGATTTCTCCAGGCTACCTGGGGGAGGGGGAGCATTTAAGTTAAGGTCTCCCCTTAACTGTCACTGATGAAAATCCCATTATAGAGCTTTCTTTGAAAGATTTGGTCACAGGATGCTTGCCTTTGCCTTCCTCTGACCCACCCAGCGGGTTTCCATGATGATCCAAACCCTGGTCTAACAGTTAAGACACAAAACCTCTCACAAACATTTCTACATACCAAATGCAATAATAGAGTTCATTATGCATGATGTTTTAATAAAAGTTCAAACAAATTTATGTAGGATCGATAGCACACTTTCATCAAGGGCAATCATACCTGAATAAGCTGTACTAAAATTACACATTTCTCTCCATATCCTTATTGGTAGCTATTATACAGATCCTCCATGCTAAAAAGAGTAACTTACCCATGTTGCCATCTACATAAGAACCCACTGACAGGGTGTAATTTTCTTCCTCACTTGAGATTTTGAAACTAGTGTACTTTGCATATGTTCTAGTGTCATTCATGTCCTTCACATCAATCCGCAGCTGCTGTGTTCCTGGAAAAAAATGTCATAGAGTGAGTATTGTCTGCAAGAGAAACCCCTGGACCATGCTTATAATCATTTTGCATACAGAGAAATCTCTCGTCAGAGTTCAAATTAGGTTAAGTGTGTAATTTCAATCCAAAATTATGGGGAATGAAAGATTAAAGTGGTGATTTTTTTTAGCAGTCTAAGAATATTGTTACCTGAATTTGTGAGAAGATGGATTTTATCATTGCCCAACCAAAATTCTGATGCTTGGTTTCCAAATCCAGTTTTGTAGGACTGCCAGTCACGATAGAAATCTACTGATCCATCCTGTCGCCTCTGGAAAACCTGGATGGGGAAAGAGGGAGTTTATATTTTAGTGTTGTTACTGAGAATCAATAGTTTTTTTTATTCAGTGCTAGATGGGTTATTTTAAGCTGGCTTAATGACTTCGAAGAGGCCTCTCTTAGAACAATGAGGCATCATGGGCACTCTCTAGGAAAAAGAACCATGTGATGTAGTAGTATAAGTATTATGTAGATGATCCTTAACAAGTCACTCTTTCAGCCTAATTCATCTCATAAATTGGTTGTGCTGATCCAAGAAGTAGAGGAAATAATCTTGATTTTTTAAAACTTTTAATCCATTCAAGGAACGGAAGAATAAAAACAAAATGGGGCATTAATGAGATTAAGGCAGAGACTGAACACCAACCCAACCGTGTCTATTTGATACTAAGAGCACAATCTACATGGGCCACAAAGAGTGATGCTGGGATACTCCAGCCTTGCTCTTTGAAGCACGATCTGCATGACTGGCCACTAAGCAGCTTTAAGGGTTGGATGGCAGCCACACTGCACTCCAAGCTTGCCTGGTGTCTGGATAGTGTCTAGGTGGCCCAACATATTTGGAACTGGTTCACCATCACTGGATTGCTACCCTTATCTTGCCCCATCATTCTGGATTTTGCAGTACCCACTAAGAATGAAAATCATAGAATCATCGAGTTGGAATGAAGGGGCAAAGATTCAAAATACTCCTTAAATTCAAACCCAAAAAGCAGGAGCCATCTTTCCAGGGGGGGGGGGGGCAGGCACCACGGAAGTTGAATCTTCCAACTGCAAAAAATATTTTATTATGTGGCCATAGCAAGATGACAAATATGCATACAGGAATGCAATCAAAGGTTCTGTCGCACCCCCAATGGAGCTGCAGAGCTTTTATCACTTTGGCGGTAAATTGAATAGACATTCTCATTGGTGTCCAAAGATCAATCATTTCATTGGTCTATGCTAGCTATACAGATGCTCATTGGTTCTTTATGATTTTGACTGGCATGAAAGCACACGTTGTCAGTGCAGATTGTCATTTAGCAGTCTTGCATCATTTGTTAAAACTTACCAGCCAGCCTCCTCCATCAGTCTCCATGTCACAGAAGACGCTCATTGCTTTCCCTGTGGCAGGATAGATTGTATACCAACCACTCAGTGTCTCTCCACGCTCCAGAAGCTCTTTGCAGTCTTTGGCTCCTGCCTCTAGATAAAATATCATGGAGTAATTCTGAATTGGTAAGTGCAATCTCCCTTCTGGTAATATAGTATGCATGAGGAGAACAACAGGTTTCTCATAGGGGTGAACAATTTCTAGAAGTGGTGTAGCTACACAGCTCTCTGCTTGAACTACTGGGGGTTGCACCCTCTCTAGGAAAAGGTCTACTGCTCTGACATCATCACACACCCAGCCACCCCATCCTGCCCCCCAGCAGTCTCCATTCTAGTAATATAATTTGCATGTTTACACAGGTAAACTTTGACTGGAGAAGTTGATGATTTCTAGAAGTTGTTGCAGCAACATAGTGAGTCCTGTGGTTGGCTACAGGGAAATTGTATCAGTGTTCTGCATGCCAGATTGTACAGGCATGCAAAATCTCAGCCTACATGTGCATGCACAGAATTTTTAATGCAATGATTTGAAACTGATATCGTGGACTATGCTCATTTTTTAAAAAACCAGTGGCAATTTAATTGAAAAGTGACAATGGGTAAACAAATGGACAATGGGTAAACAAATGTGTATCAGTCAGTTGTAACCTATGGTATATATCAGCTTTACTTCCAAATCAGTGTCCTCCTGACTGAAAGAGTGAGAGGGAAGGTCTGGTTGATGCATCACTGACAGTCTGTGACTCTCAGGGACCTCCAACAGCTTTCACAGACCATCCGAACAAATAGTTTATAGAGCCTAAGTTGTTGGCTGATGTTTTTGTTTAAGGTTTAACTTCCTGGAATTTTAAAGAGAAGAAATGAATGGCAAGGAAGATACAGGCCCAAATGGATGAGGTGAAATGAAGATGCTCCCTGATAATACCTAGTGAAGATTTATCATTTAGCCAAGATGGACAAATTGACTATGGCTACATCTGCACTGACCACTTAATGCAGAAGGGCCACAGCGAAGGACCACATGGATTTGATTGGGATAATGTTGGGTGATCCACATTAACCAAACTCAGGGGATAGCCCAAATTCTGATCCCAATTTGGGGTCTGTGTAAATAGTTGGGCCAGTTTTGAAATGGAACCAAACACAACTGTTTTCCCTGCCATCCCATGTCTCCCAAGCTTCAGCAGTTAAGAGACACAGGATGGCACTTGCAATCCCATCCTATTCTGCATGTCACGGTGGTCTGCAGCTACAACGTGGGTCCTACCAGTCGGCTGTCCCCTGCAGTGATGTCAATCAGAGAGATGGGGAAATCATGGCAGGGAGATGAAGGAGCTATTCTTCCTCTCCCCTCCCCTCCGCACCGCTCATTGCCCCAACAGATTTCAGTGCAGATGATGGCCAACTGGTAAGACCCATGTCACAGCCAGAGATGACCACAAAATGGAGAATGGAAGGGGAGAGTAAGAGTGGCTGTCCAGCAGCACCAAAATGAGTTCAGCACTCCTGAGCGATTAGGACTCCCTTCTGACCCTGCAATAGCTAGTATGGGTTGATGGCAGCAGCTGTGGTAACCATCCTAGAACCAGTCTAATGTTTACCTCAGGATAGCAGATCACTGCTGGTCCACCCTATGTTGACTAAGGAGAAAATTATGACTAACTTTAAGAAAAATTGAAACTTGTTCATTTTTTTTTACCACAACAAATGGGGCACCTGTCAACTGTAGGGTTTATGAATTAGTAGAATCTTAGTAGACTTGCTTTACTACCATCAGATATTCTGAAGATGCCCAGCCACAGATGCAGATGAAACATCAGGAGAAAATGCTGCTAGAACACAGCCATACAACCCAGAAACCATATAAAACCCTTAGTAGAATTTTGCTAAAAATAGAGGTGTGACTATATCGTATCATTTAAAGGGAGTAGGCTAGTGACAATTACCATCAGATAGAGAGTGGGAAATCTGTAGATTCTTTAAAAAAATCTGTTTGTTTGTTTTCATATTTATGCACGTGCAAGTGTGTTTGTTTATTGTTTTCTGTTTTGTTGTTTGCAATAGCCCTTGGTTGTAGTATTGTAATAATAGATAGTAAGAAAGCTTTTGCCTTATTTGCTACTTTCCTATTAATGAACTTCCACCTGTGACATAAGCATCAGTTTTGATATGGTCAAAGAGCTGCATTTTTAATATCTTGCATGTGGTTGAACAATGAAAGAACTAAAGGTCTTTGAAAGACTCATCTGCTATATGCAGAGGGATCCTGATAAACATGTTCTCGAGCTTGTTTGGTGCGAACAAGAGAGAGGGCCTTCTCAGTGGCTGCTCCCAGACTTTGATGCTCTCTCCCTAGGATAGCCCCATTGCTGCGCACATTTCATTTGAATATATATATAAAAAACATTTCTCTGCCATCTGTTATTTACAAATTTTCAAGTATTGGACTTATAATACTGAATGACTCAGATTTTAAGTTTTTCTCAAGTATTTTAATTTTTTTAATCTTCAGTGGTTTTAACAGTAAAAAATTGTTTTGTTAATGCTTTACATTTATTTTATATTTATGATTTATATCCTTGTATTGTTTTTAGTTATCATTGTTTTACATTCATTGTTAACTGCCATGAGCTCCTATACTGGGAGAAGAGCAGGATATGAAAGAAATATTAGTAGTAGTTATAATAATAATGGTCCACATGAAGTGGCAAGTCTATTTTGCATATGTGCATCCTTGATCACTTAATACATTTTAAATTGATAATTCCTAATGAGTCTTATCTGCTTTGATCTTGGTGGTGCAATATGTCTGACTATTTGTGAAAAAAGGTTATAACCCTCAGCCTTGTCTATGAGGAGCACAACCATACAAACCGTGCACCCACCCAATGTTGGGTTCATGCTGAAGATGGTAGCGATGACAAAACATACCTTGGTGTTGACAGCTTACAATACTGCATGCTTCTCCTGTAGGAAGAGAAAAACCATTTCTGAATGAGCAAATGTGGTTTCTGTGTCAGAATTAAAATGAGATAAGAGCACTTTCAAGTGCTCTGTATAATGGTACAGTATTTTATTTTATTTAACCTGAGGAAGTTGAGGTAAGCAAAAGTTTTTTTCCCACTCTGGCCCCGTTTTTTTCCTGACAAATTTAATAAACTAAAGCCTGAAGGCAAATATAGGCAATGGTTTCATTGAAAATTGCTCTGAAATTGGCCAGTTCCTTGGGCTGGTCAGTGCATGGATAGAGGGTGCTTTTTGCATGACATCCTATTTAGGAAACAGGAAACTATACAAACTGAGTCCATGAATGCTCTTTGACCATATATATTGCAGGAAAAAAAGCTGTAAATTTCTCATTAGCCAGCTAGGCCATGAGATGATGTTAGCTGCTAGAAATAAGGTGAACTATCAAACCATTTGTTCCTCCTACAACTAGGCTAGGCAACCACACACATGTGAGTTTTTGGTTTTTCTTTTCTTTTTTGTAATTCTGAATCAACCCTAATCTTGATCCAAGAAACATCTGGTCCTTTTCCCAATTCTTGAAGCTTCTGAAGTTGTTCATTCCTGGCCTGATGGTGACCGCATGGGCCAAGCTTCACCTGTGAGCCCTCTTCCACTTCTTCAAATGAGGTTGTGTGGGACTCACCTTGATCTCCTTTCTCTCCTTTGGGTCCAGCTTTCCCAGGTGCTCCAGCAGAGCCTCTCTCACCTGAGAAGAAGAGATCAGTGGCCTTTCAGAGAACATTTGAAACACCGCTAGAAGACATTCATTCCCCCTTTTTTGTAAGAAGTCCACCCAACCCCTCCCCACCACCTTTCCTGTAATGGAGTACATTAGAGAAAATGGGGAGTTGAGTTTTCTCCATTCAAAGCACTCTGCTACTTTGTATGTGTGTCAAAAACAATGTAATTTTCATTTTAAGTGCTAATAATCTCCCCTTTACAGAAGCACCTTATGTCTGATGTTAATATTAATCTCTTAGTGATGACATATAGAAAAGAAAAGAAAACTGCAACCTCTGGTGTGCAACAGATCTGTGGTCCAGAAGGTCCTTGTCTCACCTGGGGGCCCCTGGGGGCCGGGGTCTCCCTTCATGCCGGTCAACCCATTTGTTCCTGGGATGCCAGGTATTCCTGGGGTGCCTGGCTGGCCTTGGAAAAAGACCTTGTCCGCTCCACACTGCGATAAGCCCTTCAGCTCTGCAACAAGGTGAGAAAACACAAAACAAAATTGTACATCATAAACTTGAGTGAGGTATAGCAAACAATGATGGGTTTGTACTAGCTCTATGCTATCCATTTCTCACATATATTCTAAGAATGAAAACCATTGTCCTCAGTAGTTGGAGGCATAAGAAAGAGTTCTTGTGAAATTGCTACAGCAGTTTGAGCAATGCCCACATTCTCTTTCTGCACAAATGATTCCAGCCCAGCTTATCTGTCCAAATGTATCTCCCCCTATGAACCATCATGGAGGTTAAGATCATCTGGGGAGACCCTGCTCTCGGTCCCGACTCCTTCGTAAGCGTGGTTGGTGGGGAAGAGAGACAGGGCCTTCTCAGTAGTGCCCCCTCGGCTGTGGAACTCCATCCCCAGTGAAATTAGATCAGCAGCCTCCCTCCTGACCTTTAGAAAGAGAACAAAGATGTGGTCATGGGATCAAGCCTTTGGCTAATAAATAATGCAGGAGAAAGGATAATTTAAGGAATGTGTGCAATGACAATTTGGAATGGCTATAGTATACGATTTCTGGGTCATGGGATTTAAATGTTCATACTAGGATGATTTTATGCTTTGTCTGAATGTTTAAATTTTATGTATGCCTTATGTTTAATGTTTTTAATTGATTTAAAGTTCATAGTTATATGTAGTAATTCATTATTATGATTTCTTTGTGTACAGTATGTTGGCATTGAATTTTTGCCATTAGTATATTGTAAACCGCCTTGAGTCCCCCCCAGGGATTAGAAAGGCTGTATAAAAATATAGTAAATAAATAAATAAATAAATACCTGAAAAGTATGAGAACCCTCTCCTCCAGTAACCTGACTCCTATCCATGAGAAACAAAGCAGTTTGTGCAATGTCCATATTCCCTTTCTGCACATACCTGAAAGGTATGAGAGCCCTCTCCTCCAGTGATCTGACTCCTATCCGTGAGAAACAACCATCATTTCCCCATCTCTCCCAGTTTGACTCACGTGCACAGCAGCTGACTTCTGTTTCTTCTCCAAAGCTTCCTCTCCCCATAGACATGAGAGTGAAGCAGGTCACAGCCAGGTGAAAGCCCACCCATCCAGCCATCTTGTCTTGCGGCACTGACCTGGCTACTTACAGGGATTGGTTTCTGCATCTAGGTTTTTGTGCCCTTATATAGAGAGCAAAAAGTTCTGTAGATAAGGGCATGAGGAAGTGCTTTTATTTGTTGGCAGAGGGGGACTGTCTTGAAACATGTCTTGAAACAATTGCTGACATTTCACTTTTTACAGCAACACTTGAAACCCCTGAATTGCGTAACCCTCTATTCAGGAGGGATTTCCTCTTGCTGAGTAATGTGTGGACCAGTAGCAAAAAGTTTCAGTTCCTGGAGTCTTTTGGATTTCCATATAATAGAGATTTATACCCCTTCTATACTGTCAAATAAAATCCAGATTATCCGACTGAAACCAGGATTATGGCAATGTAGACTCAGATAATCCAGTTCAAAGGAGATAATGTGGATAATTTGGATTATATGGCAGTAAAGAAGGAGCCTTAGCCTGTGTTGTTACAATATATCATAGGCTCCTTCTACACTGTCATATAATCCAGATTATCCAATCAGATAATCCATATCTGAACTGGATTATCTGAGTCTACACTGTCATAATCCGGTTCAAAGCAGATAATCTGGATGTTATATGGCAGTGTAGAAGGGGCCTTAGATAAGAATTCTTGGGGAATTTTTCTTCTATTGGATTTAATGAGGCAAGAATCATGTTGATTGTAGATCGCTAGTTCAATTGGCTCGAGTTTACATTTTTACATGATTTTATTAATTCGTGATACAAATAATTTACCATCAAAGTAATATACATTCAAAAATTAAAGAGACAGAAAGAAAAGAGAGAGAGAGACGAAGAATGAAGATATATAACTATGACATAGTAAGGCTCTGGCATCCCACCCCCACCCTGAATGTAATGAATGTAAAAGTAAAAGGGGGGAAAGCAATTATTATTCCACCATTACAGATCTAGCTAAATAATTCTATTAAATTTCTTAAAACGATTACATATCATTATGTTACTTTATAATTACTTAAAATCCATACATGGTTTCCAGTCTTTCAAAACTGGTTTATTCTTTAAAACCCACATTAATTTGGTTGTTTGGATTAGCCCTGCAATCTTAACAATCCATTCAACTTCCATTAGTACTTCAATCTCTTTACAAATTTGAGCAACCAATATTCTGGCTGCTGTCTCATGATTCAAGTTTACTTTTGATTTAATCCGACTGCATAGGTTTCCCAGTAACAAATAAGTTTTCATCCTATACATTCCTGTCTCTTCTCATCTCTTATAGTTAGGTCAGTGTAGAAGGGGGCTCAGTGTGCATGAATTAAATGCAAGGGCCATACTTGAGTTTGATACTCCAGAGGAACTGAGACTGTATTATTACTAGAAGGTTTGTGTTGAAGTTGCTGTTTTTTCCGTGAATTCTGCTGCACAAGAGTAAAGTTTAAGTTTTGCATTTCTTCTACATGTGTTACTCTTTTTTGAATATACAAAGGACTCATGTTCTGCTGGTCTGTATGCATCGTCATACCGTAACAACCTATTTCTGTATTTTATAGTTCTTTGTTATTGTTTCCCCCTGTAGTTATACCTCTCCACCCTTAAGAGATTGTCCATCATCATACTGGAAAATCTTTTTGGTCACATATCTCTTATTCACATACCACTTCATGACATTGACTAAATTTCACTGAGTTCTGCACTTAAAATTTGGGAAGCCCCTGTTCCCATCACATTAGTTTGGCCTCAAGTGTAGGCGAGAGCATTCTTTGCGTAGTTTTAAGCGTGGAGGCCAGCAATATTTTACAATGTTTCAGGAGGTGACCCTCAACTATCAATTTGTTTTTAGAATGTTACTGTAGAACCAAATCACAGGTCTGAGATCTAAAAAATAATAACCACAATGTCTCTGGACAAATTTCTGTCTAGTCACATAGGATCTTATCAGTATCACAGTTGAAATCTGTGTACAGAACATCAAAAACTTAGTGAGGGCTTCAGTAATGTTTGCAGAGAGATCTTCATCCTGTCATTCTAGCAAACATGAACTCTTGTGGATTTTCCCCTTACTTTGAGGTGCTGATGTACCATATTTTGAATAACGGACATGCCTTCTTGTTTTACTATTTCTCTTTCTCTACCCACAGCCCCACATTGTGAGCCTGTAATCTGAGTAGCCTTGCTGCAAGAAATAGTCCTTGCTAGAAGGGCAGAAACCCATTTGCCCCTTTGGCAGTGCAGTTGCCCAGACCAGTGTCAATAGGAGGCTGGGGAATAGTCACTTCAGACAGCATTCATTAATTTAATTTTTAAAATTCCATTTCTTGTCCTTTACCTAGAAATTTCAAAGAAATGTACATTAAACACATTTCAACAATTTTAAACACTTGAAATTAAAAAAATGAAAGGCTACAGAATATTAAACTATTAAGAAATTTTAAAAAAACCAAATTGAAACAAGTTGAAAGACCCAGAAATGGTTAACTGCCAGGTCATCCTGAGCTCGCTTGATGATCAGGGTAGCTTTGTTAAGAGAGAAGTCCTTCAGCAAAACACATCTTTCCCCACGTCTCCAATCCAAAATTGACAAAATGATATCAAAATGACTTCAAGTACAAATGTACATATATTCAAACTTAATTACCAATTCAAACTTAACTATGTATGCGTTCACAATGTTTCCTTAATTTAAGCTTTAGACCCAGTCATAGTCTTGCTTCTCCTGCCATAAATTAAGGAATGGGGTTTTTGAAAAATTGAAATTTTGTTGTTTTTAAAAAGCAGTTGCCCCAATTCTATATAATTCTTGTGTCCAAGCTCTCTACAGTATTGGATATATGTGTTTGTGTGTATTCTAAGCAAGTGGCCAACTCATATTCATTGGAAGATAGCTTCCAGTGCAGGCAGTGTCTCAAGCTGGGCAAAATGAAACCCAACACAAGGTACAACTGAGCAAACATAACCATCAAATAACCCCTTTTCAATCAAACTATGGTTGCCCCTTTGTCTCATATAGAGATTCCATGTAAAAGTTAAAAAGAGAGTGCTCACCTACATTCTCACTGTATGGGGATATTAAAGGCTTTGCATCCAATATTTCAAGTGGCAGGATTCAACATTAGCTCTGTTAGGCACACACTTAAAAATAAAATCTACCAGTAAATTTAAGGACCATATCTATAGAATAGTCTGAAAAGGGAGATATTTCATTTACTGAGGTCGAATTTTCATGTCCCCATATTGGTAAGAATAGCGGTATCCCTTTCCAGCGGCCCAGTTGATGCCATCAGCAAAAGAGGTGTGTTCCCCTCTGAGGTACAGGCCATTCAGGTTGGAAGAGTGGCATTTACCATACCACCAGCCTCCCTTATACAACACAGCACAGCTTCCTGATTCGCGGACATCATTGTCCCTGTCTCGTGTGGAGAATGCAAGGCCCCTGTGTCCTGAAAATGAATCACCTAAAAGAGAATGAAAAAAGGGAAAATCAAATATAATGTCTTGGGCTGCTCAGAATCATATCCCTTATTTCAACCTAATGGAGATGGTGTTAGATATGCATTCAATATTTAGTTCCTCCTAAGCTTTCTTAGGGCCCCATCCCTGTTCTTGTGGCTAGGTGGCTATTCATTTATAGGGTTGTTGTAGGTTTTTTCAGGCTTTATGGTCATGGTCTAGACTAGAGGCATTCTCTCCTGACGTTTCGCCTGCATCTATGGCAAGCATCCTCAGAGGTAGTGAGGTCTGTTAGAACTAGACAAAAGGGTTTATACATCTGTGGAATGACCAGGGTGAGACAGACCAACAGACCTCACTACTTCTGAGGGTGCTTGCCATAGATGCAGGCAAAACGTTAGGAGAGAATGCCTCTAGACCATGGCCATATAGCCCGAAAAAAACCTACAACAACCCAGTGATTCCGGCCATGAAAGCCTTCGACAATACATATTCATTTATATCCTGCTCTTCTCCTGATAAAGGAGCCTTGGGACCAAACCCCATAGGTATGGCACTCTACATATTGCAGTTGAAGGGAGCTGAGAGGCAATCCTCCTCATGGAGATGCTTGTTGTGGTTTAGCCAGATGAAGATGAGGGGATTGGTATTTCAGAGCTTGAGAGAGTGGGTGATAGTTTTTTCAATGAGGGGATTTTAGATCAAGATTCTGAAAGTGAAACTGTGTTGGAGTTCAGCACACAGGGAGATGTAGGGATTGATAGAGACCCTTTGCTTACTGGTAGCATAGCAACCCCAGATAACAAAGTGGATGGGTGAGAAAGCTCACCGGAAAGAACACCTGTGTTCGACAGGCCTATCAAGCATGATCTTAGAGAGGAATCAATGAAACTGAAAAGATTGCAAAGACTCTGTGAGAAGGAAGAGCATCTAAAATCTCACAGGCAAGGGAGTCAATGTCACAAGAATGCCTTCAGGTTTTGAGGTCCTTAAATCAGAAAAGTGTCTCTTTGAGAATTCAGATCAGGCAATGCTGCAAAGCAGTGAGGATCTCAAACCTAGTAGTTTCCAGTTCATGTTTTGGGTTTTAGATCATGAGAGTTTATATTCATATGTTAAGAAGTTTGCTTTTGGATTCATGTTCGTGTTCATGGTGAGATTTTTGTTTTCCTGGATTATGCTCATGTTTTGCTCCTGGTTTTTTCCTGTATTTTGTTATATTGAACAGATTTGACCTGTTTGGATTATTGTCTTTGGAGTATTTTCCCCTATTGCCAGTTTGGATTGCCTTATTGTTTGATGACTGCAGCCAGGAAATCAGAAGACATTTACTTCTTGGAAGGAGAGCAATGACCAACCTCGATAAAATAGTGAAGAGTAGAGACATCACACTGGCAATGAAGATCCGCATAGTCAAAGCAATGGTATTCCCTGTAGTCACCTATGGATGTGAGAGCTGGAACATAAGGAAAGCTGAGCGAAGGAAGATAGATGCTGTTGAAGTGTGGTGCTGGAGGAAAATTCTGAGAGTGCCTTGGACCACAAGAAGGTCCAACCAGTCCATACCTCAGGAAATATAGCCCAACTGTTTATTGAAGGGAAGGATATTAGAGGCAAAGATGAAGTACTTTGGCCACATCATGAGCAGACAGGAAAGCTTAGGGAAGACAATGATGCTGGGGAAAATGGAAGGAAAAAGAGGGGCCGACCAAGGGCAAGATGGATGGATGTTATCCTTGAAGTGACTGGCTCGACTCTGAAGGAGCTGGGGGTGGTGACAGCTGACAGGGAGCTCTTGCATGTGCTGATCCATGAGGTCATGAAGAGTCAGAAGCGACTGAATGAATAAACAACACATTTTCTCCATCATCTATTGCATGTACAGCTCTTATTTCTTATGGTGAGTTTATATGTACTTTTCTTAATACACAGTTTTACTACCACTTTAGAGATTTTATCTAGAGATTTTGAGGGCAAGGTGAATCCTGGCTGGGGTGCAACAATGTTGAATAAACTTTCTGTTGTACACCTTGTGACATCATGTCAGGGCTCCTAAAGTTTCAGATTGTGGAATATTTCAGTTTTTCAAACAAAAGATGATCATTCTTTAATATTGTACATGCAGTTTATGCTATAGTAAATATTGAAAAGGATGCCAGCCAATGTGTATTCATACAACTATTGATTCTGGCCACTAGGGCTTCTTACGATGGGTTACAGACTGGAATGAAATAACAAAAGGACCAAATAAAGCACTGACTTATAACATTAGAACTTAAGCGTCACCTGATCAAATCAGCTGAAAAGCAGTACTTAGTGATCTCCAAGTAAGTAAGTGAGTGGTGGAACCACTTCAGATTGTGTTCTTATAATAAAAACCCAATTGTTATATGCCCTAGCATTCTGTTGGGGGCACATCTGGGCTCCTGGGGATTTCTTCAGCACATCCAGAGGATACGTCTACAACATCAATCTCCAGACATTGTGCTTCTACTGTTAGCAGGGCACAACCTCATAAGGTTCTCCAGTTTTCGCTGGAGAGAGGGAAGCTTCTAAAGTTAGGTCTCCTTCTCAGTGGACACTTTTCTCATACAATTGCAGCTAAAAAGAAACTCTACAGTATGTTATTATGTTTGAGCTAGTCAACCCTCACTAATGGTAAAGCCATTGCAGAAATTTCCTCACAAGATTTGATCAAAGGAGAGTGGATATTGCCTTCCTCTTGGGCTGAGAATGTGACTTGCCCAAGATCATCCTGTGAGTTTCCACAAGGAACCAAATCCTGATCTCCCAAAATCCTAATCCAACATTCAAGCCATGAAACCACACTGACACACATTTCCATATGCAAAATGTAATGATTGAATTCACAATACATGATATTTTAAGAAATATTTATGCAGGATGCTTGCCATTGCCTTCCTCTGAGGCTGAGAAAGCATGACCCGCCCAGTGGGTTTTTATGACGATCCAAACCCTGGTCTAACAGTTAAGCCACAAAATCACTCATACACATTTCTATATACAAATGCAATTATAGAGTTCACTATACATGATGTTTTAATAAAAGTTCGGGCAAATTTATGTAGGATAGATAGCACACATCCATCAAGGGCAATGATACCTGAATAAGCTGCACTAAAATTTCTCTCCATATCCTTATTGGTAGCTATTATACAGATCCTCCATGCTCAAAAGTGTAACTTACCCATGTTGCCATCTACATAAGAACCCACTGACAGGGTGTAATTTTCTTCCTCACTTGAGATTTTGAAACTAGTGTACTTTGCATAAGTTCTAGTGTCATTCATGTCCTTGACATCGATCCGCAGCTGCTGTGTTCCTGGTCAGAAATGTCATAGAGTAAGTATTGTCTGCAAGAGAAACCCCTGGACCGTGTTTATGATCATTTTGCATACAGAGAATCTCTCTCCAGGCTTCACATTAGGTTAAGTGTGTAATTTAAATCTGAAAATATGGCAAATGAAAGCTTAATGTAGTGACATTTAGTCGTCCAGAGGAGGGCGACTAAAATGATCAAGGGTCTGGAGAACAAGCCCTATGAGGAGCGGCTTAGGGAACTGGGCATGTTTAGCCTGAAGAAGAGAAGGCTGAGAGGAGATATGATAGCCATGTATAAATATGTGAGAGGAAGCCACAGGGAGGAGGGAGCAAGCTTGTTTTCTGCTTCCTTGGAGACTAGGACACGGAACAATGGCTTCAAACTACAAGAAAGGAGATTCCATCTGAACATTAGGAAGAACTTCCTGACTGTGAGAGCCGTTCAGCAGTGGAACTCTCTGCCCCGGAGTGTGGTGGAGGCTCCTTCCTTGGAAGCTTTTAAACAGAGGCTGGATGGCCATCTGTCAGGGGTGATTTGAATGCAATATTCCTGCTTCTTGGCAGGGGGTTGGACTGGATGGCCCATGAGGTCTCTTCCAACTCTTTGATTCTATGATTCTATGATTCTATGATATTAAGCAGCCTAAGAATACTGTTCTATTTGCCACAAGCAGCAACAACAACATGGGATTACCTGAACTTGTGAGTAGATGGATTTTATCATTGCCCAACCAAAATTCTGATGCTTGGTTTCCAAACCCATTTTTGTAGGACTGCCAGTCACGATAGAAATCTACTGATCCATCCTGTCGCCTCTGGAAAACCTGGATGGGGAAAGAGAAAATGTATATTTTAGCATTTTTACTGAGAATCAATCGTTTGGTTTTTTTTTTTAATTCAGTGCTAGATGGGTTATCTTAGGCTGGCTTAATGACTTTGAGGAGACCTCTCTTAGAACAATGAGGCATTATGGGCACTATCTAGGAAAAAGAAGCATGTGATGCAGTGGTATAAGTGTTACCTAGATGATCTTTAACAAGTGACTCTTTCAGCCTAATAAATTGGTGGTGCTGATCAGAGGAGAAGAGGAAATAATCTTGATTTTTTTTTTACTTTTAGACCAATCAAGGAACAGAAGAACAGAAACAAAAATGAGACATTGATGAGATTAAGGCAGAGGCTGAACATCAGCCCAACACCCTCCATTTGACACTAGGAGCACAATGTACATGGGTCACAAAGAGTGATGCTGGAGTACTCCAGCCTTGCTCTTTGTAGCCATGGTCTGCACATACCCTCATGGCTCCCTTCTTCTCACTCATATGACAATTGATTCAGGTGAATATTCTGGGATTCAGGCAGTATACACCATATTTTCCTTTGGGAATCTTAAGTGAATTTTCCTCCTCCTTACATGTTTGTCAGTGTAGATGGTGGCCATATCTATGACACATAGCAGTTTTGCAACATATGTTCAAGCTTACCAGCCAGCCTCCTCCATCAGTCTCCATGTCACAGAAGATGCTCATTGCTTTCCCAATGGCAGGATAGATTGTATACCAACCACTCAGTGTTTCTCCATGCTCCAGAAGCTCTTTGCAATCTTTGGGTCCTGCCTCTAGATGAAATATCATGGAGGAAAGTCTGAACTGGTAAATGCAATCTCCCAGTATACATAAGGAAAGCAACAGGTTTCCCATAGGGGTGAACAATTTCTAGAAGTGGTGTAGCTCTCTGCTTAAACTACTGAGGGCTGCATCCTCTCTAGGAATTAAGCTGCTTCTCTGACCGAAATGAGTTCTGCACTCCTGAGCAATCAGAACTCCCTTTTGCCTCTGCAATAGCTGGTGTGGATTGGTGGCAGTGGCTGTGGTAACCATTCTCGAACCAGTCTGATGTTTGCTCCCAGAATAGTGGGTTCACCCTACATTGACTAAGGGAAAATAATGACTAACTTTAAGAAAAATTGAGACGTGTTCAATATTTGTTCACCAGAACAAATGGGGCATCTGTCAACTGTAGGTTTTATGAATATTAGTAGACTTGCTTTACTACCATCAGATTTTCTGAAGATGCCAGCCACAGATGCAGGTGAAACATCAGGAGAAAATGCTGCTAGAACACAGCCATACAACCTGGAAACCACACAACACCCTTAGTAGAATATTGCTAAAAGCAGAGGTGTGATTCCATAATATTGTTTAAAGGGAGTAGACTACTGCAATTAGTGACAATAACCATCAGATAGAGGGGGGAGTCTGTAGATTCTTTTAAAAATCGGTGGGGGTTTTTTTGTATTTATGCATGTGCATGCATGTTTTATGTATTTTTTCTGTTTTGTTATTTGCAATAGTCACTTGGTTGTAGTGTTATAATAATAGATAGTATGTACTTGTGTAGTTTTTGTAGTTTTAAATACCTAAAATCACTTGTGTGTGTTTATCTTTCTTTTTCTTGAATAGCAGTTACTTTTAATTTTTTAATCATATCTCAAATTCTGTGATATTGTTTAGGAGATCAGTTAAAATGGAGTGTTTTCTCAAAGGAATGAAAGCTTAAAAACTTTTGCCTTATGGTGTCAGTGTTACTTTCCTATTCATAAACCTCCACCTGTGACCTAAGCATCACTTTTGACATGGACAAAGAGCTGCATTTTTAATATCTTGCATGTGGCTGAACAATGAAAGAACAAAATGTCTTTGAAAGACTAATCTGCTATATGCAGAGGGATCCTGGAAAACATGCTCTCGAGCTTGTTTGATGCAAACAAGAGAGAGGGCCTTCTCAGCGGCTGCTCCCAGACTTCGATACCTAGAGAGTTCAGGATAGCCGCACCTTTCACTCACACACACACACACACACACATATATATATATATTCTCTGCCATCAGTTATTTACAAATTTCCAAGTGTTGGGCTTATAATACTGAGTGACTGAGATTTTAAATTTTTCTTAAGTGTTTTTAATGTAATGTTTCAATGTTCAGTGGTTTTAATAGTAAAAATTATTTGTTTTGTTAATGTTTTATATTTATATTTTATATCCTTGTATTGTTTTTAGTTATCATTGTTTTACATTAGTTGTTAACTGCCATGAGCTCCTATACTGGGAGAAGAGCAGGATATGAAATAAATACATAAATAAATAAATAATGGTCCACATGAATTCCTAATGAATCTCATCTGCTTCTTTTTAATAATAATTTTTATTATTTTATCGTGGTTTAATACATTTGTTATACATTATTTGTTTTACAGCAGATACATATTATTATATACAACCTACCATACTTTTGGTATCTAGTGTTATTTTTCTGCTTATACATATTTTCTCCCCCGCTCCCAAGCCACAGCTTTTACATGTCATCTGTCCAAAATTTCAATTCTTCTTGTGGAGGTAACTTTCCTTCTTTATTTTTTTAATCCTTTTTCAATAAATTTTCTCATTTGCTTTGAACTTGGTGGTGCAATATGCCTGATTATTTGTGAAAAAAGGTTATAACCCTCAGCCTTGCCTATGGGGAGCACAGCCATACAATCCGTGCACCCACCCAAGGTTGGGTTCATGCTGAAGATGGCAGTGGTGACAAGACATACCTTGATGTTGACAGGTAGCAAGACTGCATGCTTCTCCTGTAGGAAGAGAAAAGCCATTACTGAATGAATAAATGTGGTTCCTGTGTCAGAATTAAAATAAGAATGAGAGCAGTTTCAAGTGCTCTGTATAGTGGTATAGTAAGGTAAAGGTTCCCCCTTGACATTACAGCTAGTCGGGTCCGACTCTGGGGGTGGTGCTCATCTCCATTTCTAAGCCAAAGAGCTGACATTGTTTGTAGACGCCTCCAAGGTCATGTGGCCTGCATGACTGCATGGAGTGCCGTTACCTTCTCACTGAAGTAATACCTATGGATCTGCTCACATTTACATGTTTTCAAACTGCTAGGTTGGCAGCTCCTAAGAACAGGAGCTGACTTCGTCCCATGGAGTCGAACTGCCAACCTTCCAGTCAGCAAGTTCTGCAGCTTAGAAGTTTAACCCACTGTGCCACTGCTACCCCCTAGTGGTACAGTGCTTTATTTTATTTAACCTGAGGAAGTAGAGGTAAACATAAGCAAAACTTTTCCACTCTGGCCCTGTTTTCCTGATAAATTTAATAAACTAAAGTATAAAGTCGAATATAGGTTTGCATTGAACATTGCTCTGAGATTGGCCAGTTCCTTGGGCTGGTCAGTGCATGGACAGAGGGTGTTTTTTGTGAGAGATCTCCTGATTTAGGCAATAGGGAACTATTCAAACTGAGTCCATTAATGACCTTTGACCATATATGTTGCAAAGAGTTGTAAATTTCTCATTAGTCAGCTAGGCCATGAGATGATGTTAGCTGCTAGAGATAAGGTGAACTATCAAAACATTTGTTCCTCCTACAACTAGGCTACGCAACCCCACACATGTGAGCTTTTGATTTCTTTTCTTTTCTGTAAGCCTGAATAAACCCTAATCTTGAACCAAGAAATATCTGGTCCTTTTCCCAATTCTTGAAGCTTCTGAAGTTGTTCATTCCTGGCCTGATGGTGACGGCATGGGCCAAGCTTCACCTGTGAGCCCTCTTCCACTTCTTCAAATGAGATTGTGCAGGACTCACCTTGATCTCCTTTCTCTCTTTTGGGTCCAGCTTTCCCAGGTGCTCCAGCAGAGCCTCTCTCACCTGAGATGAAGAATCATAGAATCATAGAATCAAAGAGTTGGAAGAGACCTCATGGGCCATCCAGTCCAACCCCCTGCCAAGAAGCAGGAATATTGCATTCAAATCACCCCTGACAAATGGCCATCCAGCCTCTGCTTAAAAGCTTCCAAAGAAGGAGCCTCCACCACACTCTGGGGCAGAGAGTTCCACTGCTGAATGGCTCTCACAGTCAGGAAGTTCTTCCTAATGTTCAGATGGAAGAATCCTAATGTTCAGATGGAACAAGAGATCATTGGCCTTTCAGAGAACATTTGAAACACCTCTAGAAGACATTCATTCCCCTTTTTTGTAAGCAGTCCACCCCACCCCTCCCCACCACCTTTTCTGTAATGGAGTACATTAGAAAATATTGGGAGTTGAGTTTTCTCTATTCAAATCACTGTTACTTTATATGTGTGTCAAAAACAATGCAATTCCAACTGTAATTTACATTTTTTTAAAGTGCACCTTATGTTTTCATTTTAAGTGCTAATAACCTCTCCCTTACAGAAGTACTTTATGTCTGATGTTAATATTAATCTGTTAGTGATGAAACATAGAAAAGAAAAAAAAATGCTGCCTCTGGTTTGCATCAGATCTGTGGTCCAGAAGGTCCTTGTCTCACCTGGGGGCCCCTGGGGGCCGAGGTCTCCCTTCACACCAGGCAACCCATTTGTTCCTGGGATGCCGGGTATTCCTGGGGTGCCTGGCTGGCCTTGGAAAAAGACCTTGTCCGTTCCACACTGCGATAAGCCCTTCAGCTCTGCAACGAGGTGAGAAAGCACAAACAAAATTGTACATGATGAACTTAAGTGAAGTGCAGCAAACAATGATGGGTTTGCATCAGTTCTATACTATCCATTTCTCACAGGTATTGTAGGAATGAAAAACATTGTCCTCAGTAGTTGGAGGCATAAGAAAGCATTCTTGCGAAATTGCTACAGCAGTTTGAGCAATGTCCATATTCCCTTTCTGCACATATCTGAAAGGTATGAGAGCCCTCTCCTCCAGTGATCTGACTCCTATCCATGAGAAACAACCATCATTTTCCCATCTCTCCCAGTCTGACTCACGTGCACAGCAGCTGACTTCTGTGTCTTCTCCAAAACTTCCTCTCCCCATAGACATGAGAGTGAAGCAGGTCACAGCCAGGTGAAAGCCCATCCAGCCAGCCATGTTGTCTTGCAGCGCTGAGGGATTAGTTTCTGAATCAAGGTTTTTGTGCCCCTTATATAGAGAGCAAAAAGTTCTGTAAATAAGGCCATGAGGAAGTGCTTTTATTTTTTTGCAGAGGGGGACTGTCTTGAAACCTGTCTTGAAACAATTGCTGACATTTCACTTTCTACAACAACATTTGGAACCCCTGAATTGTGCAACCCCTTATTCAGCAAGAATTTCTTGCTGAATAATGTGAACCTTTGAGTTTTGGACAAGCAGCAAAAAGTTTCAGTTCCTGGAGTCTTTTAGATTTCTAGGTAAGAGAGATGTATGCTCCTTCTATACTGTAAAATAAAACCAGATTATCTGCTTTGAACCAGATTATATGGCAGTGTAGACTCAGCTAATCCAGTCCAAAGGAGATCGTGTAGATTATCTGTTTTGATAAACTGGATTATATGGCAGTGTAGAAGGGTGCTTAGCCTGTGTTGTTACAATTTTTTCATAGGCCCATTCTTCATATCCATATAATCCAGATTATCAAAGCAGATATTCCACATTATCTGTTTTGAACGGGATTATCCAAGTCTACACTGCCATATTATCCAATTCAAAGCAGATAATCTGGTTTTCATATGGCAGTGTAGAATTGGCCTTAGATAAGAATTCTTGGGGGATTTTTCTTCTATTGGATTTAATGAGGCAAAAATTGTGTTAATTGTAGACAGCCAGTTCAATTGGCTCAAGTTCAAACTTTTAAATGATTTTTTACTAATTCTTGATACAAATAATGTAATTTACAATCAAAGTAATATGCATTCAAAAGTAAAAGAGACAAAGAGAGAGAGAGAGAGAATGTGTATAACTAGGATATAGTAAGGCTCTGACACCCCACCCCCACCATGACTGTAATTAATATAAAAGTAAATGGGGAAGGGGGAAGCCATTATTATTCCACCATTACAGATCTAGCTAAATAATTCTATTATATTTTTTAAAAATCATGACCACAGATTATTACATTAATTTATAATTACTCAAAATCCATAAATTGTTTCCAGACTTTCAAAACTGTCTTATTTTTTAAGACCCACATTAATTTGGTAGTTTGGACTAGCTTTGCAATCTTAACAATCTATTCCACTGTCATTAGTGATTCAATCCATATACAAATTTGAGCAACCAATATTCTGGCTGTTGTCTTATGGTTCAAACATACTTTTGAGTGAATCAGACTGCATTTGTTTCCCTATAACAAATAGGTTTTCATCCTTTCTCTTCTCATCCCTTATAGTTATTGTTTTTAAAAACTTTTTGTTTAGAGAAAACCCTTAAAAACAGGCAGAAGTAATGGACCGAGTTTTCATACATTTAAGCCCTATATGAAATATCTCTTCATTAAAAGGGGTTGGTTATTTTCTTACGTTGTTCTTTAATTTGGATGTCAACCTCATGTAGTACTTATTCAGCCTCTCTTTCCTATGGTATTAATTGTTAGATTGTAGCAATTTATCTATTTAACTCAAGGTGAATGTCTCATGCTCTATATTGAGATTAGATACAGCTGTATCCCTTCATGATGTGAGATTTTACTTAGTATTATTAATACATCGGTTGCTTTACTTATTTCAAGAAATGTCTGCTATATATTCAGCTTTGCATTGGTGAGCTAGATTTCAGCAAAAGAATGTCACTATCCAAAAACTGTCATAAACAGCATGAAGACCATATAGCAAAGATACTTGTTTTATAAAAAGGAAGAGATAAGTGTATAATCCTCATACAACAATTCGAGTGAACATCATTTTACGTAGATGATAAAAACTGTATTATGGACAGTAGACTAGATAGCCCAGTATTTACTTATTTATTTTATACTTGTGACGATGGTTGGACCATGAGAAGGGCCTCTCCTGGTGATGCTAGGGCTTGTGCGGACTGATAGGAGGAGATGCGGCTCCTCAGGTAGACTGGGTCTGAACCATGTAGGGATTTATAGGCTAAAGCCAGCACCTTGAATTGCACCTGGAAACTAATTGAAAGCCAGTGTAGCCGTTTGAAGAGTGGGGTAGCTTTTTCCCTATATCCCGCTTCCGTAAGCAGTATAGCTGCTGACCTTTGTAAAACAAGTTCCCTTTTGTTGGCTGATTTTATTTTGTAACTGTATAAAATGTTCTTGTGTCCATCAACTCTGAAATGCTACCGTGGAATGTATAAATGATTGTTGCTTCATTACCTTGCTTCCCTCATTTTGAAAGAACAGTGGCTTGTTTTAGAGATCATTTGGCACATCTCATAAAAGTATCTTGGTGATATTAATGATTATTTTTGTATTGCAAGCTTATTTTTCACTTTACATTTCACCAGCACTCTATGGATCTGCATCTGTTCTGTCATCTCCAGTGCTTATTGATTCATTGTTCACCCTGAAAAGGAAGAAGTAATTTGGTTTTGAAAGGCAACACAATATCAACAAAGCCCTTAATCACATTTTTCATTGCATGAACTGCTACATGGCTGAAAGCAACAGGTAGAGAACTTAGGCTGGATCTACACTGCCCTATGTCCCAGGATCTGATCCCAGATTATCTTCTTTGAACAGGATTATATGAGTCCCCACTGCTATATAATCTGGGTTAAGGAGATAATTTGGGGTCAGATCCTGGGATATAGGGCAGTGTAGAAGGGGACTTAGTGTAAAAAGATTGCCGAATAATTCAAGATTTTTAGAAGGCTGCTATTTCCAACATCATCTAGTATGTTCCAAGCACTTGGAACCAGTCTCCTGGGGATGAAAGTAACACAGGACTGGGTGGTAGGGGAGCTTTACACTGACTGTTAGAGATAATGAGCCAAAAAAAGTAAGATGATGAGCCAATGAAAAGGGATCCTATACACCCACCATACCATGAAATAAAGAGGATTTGGATCCCCTTTCATTGGTATTGTATAAGTGAGGCATGACATATTCATTCTAAGAATGAGCTCCAATCAAGGATGGGCCATTGTCAGCCGATGGGAACGTTTGCCATGGGATTCAGGTTGGCCTTACATGCCCATTTTCACACAAGCAAACCCATGTGTCTTTCCCACATTTGTTGGGGGGGGAGGGTACAGCTCTTCTTCAAAATCGGTTCCCCCCCCCCCATATGTTTTCATACAATTAGTGGTAGGATCCAGCCACTAAAGTTGGGGGGGTGGGGGTGGAGAAAGCCCAGCATGGGTCCTGAAGTAGGAAGTCTGACCTCTGGGCTCCTGGAGTTTCCCTCTTCCTTATTTAAAAGCCAAGAACAACCCATCATCAGTGAAAATGAATGTGATTCACCCACAACATAAATCAAACCACACAGAACAAAAGGTTGAATAAAAAGTATTTAGATTTATTATTTGCTTAGCAAACAAAGGACAATTAGTTCCTATATCAATAAGGAAACCTGCAAAAATGAAAGAAAGAAGTCTTATGAAGAGGTACAAGGGATAGAATTTATGAAGATCCAAAAGAGCTTTGCTTTCCAAGTTTGGCTTTTTATTCAGATGCTCATTACAAGGTTAGTCTGAATGTTGGTTTCTTCCTTATTCATCCCTGTCAGTAGCTGACATGCTTCAGCAAAGGTGCTCTGGACCTCTGTAGTTGTCCACATCTCAGCCTTCCAGCATCACGACTGCCCCATCTATGTGTCTATGATCAGTTCAGGTTTCATCCGTTTCAGATACCTAAGCTCTTGCATTGTGTCTTCACTCAGTTCTTCTATATCAAGTCTGTAAACATGAGAAAAAAGACAAATGCTTATGCCTGTCAGTTGCAACAGGGAGCCTATACAATGTAAGGATCTTTTTTAATATACAGTACTATAAAATGTATGTGACGTAAAATCAAAAATAGGGAACCTTTTCAGTCCAAGGGCCCAGTTCAATTTAAGGAAACTTATTTTACATGTGTGGTGTGTGTATTTGTTTTGTGCCTTCAAGTTGTTTCTGACTTAGGGTAAGATTTGCCATTGCCTTGCTCTGAGGCTGAGTGAGTATGACTTGCCCAAGGTCAACAAGTGAATTTCCATAGCTTATAACCTGAGGAGATCTGAGTGGAGTGGACTGGCAAACAATAAGTTTGAATCTCATGACTCAAACTCATAGGCTAGCTGGGGATAAGCTGTTTGGGGGTGGATGTGTGTAAAAATCAGATGTTGTGAACCTCTCCAGGCAATCACTTTCCAGCTTGCTATCTACCCACCCACCTCTAATGTGACATGCTGCATAATGCTGTTCATGGCTGTTTATCTTTGTCATAACTTTAGGGGAGTGGTAGGGCCCTTGATCTGGAATAAAGCTGAAAGGGGAGTCCCAACCAGCGACGGGACAAGTGCCTCTGCAGTACTCCCTGATGGCAGGAAAAGAAGACCAAGCAAGTACGTATCACCTGGACTTTCCCTATCTCATTTCATGGGTTCTGTCACCGTCCAGAGAACCAGGAACATCAATCAGCAGGTGGGTTGGTTGATGCCAACATGTTGGGTCAGCCAACAGTTATTGTCAGTAGTAACCAATAAAGCTGTGGTCTTTTTTGTTATTCCAAATGTACATATTGTGTACGTGTGGTTATTCTAAAAGGACCAATCTTGCCTTGGGCACACAATATAGAAAAAGACAGAAGTGCAAACAGCCTTATCTGGCTATTTGTGATCTTTCATAGCCAAGGAGATGGGAATCCCTGGCCCCTATCTTATAGGGGAAGGAAGTGGAGAGTCTCATCCAAATCACCAGTCTCTCCTGTTCTCTGACAAGGAAAACCTCTTATTTCCATTTAGAGAGAAAAGATTCCTGTGGTCTATCACAACTGCCTTTAGGCTTTCAAAAAACCTCTAGTTTTCATTTTGGAAGTGTGTCTGTGTATACAGGTTTGGATAAGACAATCACATGCTGTTTTGTTTTGTTTTTTTGTGTCAGGAGCAACTTGCAAAACTGCAAGTTGCTTCAAGTGTGAGAGAATTAGTGGCCCAGGGGACACCTGGATGTTTGATGTTTTTACCATCCTTGTGGGAGACTTCTCTCATGTCCCCACATGGGGAGCTGGAGCTGACAGAGGGAGCTCAACTCACTCTGCCTGGATTTGAATCACTGACCTGTTGATCAGCAATTCTGCCAGCACAAGGGTTTAACCCATTGTGCCACTGGGAGCTCCATCACATGCTGTTGATAGCATAGATCTCCCAATGTCCTTGCTTGAATCTAATTCCTTCATCCTGTTTCCTATGGCAAGGCATTTTCATTATCTAGCATGAGTTCCCCAAAGGAAGGTTGAGTGTCAAGGAAACTTGCAGGAAAACTCACCCTATTAACTTCAGTCTACAGTTGGGGTGCTTTAGTCCTTCACACAGCAACATCACCCCTAAATCTCCCAGTTTGTTATTCTCCAGCTGCAGCTTCTTCAGGCTCTGGTTGGTGCTGAGAACACACTGAAGGTCCCCACAGGAAGCTGCTGTGAACTTACAGCCCCACATCCTGTGAAAGGACAAGAACAATGAATGGCTGCTATTTGTTAAAGATTTCTCTTTAAACTGCAGGGTATGGCACCCATTTTGGGGAACTCCATTACTTCTTAATTTTGGTGGATTTCTTATGCTTTCTTTCCTACATTTCTTTCTATCTCCACATTTCTGCTATCTTCCATTCATATCAGGCCCGTAGCCAGGATTTTTTTTGGGGGGGGGGGGCTGAGTTTGGTTTGGGGGGGGTGAGTCTGAGTGAAAGAGGGTCTACCCTAGCAAACTTTTTGTATCATTACCCCAATACCCCCATGCATATGGAATATATTGAGCATGGTGATCAGATCATGATATGAATAAACATAACAGTTTAAATAATGTACCAGTAAGGCCTTCTCGCAGACCATCATGAGAATTGGGGGGGGGGGGGGGCTCAAGCCCCCCAAGCCCCCCCCCCCCCCCCCGGCTACATGCCTGATTCATATATTAATGGAATGAAATGGAGGAGAATTTCAAGTTTATGTTATGTTTGTGGGAGGGACAGGAGAACAGATCAATATTTCTGGATCTTTTCAATTGAAGTGAATTTTAATCCAATCATTCCCAGTATTGCTTTTTATTGCTGGTTTATTAAGCACAACATTTTGGATTTTTTTTTTTACAATTATTTGTGATTCAGGGAGACATTGAGGAAATGATATCTGTGGTGATTGATAAAACTGATGTTGCAAATATGCTTCACATCATGCATGTACTTACGACAAAACTTCCAGCTTGCAGTCTGGGTGTTTGAGCCCCTCACACAGCAACCTTAGTCCTGAGTCCTCCAGTGTGTTCTGCCATAAATCAATGTCTTCCATCACCTGGCTTGTGCTGAAGACAGAAGAGAGCTCCACACAACCAGCTGCTGTGATTCCAGAGTTGCACAAGCTGCAATGTACAAGAGAAAACCTGTTTGGACTGTTCTGGCTATGGTGATGTGTTTTTTTGAGGAGTGGGGATGGGAAGCAACCCGAGTGCCAGAGAAGGAAGACAAGTAGGGTGACAATTAGCTCTTCCTCAGGAAAACTGTACGGTTCTTGAACATGTCACAAAACACAATGTCAGTGCTCACAATTAGAATCAGAAGGACTCTGACTCTCACTTACCACAGTTTTTTAATCTTGCATTGGGAGTGTTTCAGTCCCTCACACAGCTGCTTCACACCCAAATCCCCAAGTGTGTTACCCCCTAGGAACAGTTCTGCAAGGGTCTGGTTGCAGCAAAGGAAGGAGGCAAGATCCTTAGTGCAAGTAGCTGTAAGATCACAAGTGAACAAGCTGCAGGAGACAGAAAGGCTGAGTTATGACCATGCAAAATCTAGAAAGAATTTCTGAGTGTTCCCCCACCATCTCTTTTTCATTCTACACTTTTGCACCGACACCAGTTTCTCCAGAACATGGGTGAACAACCTTAGCAATTTAGTGGACCAGTCCGTCATCCCAGAAGTTACCTGTTTCCATTCTACACTTTCCAAATTCAGTAGCATTTCATTCTAAGCAAGATATACATTTTGGGGCAAGTTACTAAATACATAAACCCTTTTTCCTAGTTCCAACAGACCTCACTACCTCTGAGGATGCTTGCCATACATGCAGGCGAAACGTCAGGAGAGAATGCCTCCAGACCATGGCCATATAGCCTGAAAAAACCTACAACAACTGAGTTACTAGAAATCACTTAATGCAAGCAACAAGTTCCTTGAAATGGGATTTCTTTAGTTGCTATCAATATCTGGTAGTACATTTTATCATTGAGTTGCAGCAACACTGTTTGTGGTGATGCCTTGGAGGGCACTAGTTGCTTACCCATCCCATAGAGAACATAATTCCTTACGGCATGACAGAACAGTGTTGAAAGAGCTTGATTAGTATTGCAGGCCAATCTATTATCTATTATTTATTATCTATTATCACAGCTTGATTGAGTTTGAGCTGATGTTTCTATATGTGCATGAGTTTAATTTTGTTGTATTTTATATTGTGTTCACTTTTATGTTTGTTTTTAGACACTTTGTGCCATCTGTAAGCCATCCCAAGTCCCTTTGGGGAGATGGTGGCAGGATATATAAATAAAGTTGTAGTTGTTGTTGTTGTTGTTTTCTGGAATTCTGAAATGCTCCAAAATTGTCTAGATGGTTGGTTGAAATAGTGATGCTTTTGATTTAGTGTACACACAAATTGTGTTTCACGCAAAACATGATTTGTTTTACATAAAACACAATTTTTCACGCAAGTGGGGGGGGGGATGGAATGAGGAGAAAGAAACGGTGATGGTTTAAAAAGTGAGAAGACTGATAATTAATTGTGACAATCCCTGCCAAATTTGGACAGATGGAGAGTGTGAGTACTGAAAATTGTGCCAGAACATAGGCCTTGGTTGTGCCATCTACCCATGAGAAACAAACCAAGTTTGCTACTTGCTTTAATGTCTCCATCCTGCAATGCGGGTGCTTCAACCCTTCACACAGCAGCTTCACTCCTGAGTCACCAAGTTTGTTATATTCAATATCAAGATGTTTCAAAGTCCATTTGACTGCCAGGACACATGCGAGATCCTCACAAGAGGCTGCTGTAATGCCACATCCTGCCAACCTGAGGAAAACAGAAAAAGCTCACTAAAGGGTGCTTCCAGACAGGGCCAAAATCCTGGGACCTGTCAGCAGGTCCACACACATAACTATCAGTTCCAGGAAATGGTCCTCCTGCTGTCCTTCCTGCCATCCTTATATCTTCCTTTGAAGGGCGGATGGGGGGGACGGGGGACATTTACATAAAATAAACATTTCTCTATAAATTCTAGTCCCAAAAAAGAGGGTTGAGGGAAATACTGATCTTCTTACTCTCATAGAAAGGCCCAAATCTTGTGGTTATCAACAATTGGTTTTCTATTAGGGGTTTGACCCTGTCAAAACACGTTCTCATCAAGAATTAAGAAAGGGGAAATTGGTGACTTTTCTTTCCCTAGAGGCTATAGTGACACGATTCTTTGAAGTTTTAGCAACTTCAGTCATATTTTTTCATACTGAAAGAAAAAAATGTTGAGTGATTCATCAAGACAACTTGATCTGCCACTAAGAGCCAAAATCTATATAGTTAATCAGGATACACAAATGCTGAACAATTTATTCCTGTTCGCTTTCATGCTATTTTCTTGTTCTTCCTTTGTCTTTTCTTTCTATAATTTCTCTCAATGTGCTTATTAAAACTGTTGTCTCTTTGGTGCAAAATAAGTCAGTCCTCCACATTTGTGAGTTTAACTTTTGCAAATTTGATTATCTGCAGATTTGCTTAATATGTTCTCCCTAGGAAATTTTTGGTCCTCTGGCATGACTCTGTAGTCAGCTTCCTGTAGACCTAAACATTAACACTACAGAGAAAAAAATCCATTTTAAATCTCGTTTCTGCCTCCTGCAGAATTCTGGGGTTTGTAGTTTAGTGAGATTGTTAAAGGCTCCTCCCTAAACTACAAACCCTTGAATTCTGCAGGAGGCAGAAACCAAATCTAAAGTGGATTCATTCTCTAGTGTGATGAAGTAGCTAGAGAGGTGTTCTCTCAGGTAAAAAAGAGTGGCTTTTTAATTCATTTTTTTCCCATTTTTGTGGAGGTGCTGCAGCCCTAACTCTCTTGAGCTAAAGTTATCTTTCAAGATTTTTTTTTTACAAACCGCAGTTCTGCATGCAAATATACTTAACTGAAATTGCCTTATGCGATCAATTCATTTCTATAATTTCCCTTACAGGCATTCTTGTTTTGCAGCTCTCTGTATTCTTTATTGGAACACACCAAATCGTGACAACACCATAACAATAAGTTGAGATGGAGGTTGAAAGAAGCCAGCTCTTTGCTCACCCTAATTTTTCCAGTTTGCATTTGGGCTGCTTCAGTCCCTCACAGAGTAGTCTTAGTCCAGTATCTTCCAGTTTGTTATACTCCAGTTCTAGCTCTGTCAGTGTCTCACTGATGCTGAGAACAGAGGAGAGATCTCCACAGCAAGCTGAGCTGAGCTCACATGTAGCCAGTCTGTAAGATAAAATGGAGTGACACAGTGACATCCAGCACTTGTTGGTTTCCCTAAGCCAGTGGTTCTCATCCAGTGGGTTGTCCCCAGATGTTCTGGCCTTCAACTCCCAGAAATCCTAACAGCTGGTAAACTGACTGGGATTTCTGGGAGTTGTAGGCCAAAACAATTGGGGACCCACTGGTTGAGAACCACTACTCTAAGCCCTTAACATTTCTTCCTCTGATGTTAAAGAGCCATTTAATCAGCATCAACACAAAACAAAAGTCTTTCCCTCTGACATTTTCAAAAAGATCATCAAATATTTTTCACAAAAAAACAAAATTGGGTAGCTTTCCCAATCTATGAGGCAAGTGATGCACAAAAAATGTAGGGAAGGAAGGAGGAAAATCAATCATTTTCATGTTTCAAATTTTCAAACTGTTTAAATTGTATGATCTTTTCTCTTGTTTAGGAAGGAACTTTAAATGTTGATCTTATCAACCTACTGTTCTGAAGAAAAACTACCCATCTCCAAGGACATGGTTCAGCAGTTCCGTATTGTTCTAGGATGGAGAAGACCAAATGAGACCTATTTGCCATGTTGATGCAAAAAGATGGGAAGTCTCTCCAAGAAAGTGTAAGGATGGGAGATGAATCCAATCCAAATTTCCAACTGAACTTTAAAATAGCCCTCTAAGGTGCGGAGCTTATTTGAGGAACTAGAGCACCTTGGGACATTCCATTAAAGTTCAGTCTAAAATCTGAATGAATTCACAGCTTCACTGTCCTCCTCAGAGCCATCAGCTTCCACAAATTACATTACCACCGCAAATACAACTGAATACACCAAGAGGCAAACCCAGCCATTTATGAGCCAAACATTCAAAATATTTTACCTGGAAAAACAAAACATTCAGTTTTACATCCTCCACACTCATTAAGAACAATCTCAGTGTTTTCATCCTATTTACAAGGAAATTGGCAAATTTGGGTAAGTTCTTCAATAAACAAACCAAATAAAAAGTCCCACTCATTACTTTGCAGGAACGTCTGCCTGCCTTGTACTTGTATTGCATTTCTATCTATATATAATATTATGATATCTACTTAATTCAAGCATTGCATTTGTCTCCCATATACTCTAGCATATGCAACTGCCACTTTCTGTTCTGGTTCCAGAAAACTCCCATGTGTGAGAAATTATTGTATTCGAATAATATTATGCCAGTGATAAATTCAGCAGTTCTGCTATATGACAAAGAAGAAAATAGTGATGATTTCCCGGCATTGAGGGCTGATTTAAACATGTAGCACAGTCTCCATCCATCACACCGCAACAATTGCAGTTCAATTCTGCAGCAGTTAAACACTGGAAATTTAAGGTATGATCTGCAAAGCTGTTGAGCTGCACAGGTTGCTCTAGAGAAAGCTTTTTAATGATTTTAGGTAGAAAGGAACCAACTCTCTTACGATAAATTTTCCAGTTGGCACTGTGGATGTTTCAGGCCCTCACACAGCACTTTCACTCCCACATCTCCCAGTTTGTTGCTGTCCAAGATGAGCTTCCTTAGTATCTGGCTGGTGCTGAGGACAGGGATGAAATGCTGGCAGCCAGCTGAATTGAGATCACATTCATCTAGCCTAGATGTGAAGAGGGTGTGAAATGAATTATCCCTCCTTTTTAAGACCCTGGTTGAATCAGTTTTAGACTGTCAGCTGCAGTCACAATGAGCCACCTTCAGCTTGATTTATGCCACAGGAGGGACAGTTGTTAATACCCACCATTTTCTTTTCTGACAAGAATATGATGATTCCCTCTGTATAGAACCTGAAATGAACAAATCCCTTCTATGTATGACCGGTCAGGGTTGTCTTTGAGCAGATATAAATCCCTTTCCTTCTTCTCACTGAATCTGCACTCATATGAACAAATGTCATCACTGTTTTTGTGAGGGCGATTAAGATGTGGCTTTTGTGCTGACTACACACTTTATCTGCTGCGCTTTCTGCTCACCCACATAGAGTTCCCTGGCTAATGAGGGCATGTGTGGAAACCTGCTATGACCCTTTTTCTGTAATCCTTAAGAGTTACATTGGTATAACCTTGGTGTGAAATCCTTAACAGGCATCTCTAGGAAGGGAGTTCAACTAGGCGGGCACTCCCATTGAACATGTCCTTTATTTCAGCACCTGCTTCACCTCTTTGGGCACGTGCATCTGGAAGAGGGCCTCAGAGGGTTATCTTATCAGCTGGGATACAAATATAGGCATCTTTTTTCTTTACATCAGTGGTTCTATAGATCAATGATTCTCAAACTCTAGTCCTTTGAGGGTGGTTCCAGACAGTGGAAAAGTCTGGTCCGACCCAGGTTTAAAAAACCCGGGTCAGGCTGGACTTCTGTCCCCACACCAGGAAAAAATCCCAAGCTTTCCTGTGCTGGTATCCAGATGCCCTGTCAGATCTTCTGGCAGGACACCTGGACACCAACAAAATCCCCCCTCCGAAAAGCTTTAAAAAGTAAAAACTATATACCCAGATGGCATTTCCCTGCTGCCCGCCCTCTCCCGCTATGTAGAAATGACACACCAGGAAAAGGGGGAGGGTCAGGAGCTTTTTTCCTACACCCCCGCTTCTCCTGGTGCATCATTTCTACATGCCAAGAGAGGGCTGGCAGCAGGGAAATGCCAGCAGGGTAAGTAATTTTTTTTTCTTTTTAAGGCTTTTCTGGGGCGGGGGGGGGGGGGTTGTGGAGGGCTTTGTCCAGGACTTCCAAGGGGGCAGTCCAGAAACTGGTCATACTAGAGTAGACTTGATTAGACCCAAGTTTTCCAGGACTTGGGTTTAATCCAGTATCAAATTAATTCCCCACAAAGCATGATTTTCCTGCTTTGTAGCAAATTAATGCATTTTGATGTGAGGCATCGTTTGGATGCCCCATGTAAAAATCCAGGAGGGCACACGTTTTCCACCCTGTGTGGATGTGTCCTGAGTGTTTTGGACTTCAACTCCCAAAAACTTCGGCCAATAATCAGTTATTATTGGAGTTGAAAAACATCTATTTTGAGTATTAGCTTTAAAACAGCAATTCTCTTCACTTGGATAGTCCTAAACTACTATAATTCTATGACTGCTTGGGTTATTAGGGGGCATATTTGGATGATAGACATATTTGATTATTTTTAATTGAGAGACGGAGAGACTTTATGTGTCTCAAGACAAAGCCACAAATGGTTCACCTTCTGCGCTATGACACCCCCATTGTTAAGTCGCCATAGTTAGTCCTGGTCTCAACTTCTGCATACTTAGAAGAGAAAAAAATATCTAAGCCCAATTAAAAGTTTTGGCCTTTCTTTTATTTAAAAGCCTATCCCTTTAAAGAGCTCCCTTCCTTATAAGCAACATTTTGTCCTCCAAGCAACATACTTTGGCTGTTTGTTTATCCAGAAGAAGGCCTCCTCCTACTCACCACAGGCTCTGTAGCTTGCAATCTTGGTGTTTTAGACCTTCACAGAGCTGCTGAACTCCTTGGATTCCCAAGGAAGAATTGCAACCCAGCTTGAGCTCCATCAATGTCTGACTGTGGCTGAGAACAGTGAAAAGGTCATCACTGCAAGCATGAGTCAGATTACATCCCCACAACCTGAGAGAAAGACAGAAGTTCAATGAGGAGAATATAAAGCAATATGACTTTTTAATATTCTTTTGAGGCTCATGAAAGAAAAGAAGCAAATGCATCATAAAAGGATCTTACATCATTGCAACCCTTTTAACAGTACAGGGCAACTTCATACTGATTTTAATCCCCAAAGGATGTGCTGACAGCTGTGAGAGGACAGGACAATATTATACAACTTTTGTGCTCTGGAAACCTTCTAAGGCAAGCCTTAGATGTGTGTGGGGTGTGGGGTAACTCCCAGAGCAAAATGCATAATAAAAAATGATCTGGAAGAGAAGGGGCTGCAACTTTTAACCCTTGCCTGGACACCAAAGAGAGGGGTTAGGAAAAGAGACTCCAACAGGGAGTTCAAAACTGCCTTTTGAAGTGGAATCTCATTACAGTGGGTGCATGCATCTACACCAGTGTTTTCCCCAACTCTAGTCTTCCAGGTGTTTTGGACTTCAGCTCCCAGATCATGGGCACTGCAAACCCTGGTTATCAGGTTCACATCCAAAATTGAAGACTTGTATTCCAAAATGCGAACTATTCTGAAGATAAAACACTGCAGAACTGGAACTGCCAGTTTCCTTGTTGCAGATTGTGAAATGAACAAAAGACCTATTATGCATCACAGATCACATACTAACAGTCTACATTAAAAAAATAGTTTTGTTGAACTGTACAGTGTGGTGGTGAGAACACTTGAAGAACTAAAAGAGAGTCCTCTATACAACAGTGAGATGTTTTCCCAAGCTGGACACCTTCTTTTAGCTGTTCTGAATGCTGAATTTGTAGTAACCATACACATCCTAAGAAAGTTTATGTCACCATCCCTTCAGCTTAGCAAAATATTACAAAGAGTAGATATGGACATTTTATGTAGATTTTATGTCAACAGTCTCTTAGAAAAAGCTAGGGAGATGCACAGTATCTGTGAAAGAATTTCAGCAGATCTTTGACACAGCAGGATCAGTGGTGGAGAAGTTAGCATTCCTCACATCTGTTCAAGGCAGATTTGTAAAAGCAACATGCAGACAACTTCACCAATACCAATGGAATATTGTAGGCTAAATGTGTACATCACATTTCTGGACTTTTTCTGCTGTCAGCTTCAAAAAAGATTTAAAAGGCACAGGAAAGTAATTCATGAACCTCCCTATTAACTATGGCCATTTAAAATCCAACTTGAACAAGTGCAGAAAAGTGTACAATGAATACCTTCAAGATTCTGACACACTGATGGAAGACTTTGACCTGAGATGAATAAAATGGAAAAAGAGTACACCTGCAGAAAAACAATCAATAGCACTGGAAGCACATCTTGTTTATGATAGACAGTTTTTTTTCCGAATGTGAAGAAACTTCTTCAGACTTCTGTGATATTGCCAGCTTCAACAGCTACAAATAAAAAGTCATTTTGAACTCTAAAGCATTTGAAAACATACATAAGAAGCACAATGGAGCAAAAAAAAAGACTGACTGGACTTATACTCTTGAGTATCTATTGAAGTTTATCGATGGAGCCTGATTTCTGTCGAAGTGTATTGACACAGTTGTCAAGTATTTCCAACAGGTGTTGTAGTATTTTTTAACCACTAATTATCAATTAAGAATCATTTTCAGTTTTTTTACTTGAAATTTTGTAGCTAAAATAGAAATATGATTTAATTAATTCTATATAAAATATAGAATGACTCATACAATTTAAATTATTTTGTGTTCTGGACCTTCTCTTCATGATTCGCTAAAATAAATAAACATTGTTCCAACACTCCTCCTTTAAAATGATAGTAGCACAAAGTTGTGACAAAGAAGCACAAAGCACAAAGTGAAGTGAGGAGTACATATTGGCAGTGATAAATACCAAATAATAGTGAAGGGGAAAAATAACTCCAAATCATGAGTGTCTAGAAGTCCACTTCTGTTTGCCTCTACTTTGCACATTTTGCATACACAAAGCAATATAATTACAGTATGTTGAAAGCATGGTGGGTGTTTTTAGTGCTCACCCCAGTTTGTTTAGTTTGCAATTTGGATGAATCAGTCCTTCACGCAGAAACCTGACTCCAGAGTCCTTCAGATTAGTCCACTGCAAATCAAGCTCCGCCAGCACCATGTTTGTTGAGAGAACAACAGACAGATCTTCCCAGAATTTGTCTGTGAACTGGCATCCATCAAGCCTGCACAGTGAGACAGAAACAGTTCTATTAGCCCAGCCCTTTCTCTGAACATCAAATACACAAATTCCTTTAAATATTCTATTCTATAAAGGACATCTGCTTGCATGACAATCTCTTTCTATCTCTCCCAGTTCTTTGTCTTCTGTATTTTGTTTCTGAAAAGGTGCAAATGCCTACAAGATTTTACTTAGAATTAAAGAATTTTAGAACTGAAAGAGATCACAAGGGTCATCTAGTTTAACACCTAGTCTTGCAGGTCTAAGGTGCAAATACACATCTAAGGTGCTCCCCAAAGACACCTATTCTCTAACTAAAGAGATTTACATATGGAGAGTCCTCCAATCACCAAGATAATCTATTTCACTATTGAACTGCTCCCACACTAAAAAAAAAAGTTATTCCTAATGTCCTTATCATTTGAATCTGTTTGATCATGTTCAAGAGGCTCTGTGTTCCACATGACATTCGCCCAAGATATTCAAATCTCTTTCCTCTGGCTTCAAATTTCATTTTTTCCTATGGATTAACCAAACATGTTTCCTTTAGACTTTGTTATTCTTGTGTGCTTTCAAATTGTTTCTGATTTGTGGCAACCCTAAGACAAACCTGTCAAAACGGTATTTTGGCAAGATTTCTTTAGATACATTATTTGAGTATACCATGCCCAAAGTCACCCAGTGGGTTTTCAAGGCTGAATGGGAATTCTTCCTCTGGTCTCCACAGTTGCAGTTCAATGCACAAATCACTATATCACACTGGCTCTCTGGGATTAAGGGCCCCTCCACACAGCCCTATATCCCAGAATATCAAGGCAGAAAATCCCACATTATATGGGTGTGGACTCAGATAACCCAGTTCAAAGCAGATATTCTGGGATATAGGGCTGTGTGGAAGGGTTCTAAGAGATTGTATACATAGTATGAAATATAAGAGAATTGGCCAAGACAAATAAGGCCCTTCTACACCCCCATATAATACAGATTGTCAAAGCAGATAATCCACATTATCTGCTCTGAACTGGATTATATGAATCTACACTGTCATATAATCCAGTTCAAAGAAGATAATCTGGACTGTATATGGAAGTGTAGAAGAAGCCTAAGAAACACTTGAAATGCTCACCATGGGTAAGTTTGCATTATAAAATTTAACTCATACATATGGAATTGATTTATCAACCTGCCCCTAAATCTTAACAAAGAAAATGTGAGATGAGGAGAAATCCCTAGAAGCTGGTGACTCTAATGTGAGTGAAACACTGCATACATGCAGAGTCTCAGTCCATTTTTTTTTAAAAGCAATCCTAGTGCTGAATGCTATTTTCTAAAACATATTCAGAACACTGGATAGCTATTTTAAAATTTCAACTTAAATCTGGAAACTGACAGCTTCACATGTAATCTTTATTGACAGCTTGTTGCCTATCATGGAATCATCTATGCTGATCCATCTTTGGACCTGCACTTCTCCCCTGTAACACCGCACTGTTTAAATTGGTTTTAATAGAACTGACATAGCAATGAAGTGGAATAATCTGGCCAGATGTGGTGGGTATTTCAGCTCTGGAATCACCAAACTGGCACATCACTTTGGAAAAGTAACCAAATTGGTTCAGTGACTTACTCCACTTTCTTTATTTTACCATCTGGATCCTTCAGTGTTTGACAGAGTAGGTTAATTGCTGAATGCTTCTCTGTCTTCTGAAGTTGCCTGGAAATGCAGAAATGATTAGTTTGACTCGCCTCTGCTGAATAGCAAGAAAAACATGGAATTTGTGAGTTCCGTATTTCACGACAGGAAATCTCTCTTCGGCTGTGGCAGGCTTACTCTGAGGTTCACGCCATCGCAGTAGGAAGGTGCAAGCCCCTACTCTCACTCAGATCATAGGTTGTCAGTACTCTTGGTGTTTCTCTATAGTGCACACTTCAATGTCCTTTGAAAAAAGTTTTACTATCACTGATTCTTTGGAAACCAAAAAGCAAAACACTTACAGGGATTTTAGTCTGCAAGGAGGCTTGCTTCATGTTCCCTTGGTAGGTGGCCTTACTATTTCCTCCAATCTAGAGTTTACAAAGCTTTTTGGCTGAAAGATCCATCATGAAGAACATGTTTGGCATAAGATCTAGACTAAGTTCCCACTTCTCAGACTAAAACTAAACTAGTTTTATTCCCTAGACTACGTTCTTACATCTTACTTCCACTGAAATCAGTGGGGTTAACGTTAACTATAACTGATCTGAGCTATGGATTTAAATATGACTAAAGCACAATTGATTTGCCTGGCTCATGCTTTGACTCATACTGATGTCCATGCTTGCTTGGTAGATCCCTGCAAGTTTTCTCATGGGGTGCCCATATACACTTTCCAGTTCTCTATGCATTCATACACCTGGTGTATGCCAGGACATACAGTGGTGCCAGGACATACAGAGACAGTTATGACTTATCTTCTGAATAAAGATATGCTTTAAGATCTCCCCAGAAAGACAACTATATAAATATGGTTTAGGACTAAGCTGAGCAGCTTTTCTTGATGGTATTCCCAAAAAGTTGCTATACCAAATAGGGCAGAAAAAGTCTAGCACATGCATGGGCAAACTTCAGCTCTCCAGCTGTTTTGGACTGGCTATTAGGAATTGTGGGAGTTGGAGTCCAAAATATCTGAAGGGCTGAAGTTTTCTCCTGCCTGGTCTAGCAGGTGATTATGCCTAATGCCCACAATGTCAGAGTCATCTATGTGAGAAAACCCTGAAGCTCAGCATAATGACATCATCCAACTATGGAGAGAAGAAGCATGGAAAAGATCATTGTACAGTCCAAAGAAATATAAAAGGAACCAAAGAAAAGTTTTCCTGTTTTGCAAACTGCAGTTGTAATTTGCAGAATTGTTCCTCAACAAAATAACTATCAGAAAGTCAGAAAAGTAATATTACTTCTGCTAAATGTTCATAAATGGAAAAACTTCAACACTACTTACTGATGTGGATAACTTGGGAGCCTTTGAAGTACTTCTGCTTCACGTTCTTCCAACAGAAACAAACATCTATACAGGGAAAGAGTTTCTAAATTCATACAATTATTTATGCAATAACAGAGAACCACTTGATCCATTTGCGTAAAAGTCAAGTCTTGTAAAGTTAGTTCAGTTAAGTGATTTAGTGCATGCTTAACAAATTCTTCTTCTTTGATCTCATACAAAGAATGAAAGCGCTCTAGTTGCCCATAATCTGGACGAATGAACTGAATCTGTGTGTCTAATTGAAACCACTCTATTAAGTCAGTCTTAATTTTAGGTGAAATGCTCCACTCAAATTGTTCTTTTAAATATTTCATTATTTCTTTGTTTAAAAGGCCAAAGACAAACTGTATTGTTAACGTTAAATCTCCTCGAACTTCGTTACAAGCATCCAAGAAATATTTGATGCTTTTCTTAGTAGTCTCAGTATCTCTGGATACGTCTTCAGAAACATAGAACAAAGCTGCAAGAAACTCTTGTATACTGGGGTGGAAGAAACTGTAGATGCCTTCACAATCAGGATCTTTCCGAAAGAGAGTTCCATGGAAAGCCAGCTGCTTTTGAATGTCCTGTTCCTTCAACAAGGTTTTCTTTTCCCAGATTCTATCAGCAGCCAATGAACAGAGTCCTATCAGATTTAATTGCTCAGAGCCAGTGCAAAGAGACTTAGACAAATGGGAAAGATAAAGTGCATACACTCCTGTGAGTGTGTCTGAAAGTAGCATCAGATCTTCCTCAGCTCTGTCCAGCTGCTGTTTCAATGCCATGCAGATGATCCAGCATACATTAGGGACAAAGGAGATAGCAAGGAGTGCTTCATTCTTTTTAATGTAGCTCAAAGCCTGTGCTGCTAATTTTTCCTCCCCAAAGAACTTGCAGAAATATTCTTTTTTGCCTTCTTCAGAAAATCCCAGGTGCCTGGCATAGCGTGGTGACTGCAAACAATCCTCAAGGCTCTCCAGAGCATTTGGCCTAGTAGTGATGATTAAGCAGGACTCAGGAAGGAGGGTCTTGCAAAACAAACTGCTCAGGAGCAGCTCCACCGGCTTCTTCTCAAAGGGATTGATGCTCAGGTTATTCTCCTGTTGTTTAATGGAACAATTCAGTTCCTCAAAACCATCAATAATGAAAAGGCATTTGCCTGGATTCATGAGGAGTTTGTTAATTGCTTCTCCAAGTCTAGGTTCAGAGTGATTATTTAAAATAAGTTCAGCTAAATTAGCCTCTACCACAATGAAATTCATTTGACGACAACTCAAGTAGAAAATAGAATCAAATCTTTCTGGAGATTGTCTTCCAGTTGCCCAGTCTTGCATGATCTTTCTAGCCATCACAGTTTTCCCAACCCCAGCCATGCCAAAGAGCACAACCGTCTGCGGTCCATCATTCTCAGTATCAAAGAGCGCATCTATGGTTGTCACAGGCATTTGCTCAGACAGCGATTGTGTGTGTCTCCATGGCCTATTCAGTATTTCACATTCTTTTTCTTTTCCACTGGCAACAACCACTTTAGTGTATTTCTCATTTGGAGGTATCTGGACCATCAAGCAAGGGTTCCCATCTTCAGGTGAACAATATTTTTTTCTAATGTGTTCTCTGTATCTTTCCCTGTAATCTAATTCAAACAATACTTATTGTTATTTATCATTCCTTATTTAAGAAACAATCAAGCTATTGAGATATCTAAAAATATGCCAAAGATCTAAAAATGACTGGTGAAAGCAAAAGATGATGATGATGATGATGATGATGATGATGATAACAAACATTATTTATACCCCGCCCCATCTCCCCAAGTGGACTTGGAACAGCTCACAACAATGTAAATAACACAACAATAATCAAAATAAAATAATGATAATAAACCAATAAACTAATAACCAATTTAAATAGAATCAATGCAAGTAATTGGACAATCCATAAAAGTGAAAAAAGCAAACTAAATATATAAATTAACAGACATCATCCTTTAAAACCAGAATTATATGGTATAAAACACTTTATACCATTATCCGTTATTGTTCCCATTCCTCCACAACCAATTAATTTCCATGCCTGTTTTTGAAAACGACTCATGGGAGGACTAAAATTGCAAAAATTACACATTACTTCCTTCATGAAGAAAATTAAGAATTACCTCCCTAGCTAGAAAGAGCAGCGTCTTTCACATAATTTCTATGGAGGTGGTGGTGGGGTATTCCTATCTGAACTAGTATGAGTTTAGAATCAGTTGTCTTTAAAGAACAGTGGTAAATAGCTAGCTGCCCCTCTCTGCCCAGAAGCAGAACTATAATCTTACCAGTCCCCTCCCAAAATCAATGCATGCATGCCAGCTCACACTGGTCCAAAGGAAAATCTCTGTGCAGGAAGGGAAGCTAACACAATTTGCATGGAATGACTTGTCCTTCTTTTCAATCTACTTTTCTCTTTCTAATATCTCCAATTCCAAGTAATATCAATGACAACATCCTTCTCCCATTTCAACTTTGATTTTTTTCAGTAGCTACTCCCCTTCACACACACACACATTTTTGTAATGTTCAACCTCTTATAGCTACAAAGAACATCACAATCTCATTATTTGCATATTACAGCAATATATTGAAACAGGACTAAGGTAAGCAGCATACCCTTCCTATAAGTAACCCCTCCATTCCCTCACTTACCTGGTGACATATCTGGGTTTGGAATTTAAACCCACAAGGTGGAGTCCTTTGGTGTACAGAAATATAATAACTTCAATTAACTGAAATACAGAAAAGTGTTTCTTTTAGATCTGTCAGATAAACACTTTTATCTGCTTTTCCCTTTGACGTTTTTGACCCAGAGCCTGAAGCCTAGTTCCCTTAATTTCTTCAACGTCTGTGTTAACAAGTAAGGACGGCATTCAGCAACCAGGAAGTGGATTTTCATAACAGGAGGGAGGATCAGTACTGCAAAGTTTCCAGTAACGCTACAACAAAACAGCAGCATCTAGTGGCAGAAGTAAAACCTTGGTGATGACAAGACCAAGACCATAGTTCAAGGATATTGGCAAGCTGGGATATGTTCAGAGAAAAGTGACTAAAATGATCAGAGGTCTGTAGACCATACTCTATGAGGAGCATAAAGAGATGGGTATGTTTTGCCTGCAGAAGAGAAGGTTGAGAGGAGACATGACAGCCAATATGTATAAATATATGAAAGGATGTCATAGGGATGAGGGAACAGGCTTGTTTTCTGCTGCCTAGGAGACTAGGACTTGGAGCAATGGGTTCAAATTACAGGAAAGTAGACTCCAACTGAACATTAGGAAGAACTTCCTGACTGTAAGAGCTGTTCAACAGTGGAACTCTCTGCCTTGGAGTCTGGAGGAGGCTCCTTCTTTGGAGGCTTTTAAAGAGAGGCTGGATGGCCATCTGTCAGGGGCACTTTGATTGCATATTTCCTGCATGGCAGGGGGTTGTACTGGTAAGGTAACAGTCCTACCTTTCTGCTATCCATGCTACCTAGTGGTGAGCAGCCAAGCAATTACTCTATGTAATTGAGTTATAAAGTTTTGTGAGGTGTCCCAAGTCCCTTCAGGGAGATGGTGGCAGAATATAAATATACTATTATTATTAATAATAATAATAATAATAATAATAATAAGCAATAAAGAGTTTAAAATATAAAACTGTCAGTGTAAGGCTCCAAAAAAGTAACAACAAAACCTAACAAGAAAATCAAACAAACTGCAGTGGTCCTGGCAGATCTACCATTTCCATTGCCATGTTGGATCTACCTCCAGATGTCCGATTGCATTTAAGAGTGGCAAGAATTCAGTAGGAAATATTCTTCTCCAAGAACAGTGGGAGATTCATTGTTGCAAAATGTTTCTGATTTGCATATTTTAGGCTGTTGCAATCAGACCAGAGGAAAAGGCAATCAGTGTTTGCTAGCAACATAATAACAAGGAGAAGATTCTGGGTGTAAGATCTGTGTCCTATTTACTGCTCCAATAAAAAGTATGAGTATGTAACAGAATAGTAGGAGTGATGATGGTAATACAATCAAAATATCAAAATAGTGTTTATTAGACACTTCGTAGTCTAAACCAGTACTACTTCAGGTGGTAGTCTGTAAACCATTGCTTGTCAATGAGCCATCTGCTACTGGTCCCTGGAGGCATTCCAAGAAAGATGGATCTGGATTCGAACTGCCGACCTTTTGGTCAGCAAGTTCAGCAGCTCAGCAGCTTAACCCGCTGCGCCTCCAGGGGGCCCATGTTGTTGTTGTTTATTCATTCACTTCCAACTCTTCATGACCTCATGGACCAGTCCACACCAGAACTCCCTGTTGGTTGTCACCATGCCCAGCTCCTTCAAGGTCAATCCAGTCACTTCAAGGATATCACCCATCCATCTTGCCCTTGGTCATCTTGCCCATCTTACCTTTGGTTGGCCCTTCTTCCTTTTGCCTTCCATTTTCCCCACGTTACAGGTTTAAGGTAAAGGTAAAGGTTTTCCCCTGACATTAAGTCCAGTCATGTCCGACTCTGGGGTGTGGTGCTCATCTCCATTTCTAAGCCAAAGAGCTGGCATTTGTCCATAGACACCCCCAAGGTCATGTTATTTTCCTGCTGGAGCAGTACCTATTGATCTACTCACATTTGCATGTTTCCGAACTTCTAGGTTGGCTGGGGCTGACAGCGGAAGCTCACACCGCTCTCTGGATTTGAGCCTGTGAACTTTCGGTCAACAAGCTTAGCACTGCGACTGTGGCGCAACTGGCTGGGAGTCAGCTACATTAAGATCACTACTGACTGAAAGGTCATGAATTCGAAGTGAGCCTGGGTTGGAGTGAGCTTCCGACTAAAATTGTGTAGCTTGTCGTCGACATTTGCAGCCTGAAAGACAGTTGCATCTGTCAAGCAGGAAATTTAGGTACTGCTTATGCAGGGAGGCGAATTTAACTAATTTACGACACCATAAAAATCTCCAGCAAGCATTCAAAGAATGAGGAAGTACTCCATTGTTGTCACTAACAGACAGTGAAGCGACAGCACCCCTGGTGGCCAGAATACCCTCATGAAGCTGGAATGTTAAATAGCTTCTGTGTGTCTGTCTATATCTGTTGTGTGTCTATAGCACTGAATGTTTGCCCTGTATATGTGAATTGTAATCCTCCCTGAGTCCCCTGTGGGGTGAGAAGGACGGAATATAAATACTGTAAATAAATAAATAGATAAATAAATAAATATGCATCTAAACTCAGCATGACTGTGATTACAGCTGCACTTGAACCAGGAGGGCGGGGGTGGCGCCGAGGGGCTGGCCAAGGCGAAAGGCGAGGCGGAGCCCAAGGGCCGACTTGGTCCAAAGTCTGCGCTCCCCTCCCCGCAGGAGCGGGCCACCCCTTCGAAGCCCTTCCCCGAGGGACTCCCACGCCGAGGGCCCAGCCATTGGAGGCGGCGCTGCTCTGCCAGGGCCCCAACTCCCCGCTGCCTCGCCCTGGTTCTCGAAAGCGGCGACGGAGGAGGAGGAGAGAAAGGGGTCGCTCTCGTCGGAGGTGAAGGCAGAGGAGAGGCGGGCGGAGTTTTGGAGGCTGCCAGCGTGGCGGGAGGAGCGCGAGAAGCGAGAAGCAAGGGCTGCTGGCGCTCAGCTTTCAAAGTCGTTTGCTCAGAGTCCCGAGACAAGAGGAAAGAGCGTCTTAGGGGGCAATTCGACCCCACTTTTCCTGCCCTGGCTCACGGGAGCTGTAGTTTGACAAGGTCTTGCGCCTTGCACCAAACTCCAGCTCCCGGGATTCTGTGGCATTGAGTCAGGGCAGGAAAAGTGGGGTCAAACGGGACTAACTCCATACTTTAGGTGCCCCCTGGGTCAGTGCAGAAATGCAGGCCCTCGTTGGGAATGTCCTTGCACCAAAGTGGCTCCAGATCAACAAACCCATTGCGCCTTTCTTTCTCTCCACTCGAAGCAGCTCCTTTGTCTGGCCGAGGAATTTGGCTCACCCGTTCAGGACTCAGGCTGGATCTTCACTCCATATAAAATCCAGATTATCTGCTTTGAACGGGAGATATGGCAGTGTAGACTCATCTAATCCACTACAAATGTGGATTATCTGATAATCTGGATTTTACATGGCAATGTAGAAAGGGCCTCAGAAGTCCTTCATACTAGGTATTTCTAACACTATAGTTCCACTTTAAATGCCATGGTTCCATTCTAAGGGATGCTGGGATTTGTGTTTTCGAGAAGGGTCTAAATGACTTCTCAGACATAGAGCTCTAGTCCTTCAAGGCACTGCAAACGCCAAGATTCCCTAGGGTGGGACTATGGCAGTTAAAGTGGAACCATACTGCATATTTTTTGCACATGGGTGCATTATATAATTGCACCTTGTTTATAGTGAGAATAGCCAACCCATGCAGGTAAACTCAGGGCCCTTCCAAACAGGCACAATATCCCAGGATCTGATCCCAGGTTTTCTGCTTTATTATTTATTTATTTATTTATTTATTTCTTGCATTTATTGACCGCCCCTCTCAGCCCGAGGGCGACTCGGGGCGGTGAACAGCGACAAAGAAAGACAGTGTACAGTGAATCACGACAATACAAACCAGACAAATACAACATAACATATACTATACTAAAAATCCGCTTCGTCAAGTCCTGGGGTCATAGCCGAAATTCGTAGTCCTAGTTCATTCCAGTGTCATTCCCAGATACACTCAGTTGAAGGCCTGCTCGAAGAGCCATGTTTTCAGGCCCCTACGAAAGGCCATCAAGGAGGGCGCCTGTCTAACTTCAGCAGGGAGGGTGTTCCACAGCCGGGGGGCCACCACCGAGAAGGCCCGCTCCCTCGTCCCCGCCAGACGTGCCTGTGAGGCAGGCGGGACCGAGAGAAGGGCCTCCCCGGATGATCTCAAGGCCCTCGTGGGCTCGTAGGCCGAGATGCGGTCTGCAAGGTATTTTGGGCCGGAACCGTTTAGGGCTTTGTAGGATAACACCAGCACCTTAAATTGGGCCCGGTAGCAAATCGGCAGCCAGTGGAGCTGGGACAGCAGGGGCGTTGTATGCTCTCTGCGTCCTGGATTATATGAGCCCACACAGCTAGATAATCTGGGGAAAACAGAAAAACTGGGATTAGATCCTGGGATACAGGGCCTGTCTGGAAGGGCCCTCAGAAGATAAGCAGAATACAAGTAAGCTCACAAGAAAAGCATATTTGGGGAGAGGGAGCAGGTAGCAGATATGTTCATGATTATGATGTCCTGGCATTCCAACTCAGGCTGGATCTACACTGCTCTATATCCCAGGATCTGGTCCCAGTTTATCTGCTTATTCCAGATTATTTGGCAGTGTAGACTCATATTGTTTATTCATTCAGTTGTTTCCGACTCTTCGTGACCTCATGGACCAGCCCATGCCAGAGCTCTCTATCCACCCTCGCCGCCCCCAGCTCCTTCAAGGTCAAGCCAGTCATTTCAAGGATAACATCCATCCAGACCCATATAATCCAGTTCAAAGTAGATAATCAGGAATCAGATCCTGGGATATAGTGCAATGTAGATCCAGCCTGACAGAGACTGTCTGACTCCATAGAAAGCACCCCTTTGCCACCAGAAACTATTGTTGCCTGGTGCACTTCATCCACATCTGGTGATACAACTTTATAAGTCTTTTTAGCAGTGTTGCTTCCAACTGGTCCTTAAACGAATGTCATCTTTCTTACTTAATTGAGCTCCCTTCTACACTGTCATATAAAATCCCAATGAACTGGATTGTATGACAGTGTAAACTCATACAATCCAGTTCAAAGCAAACTCATACAATCCAGTTCAAAGATAATATGGATCATCTGCTTTGAAAATCCAATGGTGTAGAAGGGGACTAGTAGAGGCATCATGGATGCTCCTCAGTGTTGTAACAAGAAGGGAGGCAAAAATGAGCACATTCACCCTCAAGTAAATAGTCTCTCCCGCCCCACATGACATTTTCATCCAGTTCCCAAACTTTTAGCACCACAGTAATTTATAATTTCAGCTAAGAAATAGTTTAGGCATTCAAAGAAACAGGCAGGCACATTTATCAAGGGAATACGATTGCTGCAAACATATTAATTATAGATGATAGTGAGTGATTTTCAGTGTCTCTCATCTATACTGGAAATTTGGGGACTGAAGGAAAATATTGGGGAAAGGGACAGAATTAATGTTTTGGTGGGGGGAGGAGTATCCTCATTCTCCCTTTCTCCTGCACCTATGCCTATTATTATTATTATTATTATTATTATTATTACTATTACTATTAGTAGTAGTATTATTATTCTGATTTTTCTCTCCACAAGATGATCTAAAGCAGCCAAGGAACCTCAAAGCCCGCAAGACTCACCCATCTTGTCTCTGACCTCCTTTCCAGCCCAGTTTAGTACTGGGGAACAAAAAAATCTCATGAATATATATCTTTGCAGCAAAAACTATACTTGTTTTATTTTATTCAAAACAACGGCAAAATGAACTAAATTTTTGCTCCCCCTTCATGACATTTAAATCTGCTGCCTCGCTTTGTCTTTCTACCAAATGGGAGGGCCAACCCTGATGATTTGATTTCAATCTATTTTATCTCCTGTAAGAAACCAGGGAAAGAAGCAGGGTTATTAGGGGAGAGACCGGCTAGGCTGCTGGTTTTAGATGTTGCCATAAGGAAACAATGGCCATACAGCTTGACACAGGAGGAATCATGGAATCCTAGAATCATAGAGTTGGAAGAGACCTTGTGGGCCACCCAGTCCAACCCTCTGCCAAGAAGCAGGAAAATTGCATTCAAAGGAATCAGGCAGCATGCTAGATTTCAACATGACCAATGTAAAAACATACATTCATCCTTTTACATTTGTGGTTTTGACATCTGTGGATTAGATCATTCATGGATTTTATTTAAAATGTTATCTCTAGGTCCTTCAGTGTGACTCTATGGTCAACCTCCTTCAGCCATGCTGAAGGAACTAGAGATTTCTAGGGAGAAGTCCTCACTAGGAATCTGTAGGTCCTCCAGTGCAATTCTATGGTCAGATTCCAGCCGATATTGACCATAGAGCAATGCTGAATTCCTGGACGGTGTTCTCTCAAGTAAAAAGAAAAAGCTATATAATTATTTCTGTTTTTTCACTTTAATGGGGCCCCTTTGCCCCTAAGCCCAGTTAATGTAGTCTGTTGTTTATTTTATCTCTCTTTTCTTAGCATAATTTCCATTCAGCTTCATAGCTGCTTTCCAGCATGCAAACATTAGTTGTTTATTATGACAGTATCAGTATTTCACCTGACAGAATAATCACTGTTTGCATTGTACTGCTTTCAGCTGGAGAGACAAGCATTCCTTCTTCCCAGGCTCATGGAAGACCCCACAGTGTTTTCATGTAGCGTCCTGCCCTCTGATCCCCGTCTTCTTGCAACGGTGACCAATGCCTACCTGGGCACTCGTGTCTATCGGAATATCCTCCATGTGAATGGTGTATATAATGGAGCAGCTGGAGACACACACCGTGCAGATATCCCTAGCCCTGTTAATGTCAAAATGAGTGTGGCTGCTGGAAACAGCCTGAGTGAGACTTTCTCTTTGGTCACTAAGACAGGTAAGTGGCTACAATGGCTTCATTCATGGCCTCATAGTGTTTATGACAAATACAACAGTGCCATTGTAGCGGGTCTAATTTATTAAACAGATACACTGGGACTAATCTTTTGGAAAGATATTTCAGGTTCTTTCTCTTGAAGAAACAAAAGGGTCTTTTGGACTTAGACTGTTGGACTTGGGATGGGGTGTTCCTGGGTTCAAATGGTGATTTAATCTTGGGTGATCACTTATTCTGAGTCCAGCCAATTTATAGAGAATGAACTTTAAGAGAGCATACAACTTTGCAGGAATATTTTCACGGTGGGGATAGAGTTTTAGTTACTTGCCAAAGTGGTTCAGACTTTGGTAATACTTTTGTGTTTTCAGTAACTCATGGGAAAATTTCCAGTTCTGAGGAAAACAGCACAAAATTCTTCTTCCCGGAACCATTATTAAGTTCTGTAATTTGCCCTATATGAATAGTAAGAAAAGAGATAATAAGAGGCACTTTTTCTCTTTGGGCTCTCCCACACAGTAAAATAACTCAGAATATCAAGGCAGAAAATTCCACAATGTTTGCTTTGAACTGGGATTTCTGAGTACACACTGCCATATATTCTAGTTCAAAGCAGATAATGTGAGATTTTATTCAGCTGTTTGAAAGGAGCTTTCAACACTATTGTCTCACTGAACCATTGATGATCTGGTCAAGGATATAAATTGGATATAGACCATTTTTAATAAATAATAATGTGAACAATTATTAACATTATGAACATTCACTAGGGTTAGGGACTCAGAACACTGTGAATTTTTTAAAAATGTATTACAACATTTCTGTTTTTTGTTTTTTTTTTACTGTGAGAACACCTGTCTTGGAATCTCTAGGTCCTCCAGTAAACTTTATAATTAACTTCCATCAGATGTTTATCATAAAATTGCATTGGAAGGTATAATGAAGATATCTAGGGAAGTCTTTTGTTTAGGAATCTCTAGGTCCTCCGGTGTGACTCCACGAGAAGTTCACCATATAGTCACAATGTAGGACCTAAAGATTTTAAGAGAGAACATTTTAATCAAATCTGCAAATAATCAAATCTGCAAAAGTCAAACCTGAAAATATGGAGAGCTGAGTGAAGTTCGTTAATAATGTAATACAGACCATATTTCAGTGTCCTTGTTACACCAATAAACGTCAATCCAAATGAACTATCTTTTAATACTTTGCATGGTTAGACTGGTTGACAACACAATCAAATGAAAGACATTTGACAATATGATTAAGATAAATCTCTTTCTTTTTATCTCTTGACTGCAGGAACATATACCCATACCATCAAGTCCTCCGATTATACAGCCACTCACAGAATCTATGCTCACCACTCTCTTACTCACCTTGTGGCTTTCAGTATAACCATCCAGAGGTCAACTCTCAATGCTCAGCCCATCACAGTGAACCTCCAGGCACAATTCACACCAGAGAGTCCAGACCTGGACTTGCATAGAGGGCCAGATTTCCAGGGCGCTCAGTGAGTACTATCATGTGAGGGCTTGCCCAGTCTTTTGTTGGAAGGAGCTTTCTTTCCAAGGAGCTTTTAAAAAATAGTAGCAGGAGGAAGTGGATATTTTCTTCCCTGTGGTTTGGAATGCCATCCTCAGCTGTGCCCAATATATGGGCTGCAGTCCTGTTCAGAAAATGAGGACAGGCTGAGTGACAATACCAAGAACCACAAGCAGGAAGAGAATTTGGATATGCTTTGGAATGGTATCTGTAATCTTGGTATTCTAGGAGAACTGCCACTGAATCTCTTTTAACTTTCATCCTTTGGTGTTTTCTGTTCTTCTCTTTCTTGGTGGTGTTCAAAGGGCTTTGTGTATAAATAGCTCTCAGCTTAGCTTGCTTCAAATTTCTTGCTTCCATGTTTTGCCATGACTGAGAAGTAAATGCCATTTTTTCAGGATCCTTCCACACAGTCATATAACCCAGAATATCAAGGCAGAACATCTAAGTCCACACTGCCATATATTCCAATTCAAAGTAGATAATGTGGGGTTTTATTCAGCTGTGTGGAGGGGGCCTCAGCTCCCATTCAGATGCAATCATGTTTTCAGTTGATGAAAGTCGGGAGGGAATTATGTATTTCTTCGACAACGAAGACTTGATATTTCCCCCCATATCCAATTGATGTAAACATTATGACTGCATATAGAATGTTAAAATATTTGATTAGATATCATAGCACTGAGGCTTAATTACATTACATAACAGTGTACCCCTACAGTACAATTATTAACAGATGCTTCTGAACACAATTCTTGTTTTCTCTAATATCTATTTATATTCAGTTTGAAATGAGTCAGGAAATGCATTGCCTTTTGTTGCAATCAACATCTGTGGGGTCATGATGATAAGGAGAGTGGGGAAGGAATGGGAATGAAATGTAACACTAGCACAAATTAATGTACACAGTGGATAATATAGAATGTTCGATGAGTGAAGGTTGAATAAGCGAGACTCTACTATATGTCCATGTGCATGTTTTCAAGTTGTCTGTCAACCTATGGTGACCTCGCAAATTTCAAAAGGGTTTTCCTAAGCAAGGAAACTCAGGTGTGGTTTTGCCACTTCTCTTGGTTATAGGCTACAGCACGGTATTTGTTGGTGGACTCCCATCCAAGTACTAATGATAGCTGACCCTGCTTCGCTTTCGCTTTAAGACGGCATCTGGCACATTTAGAGTATGTAAGGTTCCCCACAAATTATTATCTGGAGCATAATCAGGTGTTCTCGACATAATTCTGAGTATAAGGGAAAGCAACATTTAATATTAGGGATGAAAAAGCACAAAAAGAACAGAAAATGGGAGAGAATTTCAGATGGCAGAATAGTCCAGGACTTCACACTGGATGGGAATGATAGGAAGCCAGTGGATGGTTTAATGGTGGGGAGCAAAGATGGGATTATTTCCTTTGTGGTCAGTTGACAGAAACCTAAGCTTTCATTTTTCCTCTCCCTCTGTCAGCTATCTCTATGGAAAGACATTGGTCCCTGAAGTGGAAGGTGGTCCTCAGCCTACTGTACACATGATCTGGACCTCTGTGCCACATACAATGACACTCTCTGAGAAGGAAGAGGAGAAATGCTGGGACTTCCTCACTGCCATTGCAGAGACTGAAGAAGATGCCAAAAGGAGCTTTGTAGAAGGGATGTCACTGATTGGCTCTGGATCCTTATATTTGTCTCACACCGAAGCTTGGGCAGCCCTCTGGCAAGGATGCTGTGTGGAGGTTGATGGACCTCTTTCACTCAGCCAGACCCTCTATGGCTGCCTTTATTACCTGCTAAGTGCCATCCCGCCTCTGGGTGCCCCTGATGTCTTGTTCTCTGGGATCAGCCCTGGAGGCCTTTCTAATGGCACTCAAGATGAAGATTACTGGGGTCATGTCTTCTGGGACCAGGTGAGCCAAAAATCACAAGAGTCTCTCCAGTTGTTCCCTACCATATAGAGCAATGTCCACATGAGTTGGAGAAGCCATGACAATCCAGGAGGAGTTACCCATCTTGTTTGGAGTGTACTCTTTTGTTACTTCAGAAGTTTTTGATGTTTGGGTGTGTATAAAATTGCCAGAATTAAAACTAGACAGGGCTTCCTTTAATGGGACCTAGTCATGCAATCAGGTAACATATCTGCTCCTGCTGAAGTTGCCTCCTCTTGGTGGTTGTCTGCCTTCAAGTCTTTCTGACATATGGTGATTCTAAGGCAACCCTATTGTAAGATTTTCTGGGAATGAGAGTGTGTGACTTGTCCAAGGTCACCCAATGGGTTTCCATGGCCAAACAAGGAAACAAGTGTTGGCCTCCAGAGCTCTACACAGGCTGCTGTTTCTACATAACTATTAAAAATATAGCAGCTCTCTCCAACTTTATCTGGCAACCTTAGAGATGACTAATTATAGCACACTAGAAATAGGATGTGGCTTGGATTTTGGAGAATTTTACATCAACTACTTGTTCCAAGATAATCATGGTATTCTACTTACCTTGTGTCACCTTTTAAATGCAATGAAATTTCATAAATGGTTTTGTTTATGAGCATCTGAATCTGCTCTGCACCCAATTTCTTGCTTTGTTTCTCCCAGTGTTCTGGAAGTTTTATGACACACAAGGTGATTACTAATAGTCATAATAACAATAATATTTTAAAACAACAGTAATATAAATAATTGGAGAGATACTACAACAAATATATTTAATTTGTAGAAATGTGCTATGCATGTGATAGTGAAGTAGTTTGAGCATTGGACTACGATATTGGAGATCAGATTTCAAATCCCCCTCTGCTATGGAAACCTATGATGACAAAGCCAAACTCCCTCTGAAGAAATGTTGCCAAAAAAACCCTGTGATAGATTTGCCTTAAAGGTAAAGATTTCCCTCTGACATAAAGTCTAGTTGTTTCCACCTTTGGGAGGTGGTACTCATCTCCATTTCTAAGCCAAAGAGCCGGCGTTGTCTGTATGCCTTCAAGGTCATATGGCAGCATGACTGCATAGAGTGCTGTTACTTTCCCGCTGGAGCGATACCTATTGATCTACCCACATTTGCATGTTTTCGGACTGCTAGATTGGCAGAAGCTGGGGCTAGCAGCAGGAGCTCACTCCACTCCCTAGATTTGAACCATCAACCTTTCAGCCAGCAAGTTCAGCAGCTCAGCGGTTTAACCCACTACACCACCAGGGGCTCCTTAGAGTTGGCATAAGTTGGGAGATATCTTAAAGGCACACAACAATAATAACACTGTCCTTATGCTTATGGGTACATGTTAATGTTTCAGGACTGAGTCCTGGCATGAGGGAGAGCTGGGCCTATTGAACTGACAGAAGAGCCCTGTTCCTCCATAAGTTGGTAGGGAAGGTTGTTTGCCTTGTTTCCAACCAACCAAGCACCTTCCAAATACATTTACTGTGTTATCATTATTTCCAGGCATAATGGGTCTGGTGGATATGGTCAATTGTATCTGATGGGCAGCTACTTGAGGAAGGCTAATACAGATTCAGGGATTCGGGCATTGTGCACAGACACAAACACAATTTTTTCAAGCTCTGAGTCCAAATGCTTCCTGCTCTTAACTCGTGCCAGCATTTTATTTCACTTATTGACCACATATTCATATAATAGTATTTATGTGTGCTCTTCTTGTTAAACTCAGGATACCTGGATGTACCCAAACATCTTACTTTTCTACCCTGAAGCAGCTCGTGCTATTCTGAAATATCGGATCAAAACACTAGAGGGAGCTCTGTTCAATGCGCAGAAAGGAGGATACAAGGTAGGGGCAGCAGGTGGTGCAGAATGACAAAAAGTGATTTCAGCTATAGATGTACCCAGGTTTTATTAATGCTGCTTAATAAAGTTGTTATGTATCTGATTTGAAAGTGGCCTGATGATTTTTCATATCACCTATTTAGCATTGTTTAAAAACAAGCAGTAAAAATTCACTGCCATCAGAAGGCATTTTGAAACATGCATGCATATGACTGAATTTCTGTGACATTGGAAGGGGCTGATGGCATATTTTGCACATTAAAGTGGCAGTTATTCAATGTGGGGAAAAGGATGCATCAAAGTTGCATTTGCTAAGTAGTAGCATTAGTCTTTAGGTTTGCCTGGAAAATGTTCTCACCCATTTAAACACTATTCTATAGGGAGGAAATTCCACTCCATTTCTGGTTAAGCCTGGAGAGCCAGAAGAGGAAATTCTCAACATAAGTTTCAGCAGAAACAACTTTTAAAAGAAGGACTAGAAATGAGCCGCAGAAGGATTAATGGGAATTTTGCATCTGGAATTTATCTGGAACTCCTTAACTATCATGACTTGGTTCAGGGGTCAGTAACATGTGACAAGTTTGTGACCTTCTTGGGATTCACTTGGGATTCACTTGGAATAACTAATCAGCTCCAAGTTATGGGGTTAGAGTTGAAACTATAGTGACTGTTTCCTTAAAATAGTGATTATGTAATTTCAATGGTTCATCTCTATTATACCTCTATTATGCTATTAGATATTATTGTTTCCAAGCAGACCTTATGATTTTACAGATCTTAACTTTTGAGTACCCTCTGATATACATATCTGTATATTTACTTATCCAGAAGAGCTGGAATCCTAGTGGTAATTGCAGAAATTAAAATGCTGAAGTTCTGCAATCTGGTATTCATTGCTGATCTTGAGTGTCACTTATTAATTTAAACCTTAACAAATGTGTTTGTCTAGATTTGAGCAAATGAAGGCCTAAATAAACTGTGACCCTGTAGTATTCCCATTTCAATAATTTTAGGAGTCTCATGCATGCATAATATATAGTTTAGAGTAGGATACAAGTCCAACCTTGACTTTCACACAGTGGAAAACATTTCATTCCTTGGTTTTGAAGCTCCTATGGAAACAAAAAACCCCTTAATTTTGACTTGTTAGTTCTATGTGAGCTGTTGAGTACAAATTGTGTTTTTTCTCCCTTGGATTGGGTTTTGCTTGTGGCAGGGTGCAAAGTTCCCCTGGGAGAGTGCAGCAACAGGCCAAGAGGTCTGCCCCGAGGAGGTTTATGGAGCTGAGGAAATTCATATCAATGGGGATATTATGCTGGCATTTGAACAATATTACTACATCACACAGGTAATATTGGCATTGTCTTCTCTTGATTTACAGCTTTGCAGTGACATTTCTTTTGGCTTCAAGCATTTGTGCTGGAAATTTAAGAAAGGCTTGGCATTCAAGTGCCACTTTTATTGTCATATTTCCCTCTCATATTGCTCATTTCTTTCTCCCTTTTCTTAAAAAAAGTTGGGGGGGGGGGATATTTGGGACTCTGTTGGTGTTGAAAAACCACTATTCTCCCTGGGCAGTATAGCTGGGGGCAGTGGAAAGTGTAGCACAAAAACAAGTTCTCTGTCTTGTCCTAATCCCTGCTCTAAGGCAGGAGATGGAGCTATTTTCTTTCTATGTGATTCCAGGACTTGATTCTCTTTCAAGAGGAAGGTGGCTGGGATGTGGTCTGGGCTGTTGCTCAGTACTGGTGCAGTCGAGTGGAGTGGAATTCAGAAGAGCAGAATTATCACATCAATGGTAAATTGGGGGGCAAGGATTCCTTAGAAAGTGGAAATCCTCCAACTCTTTGTTGAAACTTTGTAATCCTCCATGGATACCACCCCCTGGACTGAATAGAGAAACTTGTGTGTGACAGAGTCTTTCCAAGTGATGGAAGCCACCAGGTGTGGGAGATGGGTCACATGCCTAGCATTTTCATCCTGCATCCGGAGTAACTAGTTTCTGAACACCTGAATGTTACTAAGTATGTATATCCATTGATTAAAATAAATTTCTTGGCTCAGGAAGAAGCTTAGAACTGCACTGAATTGGCAAAATCTTCAAAACTATCTAGTTACCTGTGAAATCTAAGGACCTATCCACACAGGGCCCAAAATGCATGAGTTCGCTCACTTTTACCTGAGGCTTCCAAACAACACCTCAGGTAACAGCAAATTAGTTTGGGACAAAGCAGACAAGCCCTGCTTTGTCCTGAATTAATTAATTACTGAAAAACCCAGGTCTAATTGAGTATGGGCCCTGTGTGGACCTCCCCCTCAGAAATCCTGGGACTTCTGAGTGGGCAGTTCACACAGCCCTCTCACGTTTTCTGGGCTGGATCAGCCCAGAAAACCCAGAGGGCTGTAACTCTCTCCCCAAAACCCCTTAAAAACCCCTTTAAAAATAAAATAACTTCTCCAGCTGCCATTCCCCCTTTTTGGAGTTCTCCTGGCATGTAGAAATGATGTGCCAGGAGAAAGGGGGTGAGGAGGAAAATTGCTCCTCCCCCCTTTCTCCTGGCATGTCATTTTTATGTGCCATGAGATCTCCGAAGAAGGGGAAATGGCAACCGGGTAAGTTATTTTATTTTGTAAGGGGTTTTAAGGTTCTGGGTGGGCACCCAGACACCCAGCAGCAAAAGCGTGGGTTTTTCAGGCTGGTGTGAGGAAAGAAGTCCACCCAACCCGGGTTTTAAACCCAGGTTGGAACACACTTTTTCGTTGTGTGGAATCGGCTTCAGTAACAATCAAGAGGCTGACTGTGAGGAGCTATATTTACAGGTATGCCTCTGTACCTCACCTAACAGTGGAACAAATAGTGCTAGATTGGTGTATGTATGGAAATTAGGCTCAACCTACACACAATTTAATCTCATCACAGAATTTAGTTTTTCATGGCTTGGACTTGGCTGGCTTGGGTCAGATTTTGAATATGTGTTTCTTTTTAGCTTCTTCCTTATTATTATTATTATTATTATTATTATTATTATTATATTTTATTGATACCTCACTTTATTTACCCCCAAGGGGACTCCACGTGGCTATTCATAGTAAAAAGATGGAGGAAGTCTCATATATTCTGAATTGTTTGCTTTCTCCTAGGTATCATGCCCCCAGATGAATATCATCATGCTGTAAATAACTCTGTTTATACTAATGTTGTTGCCCAAAAGAGGTGAGAGACTTCATAGAAACATAATGGCATTTGCTTGTCAAGCTCTTCTGATGTTGGCCTTCATCTATATATATAAATTTGTTAGGGGCATCCAACGAGGAAACAAAACTCAAAAACCCCCCAACGAAACTTAACCAAAATTCCCATGCCCATAACACAACCCACAAGGTACAAACATATCTACTCAAAATGAAAAACAACACAACAACACACTCACAAAACGACAAAACAACAAAACTCAAAAATCCCCCAACGAAACTTAACCAAAATTCCCATGCCCATAACACAACCCACAAGGTACAAACATATCTACGCAAAATGAAAAACAGCACAACAACACACTCACAAAACGGCAAAACAACAAAACTCAAAAATCCCCCAACGAAACTTAACCAAAATTCCCATGCCCATAACACAACCCACAAGGTACAAACATATCTACTCAAAATGAAAAACAACACAACAACACACTCACAAAACGGCAAAAGAATAAAACTCAAAAAAACCCCAACGAAACTTAACCAAAATTCCCATGCTCATAACACAACCCACAAGGTACAAACATATCTACTCAAAATGAAAAACAACACAACAACACACTCACAAAACAGCAAAACAAGAAAACTCAAAAATCCCCCAACGAGACTTAACCAAAATTCCCATGCCTATAACACAATCCACAAGGTACAAACATATCTACTCAAAATGAAAAACAACACAACAACACACTCACAAAACAGCAAAACAACAAAACTCAAAAATCCCCCAACGAAACTTAACCAAATTTCCCATGCCCATAACACAACCCACAAGGTACAAACATATCTACTCAAAATGAAAAACAACACAACAACACACTCGCAAAACAACAAAACTCAAAAATCCCCCAACGAAACTTAACCAAAAATCCCATGCCCATAACACAACCCACAAGGTACAAACATATTACTCAAAATGAAAAACAACACAACAACACACTCAAAACGGCAAAAAAACAAAACTCAAAAAAACCCCAACGAAACTTAACCAAAATTCCCATGCCCATAACACAACCCACAAGGTACAAACGTATCTACTCAAAATGAAAAACAACACAACAACACACTCACAAAACGGCAAAACAACTGAGCATGTGCATTGGCGCCCAGCCGCAAGTTCCCTGGCGCGCGCACATGCCCTTCCGACCAACGTTCCCTCTGCGGAAACCATGCCCACTCCAAGCCCCGCCGCGCCGCTTCCCGCACACACACACACCCCTGCCGCACACACACACACAACCCCACACTCCATCACTCCCCCCGCCGCCGCACACACACACGCAACCCCACGCTCCATCACTCCCCCCGCCGCTGCACACACACACGCAACCCCACGCTCCATCACTCCCCCACCCCAATCTTACCTCCTTTTACTTCACGCCCCCTCCAAACCCCACCCCGCCCCTTCCCACCCTGTCAAAATCTAGGAAAGACAGGAAGGAAGGAAAGAAGGAAGAAAGAGAAAGGGAGGTAAAGAAAAAGGGTGAAGGAAGGAAAGTTAGAGAAAGAAGGAAGAAGAAAAGGAAAGAAAAGGAAAGATGGAAGGAAAGGAAAGAGAGACAGCAGAAAAGAAAGAAAAAGGGGGAAGGAAGGAAAGAGATAGAGAAAGAAGAGGAGAAGGAAAGATGGGAGGGAAGGAAGGAAGGAAGGAAGGAGGGAAAGAAGGAGAGAAAGAGGGAAGATTGGCCACAGCAACACGTGGCGGGTAAAGGTTGTTATTTCTATTATTATTATTATTATTATTATTATTATTATTATGCTATTGTTCCTCTGAGACCCTTTTAGGGGGAATGGGAGAGGTGTCAGGTCCCAGAGGTAATGCATTGCATTATTGTTATTGTTATGATGGTGGTAAAATAAAAGGGAATAAAAAGTGAAAGAAGGAAGCAAACAGGGAGGGAAGAAAGGCAAAGGAAGAAAGGGGGAGGGAATGAAGGAAAGAGAGAAGGATGAAACCAAGTAGTGAAAGAAAGAAAGAGGTAGAGAAGGAAGAAAGGAGAGAAAGGGGGAGGAAAAGGGGGAAGGAATAGGTAGGTACCTCTCTTTCATAATAGTCCAGATAGTTACCTCAACTTTGATAAGTTTTACTATAGGCCACAGCAACGCGTGGCAGGGCACAGCTAGTTTTTATATAAACAGAGATGAATACAAACAAAGATTGATCTCTAACTTATATTTAAGTGTTTTTAAATAAAAAACACAGAAATCAACATAGCAATTCAATTACAATATAGCATATATTACACTGTACAGAATGTCAAAATAAATGAAGACACACTTAAATAATTATCTTGTAATAAAATAATTAATGCAGTTCCAGAAAATGAGACAAAATATTTGGGGGGGGGGGGGACAATGCACATGAAGAAACATCAAAAATTTATAATGGAATCTCCGTAAGACTCAGAAGATTAGTTGTTGAGTTCAGCTCTGAATGGCTGGTTTATGTACGGTCAGTCCTCTACATTTACTGAGATTAGGAGCTAGAAGACATTTAAAATCTGGGAGGCTCCTGTTGGAAAGACAAGAATTTGGTGTGGGGGAGGGGATGAGGCAATCCATGAATAATCAAATACATGGAGGAGGAAGCCGTAATGTGGATGATCAAAAATGGAATAACTCCACTAGACTTTCTGTTCCAAATGCTGTTAAGCTAATTGCCTTAAAAGAAGCATCCAATATTGTGCCTTGTTGCACTTGGCTAAGTGAAAGAGGAAAGAGCACTTGCTACTATTTGCAATGCTCCCATTAGTTCTAACCAATGGAACAAGCTGTAGTAGATTATGGGAGTTGCAGTCCAGCTGAGGAGTTGCAGTCCAGTTGAGTAGCCACAAGTTCCCTTTCCCTGTAATATGACTTCTGCTTTTTCTCTCAGTTGTCAGATCCTTTCAGATAGCAAGTGCCTGGTTTGAGGTATTGACAGTTAAGATTGGTTTTTCACCTTAATTTGGAGGAGAAATTGCTGGCTCAGCCATCTTAACTGAGCTATTTAAAACCCATATTTGAATTATGGTACTTCCAGATGGAGGAGTTTCTGAGCACTGAGTGTGCTAATTGAATTGTCCTGTTTATCTAACAAGAACCAAGCTTGCATTTTCATAAAATGTTTGTTGATTTTCCAGGGTATGAAGAATTCATCTCCTGGTTTTCAGGAAAATATGTAATTTGGCATAAGATACAACAAGGAAAGGAAGTAGACTTTCAGTAGACAATTTCCCTAGCATTTCTTGAGAGTTATACAACCCCAACATTGTGTTGCCATGTGCCAATGTGCAAATCCTGATTTGTTTATTTTTTTCTGTCTTCCTCCCAAAATGAGACTCAAAGCAAAATACATATGCTGTTTCGAAAAAAGATGAACCCAAAAAGGTGATATTTTCAACACTTTCCCTGTATCTCCTTAAGTGGAAATCTCTTACTAACAACAATTTAAAAAGCACTGTAAAGCTATTTTGCCTTTTTCCCAAGTGCATGTAGAGTGGATGCAGGGCACTGTGAAGAGAGTATCATTTCACTTGGACCACCCATAACATTTTGTTAGGGAGGCAATTGCAAGAGAAAAGCCTCACTTGGAAGGGAGCTCTCTGGGGAAATGGTGGGTGGGCAGTTAAAAATATTATTTAGATGGAAACCATCTGTTCCCAGGGAAACACAAGCAAAATAGTACATCTTGCACATGCATTCTGATTGAGCTCTTGTTGCTACACATGAAACCTGTCTGCCACAACGAGTGATTTTAGTGTTCAGAACTGTGTTTAGAGACATGCATGGAATCACTGTCACACAGTCAGCAACTGCACTTAAATTGTACCATAGTTTAAAAGGGATGAAAACAAAGCCTGATGTTTGATTACTGCAGCATCCTAAGTGAGCCCCGGAGAAAAATATTCAAGGAGCCCTTTAAAAACTGGTCTGTGGGACAGTTGTACCTGTTGTGGAACTACTGTGAATTCTGACTTCTTCTTCTTTTTTTTTTAAAGGATTCTATCATCTTTTTTCGTTTGTTCTTTTTTATGCTTTGTTAACCTAGCCTAAGTTTCCATTTTCTCTGCTCTTTTTCCAGTTTGAATTTTGCAAGTTACTTGGCCTCCCAGTTGCATATTCCTATCCCTAAAGAGTGGAAAGAAGTTGGAGAGAAAATTAAAGTGCCTTTTGATAACAACAGGCACTACCACCCAGAGTATGATGGGTACTGCCCAGGTGAGTGGATGTAGGCCAAAAAAGCAGGCAATACAACCTGTCCTTTTAGTGCCACCTGCAGTGGAGGTCAAATCATATAATGACAGTGATGCAACAATAACTCATTCTAGTAATATAATTGAGCTATAAATGCAGGTTCTACTGCATTTTAGGAATTTTATAATTTTTTATAATTTTATAAATGAGTTTTTTATGCACTGTTGATTATACTTATGTCATTGTATTTATACTTATGCATTATTGTCTGCATGTGGCACTTGGAGTGCTTCTGTGAGCCACCCCAAGTCCCTTTGAGGAGATGGTAGCAGGGTACAAATAATAATAATAATAATAATAATAATAATAATAATAATTATTATTATTATTATTATTATTGTGGGTGAATATGTAGCTTGAATAATGCATGCTGAGGAAGACCACGTATACATTCAGGAACAGTTTGTATTTTGTTTTAAAAAGACCCCACTATGTATAAAACCACAACATAATGGGGGCTGATGTGTGTGTGTGGGGGGTGGTGGGGAGGAGCTGTGACACAACAAGTGAGACGGTAGATTCATCTAGCTCACAGTTGTCTACAGTGTCTCTTTAGGGTTTCAGACATGAATCTTTCACAGGTCTGTCTGGAGACACAGAGACTAGCAAAACAAATAAACAAACACACGAGCTTCTAAACTACCAAAGTGGTATTTAGCTATAGTTTTCTTGTGCCTGAAAAGGAAATGTGGAAGGAATTCAGATCAGAAGAGGCACACAGTCAGCTGCACCACTTGATTCCAGTTCTAAAATTGTTTTAAACTGCAAAAAGGACCATACTTTCAGGATTATGTGGAGAGTGGGTGACAAAGTGAATTGATCACAGAGTGCAGAGCCTAAAAGAGGTTTAGTTTCCCCTTTATAAATACTAGAACCACGGGATCGTTAGCTTGTGACATTTTTTTAGAGAATGTGCTCCAAGCCAATTTTCCTTGCTTCTATAACAAAGGTCTTTGGAGGTCCAGAATGTTTCAGTCTTGGGGTGGTTCCAGACAGCGGGGGGAAAAACGTGTTGGGGCAAACTGTAGTCCACACACTGCCCCAAAAGCCTACGCTTTTTGTGGGCATTGCCTACATGTCCTCCTGTTACCTTCTGAGAGAACAGGGAGACACTCCCCCCCCCCCAACCTTTTAAAAATAAAAGAACGTACCCGGCTGCCATTAAAGTGCTGTCGGCCTTCTCCAGGTGCTTAGGAATGATGCCTCAGGAGAACAGGGGAAGGCGAACAGGAGCAATTTTCCTTCTCTCCCCTCCCTTCTCCTGGCATGTCATTCCTAAGCACCAGGAGAGGGCCAGCAGCACTGTAATGGTGGCCAGGTAATTTTTTATTTTTTAAAGGGGTTGGGGGGGGGGGGCTTGGAGAGGGGGTTGGTGCCCTTGCAGTTTTGCAGGCTCATTCAGCCCAGAAAAACATGAGATTGCTGACTGGACTGCCCTCTCACAAGTTAAGGACTTCTGAGGGGGCAGTCCAGATAGCATCCATAGTAGGTTCAACCCACACCTTTCAATAAGGCGCAGATCAAACCCACTATCAAATAATCAAGGCACAAAGCAGAGTTTTCCTGCCAAAAGCATTTACGATTTCATGTCAGCTGGAAGCCCCCCACAAATATTTTTTGCCCTGTCTGGATGTGCCCTTGGTTAACGATGAGTTTGTTTGCAAAGCACTCATTACGCTAACTTTAATATGTAGCCATTTAATCTTCTTTTGTTCATGTGATGGGGAATATGATTTTATCTTCTCAGGCCACCTTATAAGGAGTGTATTAAAGAGGAAAAGCATTGCTTTACCATCGGCTGGTTTGCAAGTTGGAAACTTTCTTCTAGTTGCTTTTAGGCAGGGCAACTGCAGGAGCAGGACAATGTGGCATCTGCTGAATCTTCACTGCTTATGCATAAAACTTCCTGACCTTTTAAATCTGAAAATATTGCAGTCTTTCTACACTGTTTTCTTGCCACCCAAGAGAAATTGGCCTTGAGCAATGAAAGGATATTTCTTGTAGCAGTCACTGCCAAGAAATTTCTCTTGTGCAATACTTCTTGGATATTTTCTCTCTTTTTGGTAATGTTTTTATGGAGGAGAAAAGAAAGAAAACCATAAAGAGACAAAGGAGAAAAGACACTCACAAACCAAGCAAACATAACGTAACCCAATTAAACAATACATAATACAAAGACACTAGTTCCTTTCCTCGCTTTGTGGTAGAGGTCCTTCCTAAATCTTCTGGCATTCAATTTGGTAAAAAGAGAAATGCGAATACCCAATGCTTACTTTTGTTTACAGAGAAACTTGATTTGTTGTTGTTTATTCATTCAGTCGCTTCTGACTCTTCGTGACCTCATGGACCAGCCCACACCAGAGCTCCCTGTCAACCATCACTGCCCCCAGCTCCTTCAAGGTTAAGCTAGTCACTTCAAAGATACCATCCATCCATCTTGCCCTTGGTCACCCCCTCTTCATTTTTCCTTCCATTTTACCCAGCATCATTATCTTCTCCAAGCTAGACAACTTACTCTTTAAAATACTTCCCTACTTTCTCCCACTCTTTCCATACTTTACTTCCTTGATATTTTCATAGGTGAACCGGTGAAACAGGCTGATGTTGTCTTGCTCGGATTCCCTGTCATGCATCCCATGGACCCAGAAGTCAGAAGGAATGACCTGGAGATATACGAACCTGTGACAGACCCTCAGGGGCCAGCCATGACCTGGGTAAAGAGCTGACCATGAGCAAGAAGGGGAAAACATATGGGTTTTGATGTGTGGAGAGCATTTGAATGGATTCTCTGCAGAGATTCATCTCCTAGTATGGGGTACAGTGACAGTAGTGCCATTCCTTCACCTCTTTTCAGAGCATGTTTGCTGTTGGATGGCTGGAACTGAAAGAGACTGAAAGAGCACAACACCAGCTGAACAAGTGCTTCAGCAACATCACCGAGCCATTCAAGGTCAGGCAGGTAGCAAGTATCTCTTTCTCCCCTGCGCCCAACTTTTCCTTTATATTGCTTGTATCACAGACACCTCTTTTCCTCACATCATCTTTTAATAATTCCTTATTGTTTAACTCCCTCAGATCTGGGTAGAAAATTCTGATGGTTCGGGAGCGGTGAACTTCCTGACAGGGATGGGTGGATTTCTGCAAGCCATTCTTTTTGGATACACTGGGTTCAGGTACAAAATGTATATAGATTTATGAAACCAGTATTTGTTGGAATCATGAAGATGGCAGATCATATCTGAAATAGTTATTAGAACACTGAATACAGATAAATACTAGAACTGACCAGACTGGCACACAACAGGCATCACTTGTCACATTATATCACATTTCTAGCAGGGAGAAGATAAATTTTAAAAAGCATTTCACAAAACATCAATTGACCATTTCCATATGATATCAGTATAAGTCTCCTCTAACACCACATTTCAAATGCATTATTTTCTTCCTGCATAGCTTTCAAAACATTCATAGAAATCAGAAATACTATGGCATGGATACCCCTTATTTGGTATTAAATAATGTATCCTTACCCTTGAGTATCTTATCTAGTTCCTTCATAGCAGCCCTTCCAAAATTGTTCTTGTGATTCCTTGAGTACTATCTAAATTTTGATTTAGAAATTAGGCACAGTATAGAAAGTCTTTGTTTACTTGGATGTCTTCACCACCCACTTTAAAACTGCTAGACTAATTCTATTTCTTTCTTTTTTTTTGATAGAATTACAAGCTTGGTAGATGCAGGGAATGTTGTGGATGTAGTATATCTTGATTTCAGTAAGGCCTTTGACAGAGTTCCCCATGAACTTCTTTCAAGCAAACTAATCAAATGTAGGCTAGGCAATGGGACTATTAGGTGGATCTTTAATTGGTTAAGCAACAGAGGGTACTCACCAATAGTTCCTCCCCATCTTGGAAAGAAGTGACTAGAGGAGTGCTGCAGGAGTCGGTCCTTCATTAATAACTTAGACTTTAGAGAGCATAAATTTGCAAATGACACCAAATTAGGAGGGATAGCTAATATTCCAGAGGACAGGATCAGAATTCAAAATGACCTTAACAGATTAGAGAGCTGGACCAAAGCTAACAAAATTAATTTCAACAAGGACAAATGTGAGATACTACACTTAGGCAGAACAAATAAAATGCAAAATATAGAATGGGTGATGCCTGGCTCGACACCAGTACATGTGAAAAAGATTTTGGAGTCTTGGTGAAAAACAAATTGAATCTGAGCCAACAGTGTGGTACAGCAACTAAAAAAGCCAATGGAATTTTGGGCTACATCAAAAGGAGTATAGTATCTAGATCGAGGAAAGTCATGGTGCCTCTCTATTTTGTTTTGGTCAGATCCCTATAAGGAGTGGCTTAAAGAGCTGGGCATGTTTAGCCTTCAGAAGAGAAGGCTGAGAAGAGACATGATAGCCATGTATAAATATGTGAAATGATGTCATAAGGAAGAGGGAGAAGGCTTGTTTTCAGCTGCCCTGAAAACTAGGACTTGGAGCAATGGTTTCTAATTACAAGAAAGGAGATTCCACCTGAACATTGGGAAGAAGTGGAACTTTCTGCCTTGGAGTGTGGTGGAGGCTCCTTCTTTGAAGGATTTTAAACAAAGGCTGGGTGGCCACTTGTCAGGGGTACTTTGATTGTGCTTTTCCTACATTGCAGGGGGTTGGACTAGATGACCCATGTAGTCTCTTCCAACTCTATGAATCTATGATTCTATGAGAACTGTAAATCATCTGTGGTTGCAATGTTTGTGTCTTAATGCTAACAGCAAGCCTGCTTTAGTACTTTCTTCTTTGACTATTTCCTCAATAGTAATTTCAGGGGTTTTTTTTGCTTTTTTTCAGCTGTTATCATGGTATTATCTGAATATCTCAAATTGCTGGTGCTCCTTCCTCCAATTTTCATGCCACCTTGCTCTACGGACCTCTTCACATGGGCTAAAAATCAGCAGCATTTTTTTTTTTGCACTTTCTCCACAAAGTCTGCCAGCTCCCATCACACATTGGAAAAGTACTTCAGTGGCAAAAGTGCCAAAAATCCCTGCTACCCCCAAAAATGAGCCGATGGTGCATGTTGGGAGGCTTCCTGTCTTTCTATGGGGAAAGATGGGTTGAGCCGACTAACTGAGACTTCCCACTGCGCGATGAGGGTATCCAGGATAATGTGGGGCAACAGATTCCCACGCCCCCTTGGTGGGTGCCGCCAAAATCACTGCAATCTGCAGCAATACTTTTACCGCGTGCGTGAAGAGGTCCTCAGTCTAATCCAGGTTTATATATTATAGCTTCAGTAAACAGGCAGAGTGATAAAGTGTAGCCTTGACCAACCCTCTGCCAGTTTTATTTTATTCCTTCATATTTTCGCATGGTGGTGGCCTCTTGTCCCATGTATAGATTATACATCAGGAAACAAAATGTTGTGCCGCACCCATTTCTTTTATAGCGACCCATAATTTTAATGATCTACACAATCAAAGGCTTTGCTAGACTATAAAGCACAAACTGATTGCCCTCTCCTGAATTTTTTTTGTTGCATTCCATTATCCAATGCATGTTTGTAATATGAGCCTTAGTGCCTCTTCCTTTTTCTGAACCTATCTTGGGCAACGTGTCAGGGGATTTGAGAAGTTGTAATCCTAAAAAAGGAAATTGTTTAATCTCTGGGTTAGTAATCCTGTTTTTTCCAGTATGATTTGCATCCTGAACAAAATGTCATGATTGAATCACCTACATTTTAGACTAGGACCAAAAATATGCCTGCAAAAAGGCATTACAGGGAAGAACTATTGTCCCTGGAATGGTGTAGGTTTGGTTTCAGCTGGCCAAAGTTAGAATGGAGTCCTGTTTCCTCTATGATTGTTTCTCATTTGTTTGCAATCTTGATATTTGGGGAGCACAGTTAAAGCTACCACGTTTGTCCTCAACAGCTGAGTCAATACTGGAGGGGCATTGAGCCTCTGACACCACAAGTAAAATTAACACTACTGACATCCCTGTAGCAAAGGAAGTAGATCCGAAAACAACTAAAGCATCTTAAAATAAATCCAGTGCAGAGAGCCCTTCATTGTGATGCGTGAGTAGGTGGGGAAACTGGGTCTGACTTCCTTGTTTATTTTTTCAGCTGTGCCCAGAATGCTCCAGTATTAATGCCAAATAACTATTATGCTTATGCATTTATACATATATTAGAAACCCAGGAGGTAGTTGTCATAACAGATGAATATTTTTAGAGGCAGTATTGACAAACTAGCACATATGTTGTAGCTATGCTGGGGCATTTGCCAGATGGTTGTAATTATGCTTTTAATATCTCCCATCCATTTGGCTGATTCTGACTTTTCCTGGCCCTTGCAACTGGTAAGAACTGGCTTTAATTGTCCGGTCTGTGTATTTGACTTCCCACAGTGGGGACTAAACTACACATTGTGCTAACTGTTATGTAGCTTACGGCATAAGAGCTCTTTTATGTTTGCTCTCAAATTTGTGTGCCCCCAGTTCATATCAGGACTGTTGCATGCAGATGGGAGGCTTTCTTCCACAGCTTGTTTTTTTTTTTTTTAATCTCAGAATTCCTTTCACCTTCCCTGGCAAAAATATGGAGACTAAAATAAAACCTCTCCTTTGGTGCCAAATGGAACACTTTTTTCTCTGTTTTTTAACTACTAATAGAGAAAGGGGTGTTTGACATTTTTTAAAAAAGCAGCTATGGAGAGGCATAAACCTCCCCTGGTCAGATACAGTGGTTCTGATTCAGATTGGGCCTGTGAACACATGTGAATAAAGGTTATACTTGCCTTCAGCACAGCGTGTTGTTTAGGTCTATAGATGAATACCTTCCTGTCTTTACTGGGGAAGATCCCCTATAGTTATTTGTCCATGGTAACATTCAGGACCAACAAAAATGTAGACTTGAGGATTACAATCCCAAGTATCCCTTGAGTCACCACAGGGAGATGGGGTGGGATATAAATAAAGTGTTTTTGGTGTTTTTGTTGTTGTATTTAGACTCATTGGAGGAAAGGTAGAATACAAATTTTGAACACAAACAAATCAATATATGGTAGCTGTCAAGACATCAAATTGTGCCGACTTGTTCGCTGCCCTGAGTCGCCTTCGGGCTGATATGGGCGGGGTAGAAATAGTGTAAATAAATAAATAAATAATACTGTGTGGCAAGTGCCTTTAATTTGTTTCATGTTTCTTTTTTACTTAGAGCTTCATTTGTTATGATCTGTAATAATTTATAGGATTTAGTACTGTGTCTCATTTCTACCTGTTCCAGGATCACAAAGAGGCATCTGTACTTTGACCCTGTTTGTCCTGATAATATGGAGGAGTTAAAGATCACTGGAGTATGCTACTTAGGAAGCAAGCTGAATTTCACCTTGACCAAAAAAATGATCACCATCAAAGTGACAAAGTCCTCATCGATGCTGGAGGCTGTATTGCCAAGAGAAGGCATATGCCGTGCCCTCAATGAAGGTAGGACATCTTCATTTCTTCCAACAGAATCTTCATTCCAGGTTGCTGGTCTCTACCACCAAGAAATCCACATCTGCTTTAAAATTTTATGGGAAGGCTTAGCCATTTAGGATTGAAACAGGACTCGTCATAAGCTCAAGCTGCACGTGCTTGTTGAAGATGGCACTGGGCCTGTCTGGAAGCTGACAATTCAGCCCTCTTTTCCCATTCTCTCTAACAGAAACCAGTTGGATCATTCAGCCTGGAAATATGTTTTATTTTCACTGAAGGAAAACTGGCTTGACAAAAACCTAGCTGGATGTATTATGTAGACATCCTTAACTGGATGAGGGCAACTTTTGTTTGTTGAGATCTTGTTGGATATAAACCCCATCAGTTCTAGCTGTGGTACATCAAAAAGAAAAAACCCAAGAATAATAAAAATCATAGGAAGGTTTATTGCTGTGTAATGACCACAACAATTGCTTGCCTTTCTTTTCAGAAGAAAGCGTCTCCTTCCCTGTAGCTGATGGCTGGATCCAGAAAAGGACCTCTTGACCCATTTTGCATGCCTGGTATGTGATGGCAGAGAGATATAGTCTGAGCCTTCCAAGACCCTAAATATCCGGCCTCACAATGGGGTCTGAATGTTTACTGTCTTCTGGGTATATAAACAACCTGCCTTATGAGTGATCATTTGGAAATTGCCACTACTGCCATTATATTGGAGAATTATTTTACTGCCCCAGAGAGGGCAGTAAAATAATAATAATAACAACAACAACAATAACAACACCTTCATTTTTGTACCCTGCCTCCATCTCCCCGAAAGGACTTGGGGCGGCTTACATGGAGCCAAGCCCAATCAACAGTTAAAAACGTAGCACATTAGAATGCATAACATCCATTTAAAACAATGTAAACAGCATTATAGGGGCCCCCGGTGGTGCAGTGGGTTAAAGCACTGAGCTGCTGAGCTTGTTGATCGAAAGGTCGCAGGTTCGATTCCAGGGAGCGGTGTGAGCTTCTGCTGTCAGCCCTAGCTTCTGCCAACCTAGCAGTTCGAAAACATGCAAATGTGAGTAGATCAATAGGTACTGCTCCGGTGGGAAGGTAACGGCACTCCATGCAGTCATGCTGGCCACATGACCTTGGAGGTGTCTACGGACAACGCTGGCTCTTCGGCTTAGAAATGGAGATGAGCACCACACCCCAGAGTCAGACATGACTGGACTTAAAGTCAGGGGACTACCTTTACCTTTACCTTTAAACAGCATTATAACAAAATATAAAACAATCATCAAAACAAAAAAAAACAATAGGATAATTCAAGTCTCAATATGGGTGGGCAGACTGGTGCATAACAATTCAAAGGATAGGGCTAGTGAGTAAAGTGCATAGGCCGTGTAGCAGCATTAAGAATAAGACCAATATAACTGGGTCATTCTAACTTTGGATACAGCAGTAGAAAAGTGCGTGGCCAAGATTTTAGATCCTAGCTGGGGCCAGTTATCAAGGGAATTATCGTAATAGGATGAGATAGTCTGAGTAGCCCACAATGTCCCCCATTCTTGCTACCTATGACATTTTCCAACTCTTCTCTTCCTGCCTGTTCTCTCTCTGTTCTCTCTTAACACGAAGCTAGATTAATACTCTGAGTAATATTCCTATCTGAGAATAGGATTTCTATAACAAAGCCTTTAGTTTTCTTCTCGAAGCCACCCATGTCTTTGCTCCTTCATTAGGGTCTCTAACTGCTGCATACACTCTGTTACATAGATCAGTGAGATATGTGCAGGATAGTTTTCCTCTCCCACCATTTGCACTTCCTCTGAAAACGAGGCTATTCTGTATTTCTTTTACAAAATTAGAAGGGACCCAACATTCACTGCTGGCTTTTCACAAAGACTGATAAACTCCATGGTATCAGCGGTAGCACACATGTCCACAGTACAAAAATAGGCAGGAGTCTTCATACTGGCCAGCCCTATCCTGGCTGGAGAGTTCATAGTGATGTTGGAAAATCCCTGTCGTAAAACCAAAGTATGTTAGCTTGAATATTAGTGTTATCAAAAGTAGTCTCACCAATAATTTTTGCTTGCCTGGCTTTATTGAGTTAAGCCTGTGCCAGTGTTGTTGAAAACAGAAACACCCCCGGCCGGGGGGGGGGGGGATATTATATTGGTACAGTTGGCACCACAGTGGGGAGTTCTGCAAGTGATGAGTGTCTTTTGAATTTAAAAGATATACTTATGTAGACATCCAGTGGTCTGTAGGAATCCAGCAGCAGCTACCTGCACACAAGAGGCTCATTGATCCCCCATATATAGTTTTCAGTTCCTAAATAAAAGGGTTATCCTTAACTTTTGCTCTCTGGTGTTTTTTCTCTCCATTTCCGCATTTTGCCACTGGCCCGCATGGCTTATCCATCCTAGAGAACAGTGCTTTTCTTCTCATTTCCCCCTGCATGTACCCTGTACCTGCCTAACCCATGCTCCAATAACCCTGGGAATGCCCTCCTTGTTCCACAGATACCAAAACCTGATTTTTCGCCCCAGTATCCATGGATCTATCTTCTATGTCTCCTTCTCACCTCTGCAGTCCCTGTTGCCAACTCTCCACCTCCGTGGGTGTCCTGGTTTCTCCAAAGGAAGCCCCAAGTCCACAGAACTTTTCCCCTCTCTTTTTTGTATATCCTACCCTATCTCATTATCTCACTGCACACATCTCACTCTAAGCCCCATAACTCAGCATTGACTCCAATCTTCATGGATACTGAAACCCATTGGGGTCCCCCAGTATTCACAGATCTCATGTGTATGTTTTCCCACTTTTCCCATGGATATCAATCTATCTATTAGCTAAGTTTCCTCAATATCCATGGACCCTTGCGTATGTTTTAACCTGTCATGTTTTGTATTTTACTGTAAAAAAAAAATCCTTTGGAGAAGTTTGCCACCGACCAAGTCTTGTGATGACCTTTTGCCCTCACCTACTGACCCGGGAAGGCCAGCCAGCTATCTTCCTGAGCTTCATCAACATGAAACAGGAATCAATCACCCATCATCTTTGGATCAGTCCATCTCTACTGGTCCCATAGACCCCCCAACTGGGCAAATGACAACAGAATCCATCTGCTGGGTTGCCTGTCTTTTGTTCCTGTCATCTGGACATATAATCCACTCATCACCCAGTATGACCATCCAGGACACCAGGGGATCATGCCCCATTCTCACACAATATGATTTCCCCTTTCCCAGGAACTTGCCACTTAATCCCATCAGCATGGACTTTATGGACATCAGCACCAGAACTGTTGCATCCATTCAGTGGGGACTCAGATTGCAATCAACTTAACAATAAAAGACTTGGTCCCTTTGTTTGTCTTTTGGTGGCACTTGATAATCAATTCATAACTCATTTCAGCATCTTTGTCTTCTGGACCTGCCGGCCCCTCGTCAGCTATTGGAGAGCAGGAATCTACATCAAGAGCAGGGGACGCTTTCCCATTGGCTGGCAGGTTCCGCAGTCTTACCCCACAAGGGAATCCCTGTCCAGCTAATCGTGATGTCAACTAGGATTAGCCAATCATTGTGAAGCCATCTTCAGCTGGGGAGGCATGGGTAATTCAAAGAATTTTATTATATAAAAATGCATGCTTTGTACGATATGGTATCTCATCTTATTTTGGCAGATTACCACAGGTTGGTATCACTTCAGCTGATTTAATAAACTACTTTGGTGGCTTCTTCTTCAACTTGGAATATTGGGCTTCTTTGCTCACCATGTGCATGAACCTACAGGAAGGCCTGACACAGGTACTGGTTGCCACATATCAGGTCTTGGTAACCACAGCTCAGGTTCCGGTATCCATGGCTTGCATCTCACTGTCTGCAGCCATTTTAAATTGCTCTATTTCACCAGCATGCTCAAAATTATAAAGATCAGCAGCATGCTAGGACAGGTCTCTTTACAAGAAGCACACTAGTTCAGCTGAGTTCATATACTGGGGCTCTGAAAAACAACTATTTTGTGTATATTTTGGTTTCCTTGCTAGGGGTGTTTAATTTCTAAAAGGAGATGCGGGGGTTTATTCCTGCCTCCAAAAATCACATCCTCTCATATAGAAGCCCTACCTCTTAATCCTAGATGTGTGAAGGCAGGTTTGTGGTTAGGGGAAAATTTTCTTTGCTCATGTTCTGAGGCTTAATCACATTTATTATTTGGATCTAATTCCAACTCTGGTTATAAAGGGTTCCCTTGTCTTCACAGGGTTTGGAAAAAGTCATTGTCGTGTCATTTCGTAATGAGCTCCTGGGGTTCCTTTGGGTAGAGGAGGGAAATCTGTGAATTTCAGGGTCAACGTGGATCCATCGCTGAGATGAAGAAAGCTATTCATTCTGTCCAAATAGTGGAACAGTGTCTGAGACACAGCCAGCCGCTATAGAGCTGTATATGAATGGGAGTTGGTGAAGGCAGATAATTATTTAAAGGAATTTGAGGGTCATAACTTGTTTCCACTTTTAGCCTTTGAAAAGTCAACAGAACAACCACAAGATGGCATCAAAACCAGAAATTCAGGGTGGGGGGGGGGCACTCCATGGGGGAAAACATCTAAAGGGGAAAGGCTGCTTGTGTCATGGCTTTGCCCTCTGGTCACTCTAACCAGGATTACATAAACTGTCCTTCGCAACCTTTGGCTCTTAAATGCTGTTAGACTAGAGCTCCCAGCAATTCGTTTCTAAAATGTTTTAACTTTACTTTAATTTTTTTAGTTACATTAAAAGTAAAAAAAGAATCAAGAAAAGAAATATAGAGTGGAAACACAAAAAAGGCCAAAAATAAAAAAGAAAGAAAAGAAAACGTAGATTGCCTTCCATCTATCCTCACCTAGCCAAAAGGAACAACATAAGCTTCACCCCCTAGACCTCCCAATGTTGACTTCTTTCTCAAAAAAGAACACCCCCCCCCCAATTATTCTTCAAAACTCAAAATTGCCAAGTCCTTCGCTTCCTCATGCAAAAAGTGAATAAAAGGTTTCCAGTTTTTCATCCCCCCCCCCCCCCCCCCAGTATCCCTTCTTTTAGTAAACAGGTGAATTTGTCCATCTCAGCCAATGCCATCATCCAATCGTCCATTGGTGGTGCTACTGAATTCTTCAATTTCTGCGTACAGAGAAATCTGGCTACTGTGATAATATATTGCAACAGTCTATCATAGTCATTTATATTAGTCAGAGAAAGTAGAATAATCTCTGGTTTTGACTGGATATCTTCTCCAAAATATTGGATACCCTTATGTATTTGAGTCCAGTGTTTCCTGGCAGACAAGTGCACCACATATGGTAGAGATAGACCCCACTTTCTGTTTACATTTCTGAGCTCCCATCAATTCCTGATCATCATCCCTGGTGGCTGGGGATAATTCCATCCAAGGCATTAAAATCCAAGCCCTTTGCTATCATAGCTACTGTTGTTGTTTTATTAAGTTCCAAGCAAAGTTGCAAACTCCCCAGCCAGCCTTGGCAGAGGCGTTTCTGTGTATGTGTGTGCATTTTATGTGTATACTACATATATAAAACCTTTTCCAGATCCCCTGTAAGCTTCAACTCCGCATGTGGAAATGTTTAAGCAGTGAGAGCAATTGGGCTCCTTGCCTTCTAATTAGAATGACTGAGGCCCAGGACTCGCCTTTTTAAAAGAAAAGAAAAGTGCCCAGCTTCTAATCACCAGGGGGCCATAATGCTTGGGTGGCTCCGTGGAAGGGGTATTGCCCTTAGTATTGCCCCCTTCCACTTTATAACAGATTTCATTTTTCACTGAGAATAAATCTTCATGCATATTATTGTTAGTAGGACCCTTTGAGACCAGAACTTTGGGAATCATAGGAAATTATGGGACAGAGGTCAGGGCACTTCCACACAGACATATAACCCAGAATATCAAGGTAGAAAACCCCACGGTATGTGCTTTGAACTGGGTTATTTGAGTCCACACTGTCGTATATTCCTGTTCAAAGCAGAAAATGTGGGATTTTATTTAGCTGTGTGGAAGGGGACTCAGTTTCAACCTCACTTCGGTTTAATCAGTTGTTGCTTGGACTGATTCAGGACAAGTCTGCTTCAAACTCAGTCCTAACCCAGGGCCCATCCAGACAGGGCTTTTATTGTGGGAACTCCTGCAATAAAGGAGGGGCTGTCCAAACAACGTTCTGGACAGTCCCGCATTAATTTGCTACAAACTAGGAAAACCTTGGTTTGTTGCAAATTAATTTGATTGTGCATTTATTCTGTGCTTTTTGGAAGGTGCAGGATGAATGCACTATTTCCGGGTCTGGACTGCAGAATACTGCAGTCCAGACAGTATTCCCACAGTTTACTGGACTAAATAAGCCCGGTAAACTGTGGGAATACCCACCCACCCCCTCCTCCCAAAACCCAAGACCCCTTAGAAAACAAAGAAAAACGTATGTGCCCTCCATTAGAAGCCCTGGTGAGCTCTCCTGGCATGTAGAAATAACATGACAGGAGAGCGGGGAGGGGGGAGGGAGGAAAATCACTCCCCCCTCCGCTCTCCTGGTGCATCATTTCTACGTGCTGGGAGAGCTCGCCAGGGCTTCTAATGGAGGGCACATAGGTTTTTCTTCATTTTCTAAGGGGTCTGGGGGCTTGGGGGGAAGTGGGGGGGCCTCCACACGTTCTCTCAGGCTAGTCCCGAGAGAACATGTGGACAAGGTATGGACAAGCCCCCAGAAACATCTGCATTTTTAAACACAGGTGCTTCTGGGACAAGGGCCTGTCTGGATTTGGCCCCAGAGACTTATCTGGAAATCTGTGGAGTTAATATGGCAAGGTCCCTCCCATTAATTATGAGGGGATGTGAGCACTAATACACATGTGCAAAGATCCATGAGGTTTAACAATGGTGCAGTGTTATGTAGATTCAAGTAGTGACCATTGTGTAAATTTGCATAATAAAATGTATAAATAGCTATCTTCTTTATGCTGGCTTTGTGCTAGCTTTGAAAAATATTCCCTAGCATCTTTCTTCTGTGCAGAGAGAAATAAAAGAGAGTTGGATCTCCACTCTGGTCTATTTTTCATTGAGCTAGCTGCATCAGGCCTGAGAGCAACAAGTGATTTTTGACATCAGAGTTGATGTTTCCTGTTTAGATTATGGGAAATACAAAAGTGGTAATACTTATCCTGCTGGAGGATCTACTGATTTTGTTTGTTTGTTTGTTTGTTTGTTGTGCTCCTTCAAGTCATATCTGAATGATGGTGATCCTGGTCTCTAGAGCCATAATGCAGTGCTCAAACCACTACATCACATTGGTTCTCATTCCTGATCTAGGAGGAGTTAACTTGGATCAAGATAATCTCCATTCCCAGCAGAAAAAAAACCCACACTCTTTCGAAATTACCAATACTCCAGCTTGATTGCCTCACTGTTGTTGTTCCTGTGTGCCTTCAAATTATTTCCTAAAGTAAACTTTTCACAGTGTTTTCTAAGCAAGGGTTATCCAAGGAGGTTTGCCATTATTTTCTTCTGAGGCTGAGGGAGTACTAGTGAATATCATAGCCAAATGTGGATTCCAACCCTGGTCTCCAGAATTGTGGTCCAGTGCTCAAACTACTGCATCACCCACGTTATAAATAGGTGCAAGGGATTTTTCATAGGAGCAAACTTTTCTTCTGCATATTATCTTTAAAAAGGACATTTAGTGCCCCCCCCCTCCACCCTATTCCATGTAGACCATTGCTATGAAAACAATAAATAGCCTAGAGATGGCCCTAAGTATCAAGGTTGCAGAATTTCAGGAAAGCTGTGTCAGTTGAAGTGGAGGGGGAATTCTCAATGTTTGGGGGGATTATATGTATTCCCTTCCCATTCCCATTATTTCAGAAATATTTTGTGTGGAAATGACTGATCTCAAAGAGACTAAAAAGAAGAAGTTGCAGAAGGACAGAGGAATACTGAGTATTGATGTTTGAAAACTAATTTAAGGTTTTTTAAAAAGTGAAAAATGGTGGCATGAGGAAAGAAGAACCTACTATCACTTCCTCAAAGAAATTTGACAGTTCCACATTGAACATAGTCAAGTATTAGAAAATGTATCTGACAATCATTTGATCTCATTTTCTTCCTTTCTCACCTTGAATGTAGCCAGGACATTTTACTGTATTCAGCTGTCTATCTTTCTAAAACAGAAACTCTGTTGAGATTTCAATTTGGGTTTGGCTCTGTTAGCTATAACACGGTATTAAAAAAGTCCACTATCTCAGTGTGAAAAAAGCCTTGGAAATCCATAACAGGGCACCCTATGTAACCAACAAAGTTTGATTATGCCCAGAAGAGATGTGTAAAACAGCTGAAATCTGATTAGTAATTCGGTTTGGAGATTCGGATGTCCCCCACTTCAGTTAATAAAGTTTGAAGGGGGTCCCGTTTCAATTCGTAATACAAATTTCCGAAGCTTCATAATTGCCTCATCAAGATTTGTGAAGTCTCGGCCTAGTTTTTACTCCCCTCTGTTTGCTCCCTGGAGTTGAACTGTTCCATTCTGCTAAGTTTTAGAGTGGGAGCTTAGGTTCCCCCTATAGGCCCACTCTTTTGGTTCAGCCCATTCTGGCTCATAGCCTGGTGGAAGGACCTTTTGGACATAGTTTTTAGTAGTTAGCCAGAACGTGTCTGGTCTGGCTTAGCAGTCTGAACAGGCCATCCTTAGCACATATATGCCATAGAATTGACCAATATTTGCCTTAGAGTTTATATCATTATAGTTATATTTGCCTCATAGATTAGAATGTATTTGCCTTAGAGTCTATAGTATATGTTATAAAGAATTCATCTGTATTTGTCATAGAAAATATAGTTGTTGTTACCTCAAAGCACATACCACCATTATACCTCATAGCCTCCTGTTATCTATATTTACCTCAGTTATACCTTATACCTGTTCCTTACTATTCTGATTCTATACCATCAAGAATCATACTACACTTTTTTATACCTTGTTTTGATTTACCTTGATTATTCAGTAAACTTAATTGGTTGAATTTAGTCTTGTCTGTAGAGTTTTATTTTGGAGGTATTAAAGTACATATAGGGCATACTGATGGTCACTGGGAAAATAGCCAGACACATATAGTTCTCCTTATCTTCCCAATGTGCTATCATAAGATTTGTTCCATTAGCGGCAATGGGGAAAAATTAGGGGCTTATTTCTGTCATATTTATGGCTATCAGGATGACACTCAGCATACATATAGGCCACATTTACAAGTTTAAGCCTGCCAAGTTTCTGAAGTTTCAAGTTTTAGGAAATTCTTAAAGTTTTTGCAAATATGTTTTTTTATTATTATAAAAGGTATCCTCTTGAATTTCTGTACAATAAGACAACATATGCAGGGCATCAATCCTGCAAAGTCTCAGAGAGATTAATTAATCTAGTGATTTCTAAGAATTCTTTTTTTAAAAAATCATTTAAAAATTACCAGAGGTATCTACTCAAATTGTTGCACAGTGAGACAACATGATCAGGGCAGCAAGCCTGCCAAGTTTCAAAACAATCAGTCTATCCACTGATTTTTAAGGTTTTTTTTTTCAATTTAAGCACATATGATTAACCTACACTGGGGCTTTAATGTGGACAGCCCCGTTCTTTTGGCAAGAGCAGAATTCTGGGAAATTTATTTATTTATTTATTATTTAAACTTATATGCCGCCACTCCCCTGGGGCTCGAGCGGCTTACAAGAATAGCTAAAATCTAACAAAATTTAAAAGCAATTTAAAACAATTTAAAAACAACAATATCAAACATTAAAAGCCTGTCGAAACAGGTATGTCTTACATGCCCTGCGGAAAGCTGGTAAGTCCCACAAGGCATGGACTTGGCAGAGTATTCCAGAGTGATGGTGCCACTGCTGCGAAGGCTCTGCGTCTGGTTGCTGTTAGTTTAGTTTAGGGTGAGGCCTTTTGAATACTCTGTTACAGAAGTCCTAGCCTCCTCAAACTACCGGTAAATTTCCCCAAATTCTGTTCATGTCAGAAGAATAAGGCTACAGTTTTAAGAGAACTAAGGGGAAGGTAAGGTCTGTAAAGTTTGGAGAGAGTGTGGGAATTTGGAAAATATATGTTTTGGGTATGACACACAGACACTAGTAGCCCCCCCCCCCCACTACCACCACCATAGTATCCCCCCATGGCCCCATCCATTCAGGCTTGTTGCTTTGGACACATCCATTTTTACCTCAGAGGGGAGCCTCAGCTCTGGGAGAAACCACCGAGAAGGAGGGGGCGAGGTCCTCCACTTGCCTCAGAAAGCAGGAGCCACTGCCAGCAATGCCGGCCTTGCTCCAAATCAACAAATCTTTTGTGAATCTCTCAGAAAATTTCAGAGGCCAGTGTTTTGATTCATAAATGTTTTGGAGGGGTCCTTTCCAATTTGTAATTTAGAGGTTTGTGTTTCCGGAGCTCCAAAGCTTTGCACACCCCTAATGCTCAAGAGTCAAAGCCACCTCATTCTCTTATTGGTCAAAGGGAGTCTACTCCTTTGCCCAAATTGTTTTAGCAACTTTTACCAAACCTGAATTCAATTTTTATATTTAATTAGAATATTTTTATAATAAAGCTTGGCATAATAGACAGCAATCCCCTTGAGCAGATTAGCTAAACCTGATATGAGAAATGTTAATATGTTGGACTACGTTTCTTCTAATGCTGGCTGGGGAATTCTAGAAGTTGTAGTCCAAATTTCCCATCTGTGTTCCCAGTCTAAGAAACCTCTATCCCAAAGCTCCACGTGTTTGCCAAGGGGCAAATCCCATTGCATTCAATGGGCTTTACTAAATATACCCATAGTTGTTTCCTCAGTCCAATACCGTAAACAGAAGCCCAACTGCTCTGCTTGACAGATGGGAAACAAAAGTTTCAAAAGCTAGAAATGTTGCAATCTCAGTGAAATTTGGGTGTCAGTGTTCTGACTGATGTTTAAGGAGTGGTTCTTTGGGTATTCTATTTTGCTCAGTCAAGATTGTCAGCAAAGGGTTTCTGTTAATGGATTGACACGTCCCATAGGTTTCCCAAAGCCACAGGCTGCAATATTTAGCTGATAATAACAACATGATTGCTATCCCGAGGCTTCCAAAGGTGCCTAGTATTTTTTGCCACCATCCAGCAAAATAGTTGAAAACATAGAGCACGATGTTCAAGCAATGCCACAAAGTACTTCGCCCCAAAGGCTTCAAAGAACAGAACCTCACTGCTATTATCTTAGATCAAAATAACTTTGTTCTGTGGGAAACCTGCAGTCCCAACAGGCAGAGAATGCGTGGCTAGGAAAGACGACTGCCGTATGTGCAAGTATGACCAAGATGAAAGTTGCCTTTTTCTACAAGGGAACTATTTTAGAGCAATATACACTTGTCAGGGACAGGGGGTGGGGATGCAAAACCAATAAATTACAGGGCTGTGTCTACACCACAATCCTGGCCTTTAAATGTAACCGGGACTATAATGATGGGCCAGCCTCAGAGGAATGTTAACTAGGGCTTGTGAACCAATAGGCATTTAGTAGAACATCGTCCGAGAAATCCCAAATGGCAAAGCAAGCTGGAACAGCCCCTGAATGTGTGATATTTGGGTGATTTTCTACCATGTCAGAAATAAAGGCATTTCTGTGATAATACAATCAGACCTATCTTATGTTTCCTGTTTCCTGGGGGTGAAAATGATGCATTCACAAATTGCAGTGACAATGTGATTAATGTAAATAAACTCTGAGTGATAATATTTGAATGTATGGAAGTAGTGGCCACCAGTGTCTATGTAGCAAATTATTACAAATCATCCCTTTCCAAATCTTGACACCTTCCAGATGTGTTAGTCTACAAATGCCAGCATAGCCAATGGCTAAGGTGTCTGGAGATCATGGAAGATGAACACCAGGTTGGGAAAATCACATAAGCCAGAGCCCTGTTTGTGCTGTCTCTCCTTGCTCCATTGTGGGAAGAGTTTGTTTATTGGGGACTGATAAACAGGAAGAACATGTTCTGAGTTGACCCAGTTAAAAGACTGCAGCGTGAATACCAAATTATGCTAAAATGATAATTTTTTAGGTTTGTCTAAACTGTTGAATTAATACGGTTGAACACCACTATAATTGCCTTGTCTATGGACCAGCACATCATGAGGAAAGCCTAGAGAAGACAATTATGCTGGGGAAAGTGGAAGGCAAAAGGAAGAGGGGCCGACCAAGGGCAAGATGGATGGATGGCATCCTTGAAGTGACTGGACTGACCTTGAGGGAGCTGGGGGTGGTAACGGCTGACAGGGAGCTCTGGCGTGGGCTGGTCCATGAAGTCACGAAGAGTCGGAGACGACTGAACGAATGAACAACAACAATGGACCAGCACACTAGCAGAAAAGGTTACAGATCTCATAAAACTACCACACTCATGATTCTGTAGCTTTGAGCCATGACAGTTAAAATGGTGTCAAAGTACATTCCTTCTACAATGTAAAATGCTTCCTTTGTTATGTGGATTTTTGCCATCTTTTTGAGTAATGGCAGCAAGCTGGTACAACCTAACTCACAAAAATATGTTGGAGTTTAGTTTATTCATCCTATTGCCTTCCCAAAATGGAAACCAAGTGTAAAGAAGATGAAAAACCCTCTCAATCCCTGGTGATGCATTTTGTAAGAGTGTATACCAGGCATAGGCAAACCTCGACCCTCCAGGTGTTTTGGACTTCAACTCCCACAATTCCTAACAGCTGGTAGTTTGCTCATGCTTGTTATATACTATGGGTCCTTCCACTCAGCCATATAACCCAGAATTTCAAGGCAGATAATGCGCAATATCTGCTTTGAACTGGGCTATCTTAGCCTACACTGCCATATAATCTAGTTCAATGTGGATTTTATACAACTGTATTGAAGGGGCTTATTTGTTGCTTGAGCTTGTTGTGGGATAGGTTTTACACTAGTAAAACTGGTGGTGATAAATTTATTCAGACAGGTTCTGCTCAAGAGTATAGCTAACTCAGGACTTACTTATATTTGTAGATAATTTAGAGCAGGCATGGGCAAACTTCAGCCTCCTGGTGTTTTGGACTTCCAGGAATCCCAAGCAGCTTACCAGCGGTTTGAATTGTGAGAGTTGAAGTCCAAAACACCTGAAGAGCCGAAGTTTGCCCATGCCTGGTTTAGAGAGATCCATCCAGTGAAGCCTGCATGCACATCTGGAACAAATCCTCCAACTTTTCAGAGATGACAACTTAAATAAATGTTGTCAAGCAGCATCAGAATATGGTCAGGACAGATGGCAGATGTTATTAATGAGGAAGAATACAGAGGCTAGAAGAAGACACAGCAGTTTGCTTTGGCCTGAATCTTTATGGAAGGACACAATTCTGTATTATCTGCCCCTCACTTTTTCATTATGAATTCAGTTTGCAGCAATTGAAATAATATGATGATAGAAGAAAATGAAAGAAATTTAAATATTTTGAAGTGGATTGATAGAGGATCAATTGGTATTGACCTTGCCAAATTGGGACAGTTGAAGGGTATGCAAACTTCTCCAGATTATTGTCATAATTCCATTCATATTAGATCAAGGCAGGGGACTCTGTGGCCCTGCTTAAATTGTTGATCTAAAATTCCTGTAATCCCTTGCACTTGGCTGTGATGTCTAGGATTATTAGCAATTGCTGGGAGAGCCACTTGTTCCCAGACCTGCATCTCACAATCACTTTTTAAAGCAAATTGAGATTATAATTCCCCATATATGGTTACTCTGGAGTAAGCCTTTCTGACTAAAACAGAAAACATTAGTGAGGGAGCACACATAGGAATGCACTGTAGGCTACATGCAAACTCATTTCTCTGTGTATGACCATGTCTCATCTTGGGCCTACAGGTGAGTTCCACACAAAATTTCAATAAACTCTCATAATCACATGTTTATATTCTGAGGCACGATCTTCTAGGATTTGTGGGCTTGTGAGCAGGGCCTGCAAAAACTATGATTTAGCTTTTTTCATGTCAGGAGTGACTTGAGAAACTGCAAGTCACTTATGGTGTGAGAGAATTGGCACCTGCAAGGACGTTGCCCAGGGGTCACCCAGATGTTTGATGTTTTACCATCCTTGTGTAAGGCTTCTCTCATGTCTCCTCATGTGAAGCTGGAGCTGAGAGAGGGAGCTCAACCCACTCTCTCCAGATTTGAACCTCTGACCTGTCAGTCAGCTGTTTGGCTGACACAAGGGTTTACCCATTACATTACCAGGGCTCCAATATGATTTAGCTAGAAAAGAGGTAAACAGGGACTTTATGCTGTGGGCTGTTGACTTTGTTACAGATGAAAATAAGTGATGAATTCTTATTGTTATTAAACACAGATTGAAAACATGAGCCAATTGAAAAGAAATAGTATTATTTTATTATCACGGTCATGTATACAAGACAAATGAGTTACAAAAGTATGCAATCACTTAAATAGTAACAATCAAGACAGTCTGGGGTCAATGCTTAAGGAAGAAACAACAAGGTTTGGAGGAAGATTCTAAGGTTTTTTTTTCAGATTTGATGGTTTGGATGCATGAGGTGTGGCATTTCAGACACTGGGCTGCAACCTTCAATGCTCTTTATCATTAGCTATAGCTAAGGCTGTTGGTACTTGCATTCCAACAATACTTGGACACTCATTCTAAAAAGGATATTGGCTTGATCATGCCCTGCCCTGGTTAATAGATTAAACATGTTTCTACAGACAAACCACTCCATCAACACTGAACTTAACATCACTTAGCATTACCTTGTTCTTGAATCCAGCCAATTTATGACAAATCATTTTGGGACTAGAAACAAACTGACAGTGTTTTTAAAAGATGCAACGCAAAGTTTGTATATTTGTGAATATGATGAGGGATTCCACAAACATATTTAATATTCCTATTTGTGTATAAGATTTCTGTGTAGATGTTACATGTTGTCAGCCAGTAGAGGAAACGCAGAAATTGAGAACAGTGGGTAGCAATGGAGAAGAAAACAATATAGCGCAGCAGGTTCAAAACACTGCTGCTGATAGCCCAGCATTGAGACTATCCCAACCATCAAGTACGAATGTCTATATCAGCTGCAGCTCTAGTCAAAGGTGAGCTGTGAAACTGAATCCACATGAAGGCAATAGTGAAATGAACCAGAGGACCTGAGTTTGAATGAGCAGAGATTTTGCATTGTGCAGTGGTCAGAGGCAGACAGTTGGAGGTTACATCAGTTGACAGTCTCTTGGTGTCAAAAAGACACTTCCAGGAAAGTTAAAGTTATTCCGCTCACTTCTTATCTTCGTCTTCATTAGGGAAGAGCCTGAAAGCCAAGTAGTCCATGGACTCTTGAGCCAGCTTGGACAGGTGGAGCACCCCAGTGACTACCAGGGCAATGAGCACTAATGGCACCACCACATTCCACAAGGTTGCAAGGACATTGTAGCATTTGGCTTTGGAGCCATAGCGACGAGCAGCTTCCAGGTCACCAGCCACCTTCTGATCCCTTGCCTTTAAGAGAAAAAGAGAAAACATTCGTGAAGAAAGGGCCTGAGGAGAGACTGGAATTGAGAAGTCAAACTTTCAATATAGATAAAAAAACAGATCAAAAGTGTTTTGAAGAGCAACACACTGGTAAACCTCAGACACTGAAGCTGCAAAGTTAGAAGCATATCATAGTGAGAAATCAGGAGATACCACACAGGAGTGTGTGACAGAGATTGTGTGTATATGGACCTCATCAAATTAAGTGCCTTAATGCAGGTGGCAGCAAGGGGATTTGCTGGGCATTGCGGCAAATCTGTGGAGCAGATGGGGAATCCGTCAACTCATGCACTGCCTTGCCCACCACACTGCCTTCCCATCACACAGGGAAAGCATTGTTGCCAGGTTTCTCCCTATGCTGTCCCCACACTGTGCCCAAATTATCCTGTGTTCTCTTTGCTCTATCATAGGATGCTTCCAGTACAGTTTGGGGATGGAGTCTTGCCAGAAGTAGTTGAGCCTTGTGTGAAGGGATCTGGTGAAAGTATGTGTGATGAAATTGTATGGGTTAGCAAATTTGGTCTATATAATCCACATGGTGGCTACAACACCGATGTGAGAACTGAAAATTATTTGGTGTGCATGGAGAAATGTTATACAAGTCCAAGCAGGTCAGCATTTCCTCAGGAATATAGGAGTCCCCACTGCCAGATAACCTGGGAAAACAGATAATCTGGGATCAGATCCTGGGATATAGAATCTCCACTCCTGCAGTTTATGCCATTTACTTTAAATGTTAAAGTCTTAAAGTGGAAGCATAAGAAACTCCTGTGTAGTCATGCATCCAAAGCTAGTGGATGCATGATCTGGAAGCATAACAAGAACAGAAATGTGATATAGCCTAGTTTGATAGAAAAACCCCTACCAATTATATTTTGGGGGGCAATATCATTCTCTTATCTCTGAGCAGGATGTCTGCTATTGCCAGCAGGGAGAGGGCACCTCACTAGGAGAACAGTTTTTCATTCAAAGTAGTTTTACAAGGAGTGGCAGTGGGGTTCTTCTACCTGTACAGGGGATCTCCTGCCCCTGTGCTGAATCTACCCCTACTCTATGCAGTAGTAGATACAACAAGTGGTCCTTATGTTGCCCAGAATCCATGCATGGTCCCTTAAGGCTGCTTGTGCAGTCCCAAAATATACCAAATACAAACACCACAATTAATTTGTTTCTAGCAAAAATCAATAAACAGTGAGTTGGTTCTCTGTAGCAGGTATTTTTTTATTTAGGGTTCATTACCTGAAGAAGGTGTTTTCATCACCAACACCAAAACAAAGAACTACAACCGGGATACCTTGTTGTAACTGGTCACCATGTACAACCTTGGATGCCATGAATAGTCCTTTGAAAAGATCTATAAGTGACTCTAAATCATCAGACAGATTGGCCTATTATGTTTATGTTTATCTAAATGAATATGGACATTTATCCATGACTAAGATAAGTTATTCCTCTTTATTGTGTTTTAAGGATAAATCTGTCATATGACATCATATTTGAAGTTTCAACAACAGCATAATACTTTGTGTATCTTAGTAATAGATGTCTGTGTTCTATATAGTATTACCTTTTCTATAGGCCAAGACCTTCCTTATGGCTTCATTTTTGTTATTAGTGTGGATGTTTGTGTGGTCCCTTCAGATGGTGACCCACAAAAATTACCCACCTCGATGTAGAGATAGAGAACAACAACAGTCTTTTGCACATTTTAACTCTCTAGAAAAGCCAAAGTGGGGTTTTTGTTGTTTTTTTTGTAATTTGGCACTCCATGCAGTCATGCTGGCCACATGACCTTGGAAGTATCTACAGACAATGCTGGCTCTTCGGCTTAGAAGTGGAGATGAGCACCAACCCCCGGAGTTGGACACGACTGGACTTAATGTGGAAAACCTTTACTTTTACCTTAGATATTCTTAGAATGAACAGCTAACTGCCTATAGTTAATGATATCCTTTATATTTTATCAGATTTTCTTTGTCATATTTGGCATCCAAGTAGTGATTCTTGCAATCACTAATAAGTACTGTGTACATTTTCCCCTCTGTATCATCCTTATTGTATTTCTTTTTCCTCTTTTCCAGCTTTTAATTTCTAAGCACTTTACATTACTAAGATTTGAAAAATATTAGTTATTGAAATTTACCTGCTCAAAATTCTTGGCCAGAAATTACATTTAATTTCAGCTCTGTTCATTATTTTTTTACAGGAAAACCATAGAAAGAAATCATCACCTGATTCTAGCACAGAAATCGTGAAATATAGATGTCTGAGTTCCACAGAATTCTTCAACAGTTCCTATGTTTCTAGTACACCCAACTGCTACAGATTTCTGGTGCCTGACCACTTTGTTTTGCCTTAAAGTAATTTCCAACATTTGACAAACTTAATGTGAATCTATCACATGGTTTTCTTAGCAAGATTTTGGTGGGAGGGTGCATTGGCTTTCCTCTGAAATTGAGAGTGTGTAACTTGCCCAAGGTCACCCTGGTGGTTTCCAAAGCCAAGCAGGGATTTGAACCCGATTCTCCAGAGCATAGTCAAATGCACAAGCCATGCTGTATCTCTGCCAGAGGTCTAAATGCCCCTCCCTGAACTGTAAATCCCAGGATTCCTTAGAATGGAGAGCCATTGCAATTAAAGTGATACCCACCCGCTATATGTGTGTAGTACAGATACAGCCTAATTATTTTTCCTGTTTCTAAGATTTGGTTGCATAGAATCATAGAGTTGGAAGAGACATTGTGGGCCATCCAGTCCAACCCCCTGCCAAGAAGCAGAAAAATCGCATTCAAAGCACCCCCAACAGATGACCACCCAGACTCTGTTTAAAAGCCTCCAAAGTAGGACCCTCCACCACACTTCAGGGCAGAGAGTTCCACTGCTGAACAGCTCTTACAGTCACTTCTTCCTAATGTTCTGGTGAATCTCCTTTCCTGTAGTTTGAAGCCATTGCTTGCATCCCAGTCTCCAGAGCAGCAGAAAACAAGCTTGCTCCCTCCTTCTTATGACTTCCTCACCTATTTATACATGGCCCTCATCATGTCTCCTCTCAGTCTTCTCTTCTTCAGGCTAAGCATGCCCAGCTCTTTAAGCTGCTTCTCAACGGGCTTTTTCTCCAGTCCCTTGATCATTTTAGTCGCCCTCCTCTGGACACATTCCAGCTTGTCAACATCTCCCTTCAGTTGTGGTGCCCAGAATTGGACACAGTATTTTTGGTGGTTTGATCAAGGCAGAATAGAAGGGTAGCATGACTTCCCTGGATTTAGACCCTCTATTCCTATTGCAGTTTCTTTTGAGCTGATCCTGCTACAGAATAGCCAGAGTACTGTTTGGCAATAGCTGCCTAGTAATATTACTTGAAGGCTGTTCCCTTGTAAATCTAAAATTCTGCAGAAGAAATAAAGGTTGCTCAGAAATGTCCTACCTTGACAGAATAGGAAAGGGCCACAAAGCCGAGGCAGCAGAGGTTCATATAGATGGTGTTGAAGATAGACCAGATCATGTAGTCTCGTGGGACCACCGGAGGCCTGACGGTGATGACTGTGGGGGACGGTTCCTGCTTTTGGGATGTCATGGGCAGGTAGTCTTCACGCGGGTAAGATGTGTCCATAATTCTAGTTGGAGAGAAATGCACCTTTTCCCAGCAAATGACAGCCTGTGAGAGAGCCAGGCGGGGACAACCCTTTTATATGCTGTGGTGCTGAGGCACACATTCATCTCTGTCTATATATAAACTAGGGAAATTACAGCTGTAGTTTGACTGTGGTTATCAGAAATGCCTTGCTGGGGCTAAGAGAAATATTTGGTTTCCAATCTTGCCCTAACCCCCTTGGACAAGGCATGCTTTTTATAACCAAGCAGTTGGCTTTGGCCTACTCCCCAACCCACAGAACTGGTTAGTAATTCAGGCACATGCGGCTTCAAAGGCAGCCAAGGCAGATGCAATGTTCAGCAAGTGGCAAGGTGCTACTTATGCATTTATGCTACAAGTGCTCTCATATGTGAGAGACCCTTAGATCAGTGGGCAGCAAGGCATATCTTGTAGTTGATTGTACCTTACAGCAGGAGAAATGTCTCCTGGTTATCATTCTTTCTGCTGAATTGTCTCTCCTGAACACTTAGCCTGTTTGCCTGGGCTATGGCACCATCCTTCATGTAAATTGAAGAGTATAGCTGAGGCCACTGGCTATGTCAGATATGCTGATGACAATTTGCAATTAGAGCTCTTCAAATACATTAATGCCTTTGATCAAAGTTGCAGTGCTGAGACTTTGTCCAACTCCTGGATTATATTGTTTATTGTACCTGCTTCACTTCTAGTACTGCACAATGTTCCTCAGAGATCGTAAGGTCTTGGTTCAGTTCCAAGAAAGCAATGAAAACAAATCATAAATCAAAGGAGGTAAAGAATAAGTTATTCTTAATATTTATGAGTCGTAGCCTCCTCTTAGAATTGGAAAAAAGCTATTTCCACTATCCCTAGAAGAAATAACATATAAACATAGGCTATAATCCTGTTAGTGGCTTACAAAGATATAAATCCAAATTACACCTGCACAACTTACTTGTCCAGTATTTGCAGAAGACAGCAATCAAACTTCCTCACACAAACACCTGTGGGAGGAATCTACTGCAATCCTCACCAATACTGTCCAGTAAAGAGTGAGTAGGAAAAAATGGAGCATCTTCCAGATACATGCCTATAGTTAGGTACAAAGTATCAGATATTCTCTTGTGGTCTATGTTGTGAACACTTAGAACCTTATCACACCAGTATGTTGTCCCATGGCATTTGCATTATTGAAACAAATGTTGAGGCCTGTGGAGCCTCTGAGGATGAGGATGAAGGTTTTCTGATTGAGTCTGGTGTTTCTGTGGTGATACAATAGACTCCTGTGTAGATTTAATTTACTAACAAAACTCCGTAACCAACATATCATATTTTTCTTTATCTCGCGTCTTTTTTTCTTTCTTCCTCCCTTTTTAATGTTATAAAACTATGAAAATAAAATTAAAAACTTGTAAAGACTGGCTTTAGCACCACAGGTTAAACACCAGCTATAGTCAATCTTGTCAATTGAAAGGCTGCCAGTTCAAAGCCAGATCAGGGTGAACTCCTGGCCTTAGCCCAGTTTCTGCCCACCTAGCGGTTTGAAAGCAAAAAATGTGATTAGATAAATAGGTGCCACTCATTAAAAAGCAGGGAGATATTCTGAGGCACCCAGAAGGAATGCCAGTGATTCAATCCAAAGGAGAAAAGTTACGAAGTAGCTCTTCAACGGGGAGATGAAGCAACAGCACCCCCCCCCCACATGGCCGGAATCGAGCATAACACCTTCCAAGATGCCAGAAAGATGGGGAAAGCTGATATATGTATAGGTAAAGGTAGTCCCCTGACATTAAGTCCAGTCATGTCTGACTCTGGGGTGTGGTGCTCATCTCTATTTCTAAGCCGAAGAGCCAGCGTTGTCCGGAGACACCTCCAAGGTCATGTGGCCGGCATGACTGCATGGAGCGCCGTTACCTTCCCGCTGGAGCGGTACCTATTGATCTACTCACATTTGCATGTTTTCGAACTGCTAGGTTGGCAGAAGCTAGGGCTGACAGCGGAAGCTCACGCTGCTCCCCGGAATCGAACCTGTGACCTTTCGATCAACAAGCTCAGCAGCTCAGTGCTTTAACCCACTGCGCCACCGGGGGCTCCAGATATATGTATATGTATATGTGTATATAATCTATGTATAATTGTCTGTCTAGTTGTGTATAAAACAGCATTGAATGTTTGCCACATATCTATGTTCTGTGATCCGCCCTGAGTCCCCTTCAGAGTGAGAAGGGTAGAATATAAATACTGTAAATCAATCAATCAATAAATAAAAATAAAAGAAAACACATGATTTCTTTCCTTCTGAGCCCCCTGTGTCGATTGCTCCAGCACACATGCACGTTTTAAAAGCCCAAAACAGTTGATCAGGCTGTTAAAAAATGGAGTCACAGACACACAGATGGCACAATCTAAGCACAGTTGGAAAGCAATTAGAACTCTCTGCAACCATTCCTTTGTTCTGATCTTTATTACATTAAACAGAGCTTGAATTTAGAATTAGATGAAGAGCGAAGCTAAGAACTCTGCTTGTGTGTACATTAGGATCTCCGCAGGAATGCATTTGAGGTCCAGCGCATCTCAGAGAGAATTTTAAAAAAATCTGCAGAGTGTTGTCCTCCCTTCCTGCCCCATCTTGTGGGTCTGTAAAATCTGCTTCAAAGGAAGATGTGAGAATGGTCGAGGAGCATTACCTGAGACTGACAGATCTGTGTGTGGACTTGCTGTCAGGTCCTGGGATTTTTTGCCGCAATTTTTAAACCTGCATTTTGGTGCTGTCTGGAAGCGTCCTGAGAAGACCCTAATTTCAACAGCCCTACTCATGACTTGCACACTCAGGGCTATGGGAATGCAATTTTCTTTTACTGTCTTCTTCCTTACCAATCATTGCTGTCTCTGAGAGGGTTTTCATGGTTGAACAAGGATCTCAACCTGGGTTTCCCAGAGTCCAATTCAAACTATGACATTATCCTGGAACCTATATTTCTATTATCTTCTTATAGAACAATGAGGCCATATAGACACAGATTCACCTATAAAAACAATCTGAGAAAGAATGCCTATAAACCAGAGCAGACATTGAAGATTCAGATTCATGCTTCCCTTTTCTTTAGTTCTAACTCCACCAAGTGGCTTTTTGAAGAAATACAAGAAAGATGGTCAAAAGAAAGAATGTGGTAACATCTAAAGCAGAGGTGGGGAAAGTGTACACACCAGGTGCAAAGTGTGCCCCCCCCCCCAAGTGTCTGAGTCCCATCTTCATTCCATGTAAAAGCAGAGACACCCTCACTACTTGACATAACCAGTATCAGTTGCCACCAATTGGAGTAAACAATGTTCTGCTTGCTGTGACAACCAAGATGCTCTTATCATAATTTCATTCCTTCCATTCCTGGCAGCAATCTTGTTGGTCCCTTTAAATGCTCCCACCCTCTTTCCACCTCTTCTGGTCTGATTCTCTGCTTACACATCTCTTTTGCTCAACTCCATTCAAAATAAATCTTGTTGGTCATTGCACCCCACTGCCACCCCTCCTTTCATTCTCCTTTGCTGGAATCTCTGCTTTAAAGCATCTTTGCCCAACAACCTTTAACAGAAAATTTGACAATCCCTCCAAATGTTGGCACCCTTTTTTCCTGAAAAGATAATACAGTCAGCACTCCACATTCTATGAGGTTATGGGCACAAACCTCTATGAAAGTGGAATTTTTGCACATCAAGCTGCAAACCCAGCCTCGAGCTGCAAGAATGAGCAATAAATTAATAAATGTTATTATTTAAAAATGCAAATAAAGAAATTGCTATTTTATTACCTGAGAGAACACCTCTCTGGGTATTTCTAGGTCTTCCAGGACGACTTGATGGACAGCTTATTTTTTTATGTATAATGGCAAAAAGAAGAAGGCAAAAGTTACTGGTCGAAGATGTATACATTTATTTATTTTATTTATTTACCATATTTCAACCCTACCCTTCTTAACCCCAAAGGAGACTCAAGATGGCTTTACACATTGGCAACTATTCAATGCCATAAAACAACATACAATTAAAACAAACATTTAAATAAAAATTAAAACCAGAAATTGCAGTGTACTAAAAAAAATCAGTTGGGTGTTATGGATAAAGAACTGAATAGTAAATACGGGTGAGTTCTTCAATAAATGACAACAACAAGAATATTGTTTGCTCAAACCTGGCGCAGAATTAATGCAGTTCAATACCACTTCAATGCTATGGAATTGAAAGATTTGTAATACTGTGGGGTATCACAGCACTCTTTTCTTGAGACAACCTAAAGTTGTAAAACTACAAGTCCAGTTATTTCATAGGTACTTACTTACTTAGGCGATCCCTTGTAGTCCGAGGATGATGGTCCTCCAAGTGTGGTGTCCTGGCGGTGGGTCCGTAGGTGACTGTGGAGCCCTATTCTTGATTTGCATCTTTCCCACAATGAAGGCATCGGTTCCCAGGTGGAAGGCGGTCCCAGTCGGGGTTGGCTTGACGCGCCTTCCTCTTGGCACGTTTCTCTCTTTCGCCCTCCATTCCTGCCTCTTTAAATTCTACAGCACTGCTGGTCACAGCTGACCTCCAACTGGAGCACTCAAGGGCCAGGGCTTCCCAGTTCTCAGTGTCTATGCCAGAGTTTTTAAGGTTGGCTCTGAGCCCGTCTTTAAATCTCTTTTCCTGTCCACCAACATTCTGCTTTCCGCTCTTGAGTTTGGAGTAGAGCAACTGCTTTAGGAGATGGTGGTCGGGCATTCAGACAACGTGGTCGGTCCAGCGGAGTTGGTGGCAGAGGACCATTGCTTCAGTGCTGGTGGTCTTTGCTTCTTCCAGCACGCTAACATTTGTCAGCTTGTCTTCCCAAGAGATTTGCAGGATTTTTCGGAGGTAGAGCCGTGACAACTAAAATGAATTCAAACTCACTTTCACTGCAGATGTACCTTTGAAATGGACTAAAGCACTGTGGAAGAATGCATTGTTACTTTTGTGTTTTTGCAAATGGCCCAATAAACATGGGTTCTGAAGAATAATTCAATACATATTTTTTAAAGATTGAAAACGATTTGTGGACGTTTTAAAGTTTTAAATTTTCTGTGATAAGAAATTTAATAATGTAATAATCTGGGGCTAAGGCTATTAGTAATTTCAGTAAGATTATTTAGTTACATCTGCCATGGTAGATTTTTTTTCCTTTTTATTTTTCATTTCATTGCAATCAATATTTGGAGGAGCTCAGTGCCATATTGTTGTTTAGTTTTCTCTACTCTCTCTTCTTTTTTCCACTGTTTCTTTGTCGTTGTCCCCCCAAGTTTATATTATTTTGATGATAAATTAAATTATTTGTCTTAAAAATCTATAAATAAATTGAGGAGGGAACAGAAGAGCCAATATGAGAACAGGTTAAAGGTCATGTAGAGCTTATCTAGATAGACCAAACCGTCTCAGTATTCTCTGCAAATGCACCACAAGCAGTTTTCAAAACATATAGCAGTTTCGGGTATGTATATTGGGTGTTGGGGGTTTTTTTTGGTTTTTTTGCTTTAATCCACCTTTGCTCCACTTTAGGCCCAATCAGGAGATACTACAAAGTTTATTTGAAACTCTTTGTGCATATACGTGTCAAGCGCAAGGTCCACAGGCCAAATCTGGCCTGCCACATCATTTCACATGGCTTTCAATGACAAGGCAACATACAGGCAGCCTTGAGTTACAAACATCCAACTTTCAAATGACTCATAGTTACAAACAGGGGTGAGACAACAGAAAGTGAAATAAATCTATCCCTCAGAAGGGAAATTCACTCCTGAAAGAGTTATCATGGGAAAGGGGTGTCTCCACAGAAGCTTTACTATCGATCCTTGTTTCCACAACAAGCCAATTTTTACAAAATCCAATTATCACAGGGACAAAAAATAGATAGAAAAATTCTGAACAGGGGCACAGACACCAGAAAAAATCACTGCAGGGGTGTTAACTCTTTTTTGTTGTTGTCAAAACCTTATATTTAGATATAGATATAAATTAGATATAGTTATATATATATATATTAGGCCTGGGCGGTTTCGTTTCGTTAATTCGTAATTCGTTAATAATTCGTTAATTTTTCCAATTACAAAACGATAACGAACCATTCTGGAGCAATCATTAAAAAAACGAATTTTTAAACACGTTTTGTAAATGCTTCGTATTTCGTTATTGTATTCGTTTCGTTATTGTTCTGAGGTCGTTTCGTTATTATTTCCGCATGTTTGGGCCAGTTTTATGGTTTAATTAGTGAAAAAAATTATAATATCACACCAACAGTCAAGAACAGAGGGAGAGGGAAGCTTCAGAAGGTTTTGGAGGTTTTTTAGCGTATTTCGTGGTCGCGTCCGCCATTAACGAATCGATTCGTTATTGTTTCGGAAATCGATTCGTTAATGTTTTGAATTTTTTTTCACATTTACGAAATTTCGTAAATATCGAACTTTTTAAAAGGAAAATTTTGTAATTATTTTAAATATCAAAACAAAAAAAAACCCCAAATACAAATCGATTTTAGAAACAATTTTTTGCGTTGTTACCCAGGCCTAATATATATATATATATATATATATATATATATATATATATAGTGTTACATTTAAAATGTAACTGTTCCAACTTACAAAAAAAATCAGCTTAAGAACAAACCTACATAACCTATCTTGCTCATAACTTAGGGACTCTGTAGTTACATTTATACAGTCTTAGGATTGTATAAGGCAACTATGAGGCTGACGTGGCCCTTAGTAATAACGAGTTTATCACCCCTGCTCCAGAGTGTCCTGGGCCTTTGGGACAGTCTGGACAGCTGGGTTGGGTCTGTTTCCGAATGATCTGTCGCCCAGATGATACCACCACCATCACTCCTTCCCTGTACTGATCTGCACAGGGAAAAGGGATGGCTGTTCTTCAACTCACCACTGCCACAACTTCCTACTGGAGCTCCGTCCAAACACCTGGCCACCAAGGATGTGTTTGGGGATATCATAATAAGCCATCCGCAAAACTAGAAAGGAGGGCAAATCAGTGGGATCTTCTCTCTAATATCATAGCCATGCTCAGGGGAGATGGTCACATCGACACCCTGTTGTGATACCAGCAGATGTGACTATGATGGCCAGGTGCTTGGACGGTCGCGTAGGAGTGGCAACACAGAGGATTACATGAAAATCCACCAGAGTCACTACAGTTCTGACCTATCTGAATAACAGCCTCAGATTCAGCATGTAGATTTCCACTGAAATAAGGTTAAATGGCAAACAGTATAGGGAACATAACATGGTTAAAATATTACCAAATAAGGGAAACATTTAAACAAGACCAAAAGAAGGGATTTGAGAACAAAGATACAATATGGGATAAAATATTAAAATTGTAAAAAAGACCATAACAAAAATATACAGCCAGCTGCTGGATTGGGAGGTGGAAACAGAGGGGGTCAATAATTGTATGGTACTGTGGGCCAAAAACATCAGTGGGGAAATAAGATTCAGAGAATGGCAGCATATCTGGCAAAAAAACCTAAAATACACTTACTCAATTTCATTAAAGGAAAATTGGCTCAAGAACTTCCACCGTTGGTATATGACGCCACAAAAACTAAGCCTGATGTACAAAGAATACAAGAACACATGTTGGAAGTGTAAGAAGCAAGTTGGCAGCTACTTCTTCCACATGTGGTGGTCATGTGGTCATGTCCAGCGTCATCCAAATACTGGAAAGATATAAAAGAAGAATAGCAGAAAATCCTAAAGAAAAAGATATCCTTGAAACCGGAAATCTTCCTTCTAGGGTTAACAGAAGAAGACCTACAGCTAGAAAGAAACGAGGACATCATACTCACATATATAACCACAGTGGCGAGAATCATGTTCGCAAAAGTCTGGAAAGAAGATCAGACGCCCACAGTTGAACAATGGTTTGACAAACTTACAGATATTAAGGACATGGACATGGACAAGCTTTCATTTTACTTGAAAAGAAGCTCCGGGAACCCAATAAGACAAACAGACTGGGAAGCGGTGGAGGAATATGAGAAAAGGAGAGTGGAGGAAAGAACTGCCTAAGGATTGCAATGAAGAGAACAAAAAGATAATGCACGAAAAATAAGGGTCAAAAGGTCACTGGGACCCCAATCTCAAATAAAGAGACAATGGGGGGTTACTATTAGCTACTTATAATAATACCGAAGGGACACAAAAAGGAAGTCTTTTTTAAACTTGTGTTGGAAACTTGTCGTTTTGTAAGTATGTATTTCTATGCACATAGCGCACTTCTACCCTATGTGCTTCCCCCCTCCCCCCTTCTCCTCTTCTCTTCTTTTCTTCTATCTCCTTCTTCCATCTTCCCCTACCCACTCTTCTATCTTCTCTTCTTCTATCTTTTTCTGTCTTTTCCCCTTCCCCCCCCCTTCCTTTTTCCGAGCCCACCCAACCCCCTCTCTCTGTTAATGTGTGTTAGCATGTTGTGATAGTATATCTGTTTTTAATATCTGGAAAATTTAATAAAGATTATTATTTTAAAAAAGGTTAAATGTAGACGTATCTATAGTCTAGCATTCTGTTCAAATAAGGGACAAGCATTTCCTTACAGGAAGTTTACAAGCAAGAAAAGCTATATTTGTGAGTGGATGGATAGGAGGCAGGAAAGGGGGGGGGGGGGTAGGCAAAGATAAAGAAATTGGAGTGCATTGAAAAATAAACTCTCCATCTTTCCCCTTTCCTTGGCCCCTCTGGCTTACTGCTTTATTAGTACGTAAGAGCAGACAAAAATAGTTTGGAGTATGTTGGTTGCTTCCCACGATTTCTCCAGCTCATTGCCAGTAAATAACATCCTTGATTATACTGCTGATCAAAAACAGAAGGTGTGGAGTTCTGTTACTGCTTTTCCTAAAGTCAAAAGTGCATAAAAGGATAAATCTGATTGCAGTCGGAGAAGAAGGAGGAGCTCTCTCTTGTTCTTGGCTGGGAGCGGAAAAGGATCAAGTAGAAAAGCTATTCAGCTGCCAAGAAATTGTCACTATTTAAGGCAGGGCCTGGAAAAACATCTCCATCTGTGCCCTTTATTGTTTCCATTATTTATTTACTTTACAAACCATGCTGTAAAGTAGGTTGTTTTGTTTGACATGGGAGTATTATATTGATAATAGCCCATGCCATGTGAGATATGGGAGACTGTTATCTTATATCCAATAAATATAAGCTGTGAGCAAGAGTTTAGGTAGGTAGTTGCCTCTTGACAGAGTCTGAATTAATTGCAAAAGGCATTCTGGCACAGTAGGCAGTTATATTCAGGACTCCTGACTATCTTGGAAGAAGTCCAGCCTTAAAATATAAACTGGAATTTCCCTTCAAAAACCCTCCCTCTGTAGGCAAGGAAATGGTCTCATTGCGTTCAGGAATTGTTTGATTGTCATGTTGGCTTCTACTGAATAGAGACCCTGCCAAGCTGGCTCAGACTGTTACATACACTCCTTTCTAAGATATTTTGCAGTTTCCAGTGGTTAGGCAACCCTGTTTACACTTGAAAGAGAGCAATGTAAGTCCATGGTTTCATCTTCGCAGACCACTTAAGAGTTATTCCTAGGGCCCAAAGGATCATAGTCAAAGGTTATATTTATACCTGCCCTTTGCACAGCCCCTTTTTGCACATGAGGCACAAGCTTTATGCATGTCACTTTAAGCACAAACAGTATTTTTAAAACTGCCTATAGAATAATATTTAGGTCATGTTTTGCCCCACACAGATATGTCTTCTTTACACCAAATGAGAAATTGTTCACAGTCTCCAAAGGATCTTAATAAAGTCTTCTTTATCAATATTTTGCTTCCCAGCCTTCTTAGGCCCCTTTTGCGTTGTCCTTATATCCCAGGATCTGATCCCAGGTTATCTGCTTTGAACTGGATTATATGAGTCTCCACTGCCATACAGGCCCATAGCCAGGATTTTGTTTCGGGGGGGGGGGGTGAGTTTGGTTCAGGGGGGCTGAGTCTGAGTGAAAGAGGGTCTACCCTAACAAACCTTTTGTATCATTACCCCCATACCCCCATGCATATGGGATATATTGAGCATAGTGATCAGATCATGATATGAATAAACATAACAGTTTAAATAATGTACCAGTAAGGCCTTCTCATGGACCACCATGAGAATTTCGGGGGGAGGGCTGAAGCCCCCCAAGACCCCCCCCCCCCCGGCTACATACCTGCTGCCATATAATCTGGCATAAGCAGATAATCTGGTATCGGATCCTGGGATATAAGCACAGTGTAGAAGGGGCTCATTTGATAGTGGTGCTGCTGCTGCATCTTCAGCCATCCACCTTACCTGCACTTCTCTTCACATCATATGTGTTGTAGGGTGCATTTACTTTACAATGAATGCCGTTTGATATCACTTTAACTGCCATGGTAGAATATTATGGAATTCTAGGGGTTCTAGCTTGTTGAGGTGCCAGCATTCTTTTACAATGAAAGCTAAAGGTCTTGTAAAACTACAATTCCTAAGATCCCATAGCATTGTTTCATGGCAGTGAATGTGGTGTCAAACCACATTAATTCTACCATGTGGATGCACCCTCTGTCTGTAATTACTTAAGTTGAGCTGCACCCCATAGAGTTCTTAGACTGGTCAGGAGTAGGACTTTTCTCACTGTCCTTGTATTCTGAAAAACAACTTGTATTGACACCAACTATTTTGTTGAGTTTCTCTTGCTATCTTTTCAGTTATGGAGCCCCCGGTGGTGCAGTGGGTTAAACCCCTGTGCTGGCAGGACTGAAGACCGATAGGTCGCAGGTTCGAATCCGGGGAGAGGCGGGTGAGCTCCCTCTATCAGCTCCAGCTTCTAATACGGGGACATGAGAGAAGCCTCCCACAAGGATGATAAAAACATCAAATCATCCGGGCATCCCCTGGGCAATGTCCTTGCAGGTGACCAATTCTCTCACACCAGTTTCTCATGTCACTCCTGACACGACCAAAAAAAAAAAAAAACCTTTTCAGTCTTCTTAATAAATAAATAATCTTTTTTTTCTTCAATATGAGTTTGTTCTCAACCTGATTCCTCTCCCATTTTGGAGCTGCTCTGGTAAATTGCCGTAAGATCCTGGAATTCCCTGTATGATCTTATAGTGCTTGAAAAAGCTCCTTCCTCAAATCAGTCAATCCATCAAACTGCTGTTATCGACGAAATTCTGCAGAATGATTGTTACTTCCTTGAAGAGTTTAAATGTATTTTTTAATCAAAAAGAAAGCTGCTGACATTTGAATTAAAAGAATATGCATTTATTTGGTTAGATTTTGCCACACACTTCATATCTGTATAGAAAAAAACGTAATAAATTGAATAAAAGGCTTATCAAAACATTGAAAATAAGATAGAACACAGTCAACAGGCACTGGCAAGGCCATAAACCCAGATTGTGGGACAGAAAGGGCATAATTCATACAAACAGGGCATGATTCAAATTTCCTGTCAGTATTGATAAGGCAAATAGCGGCTACAGAGCTCTAGATAAGAATATACTTCTGCCATTTCTAGCTTGCAAGTACTGCTAGCTGGTTTGCATGCAGAAGACACGGTTCTCTCTGCGAAGCATGGGTATGATGCCAGGGAGATGATTCTGGGTGCAAGATTTGTATCTCTTTGTGACTACTGCCCTTTCTGGCGCTTTTGCAACTCTTCCATTATAGTAGTTGAACTGGCGTAAATTATGATGATGAAGACGACTATGAAAATGAGGCTTAGTATCAGAGCAAAGATATTCAGCCATCTGGCTGTCTTGGCGTGGCGAGCTGCACCTTCAGGATCACCAACAACTTTACAGTCCCTTGACTGAAAGAAAGAAAGAAAAATAGAGAGTTAAAATTGGGAGAAGAAACATCTGTATACATGCTTTAGGTTGCTCATTGTTCAAGTGCACCATTCATGGCTCAACATCACAACTAACTTTTCCTGTACACTGCTCTCAGTGCCCACAGACCAGTGGAAAATGAAAAATCATGCTCTCTTCAGCAGTTGTAGTCTGCTCAAAATTGATGTTTTAATTATTTATGTTAACTGCTTGGATTTTAATGTATTCGTTTATAATATATAAATGTATGGCATCAAATTGTTGCCTGTTGTAAGGCCTCTCTGAGTCCCCTTCGGAGTGAGAAAGGCAGGGCACAAATACAGTAAATAAATAATAAATAGTCTAGCCATAATTTGATTTTTTTCACAAACTTTGCTTAATGCAAAGCCCACTTTATTGTGACTCTTTTTGAAGTTATTTATTTGTTTATTTTTTTAATGATTTTTATTAAGTATTTTATAAAACAAAACAACGAAAGAGGGGGAACAATGAAAAGGAGATAGAAAAGTAGGGAAAAAAAGAAAAAAGAACACACAAACAAAACAAAAAAGGAGACTAAACTAACCTAAACTATTCTAAAATGACTTCCACTCCAACATCAGGATCTTTTCCATCAACTTCTTCTACTCTTGTATATTCTTATCCTCTAATATTTTTCTAAATTTCTTTTCATAGTCATAAAAAGAAGTCCAATCTGTTCTCTTTAGTGGTTTCCCGGTATTTCTTCTCATTAAAAATGTCAGTTCGTCCATGTCTCTAATTTCTTTAACTTTCTCCAGCCATTCTTCAGCAGTAGGTATCTGTTCATTTTTCCAAAATTTGGCAAAAGTAATTCTTGCCGCAGTAGTAAAGTACGTGAATAGTTTATCTTCATTTCCCTCTACTTTAAGATCAGAGTCCGTAAATCCTAGTAAATAATATTCAGGTTTCTTTTTAAAACTTCTCTTCAATATCTTTTGTATTTCTTCATGTATAGATGCCCAGAACTTAATTGTTTCTTTACACGTCCACCACATGTGGAAGAATGTGCCCGTTTGTTCTCCACATTTCCAACACTTGTTTATTTTTATTTATTTACTATATTTATACCCCACCCTTCTCACCCTGAAGGGGACTCAGAGCAGCTGTCAGTTTCCTATGAAATGTACACCACTTCAGCATCCTTATTGCAAAAACTCAAGAATTACAAAGCAATTCTATTTTGAAAATCATGCTTTTCCAGACTACTACTAATAATAATAATAATAATAACAATACTTTATTTATACCCTGCCCTATCTCCCCAAGAGAACTTGGGGCGGATCACAGTACACATACGCGGCAAACATTCAATGCCATTTTGCACAGACAGGACAAGAGACAGACAGAACAGAGACAGATAGAACAGAAAGGAGGCATGTTGTGTCGATGTCCAGCTTTTTTGGCACCTTGGGGGTTGTGCTTGAATCCAGCCACAGGGGGGTGCTGTTGCTCCATTCTCTATGACAAAGAGCCATCAAGACTTCCTCCTTCCTTTTGGTTGCCGGGCATTTTATTATCTTTTTTTATGGTGTCCTAAAATACCTCCCCTGCTTGTTTTAGCAGTATCTAATTTCTCTACTTACCGCTCAAGCTGTTTTTGAACTGCTTAGGTAAACAGTGAGCTGGGCTGAGAGTCGTGTGCTCAGGCTGACATGGGGCTTCGAACTGGCAACCTTTCAGTTGCTATGTCTTATCATTGCTGATGATTTACCAGCTGTGCTAAAACCCGGCCCTTAAGGGAACACATGAAGATCAAGGTGTGTTGCCTATATCTCCAGTCATTCTTATCTTAGCCCTAAGAGATTTCAAGCAAAACAGTTCATGTATCTCTGTACACATAATACATTTTTGTAGAAAAATCATTAAAAAATAACCAACTGTGTTAGTCAAAGTTACTATTCAGATTACATCATTTATTTATTTATTTATTTATTTATTTATTTATTTACGGTATTTCTATCCTGCCTTTCTCAAGGTGGCTTCAGGCTTGAGAATTCATTCATATTTCACAATATCAGCAGAACAAAGTTAGAAACAGTACTGCAAGGATTACAAAACAGTGGGTTCAACACAGGGACCAAGAGATATACATTTACATTAATCAAACAAATAGATAAAATAATTCATCACCCATGCTGTACACTGGATGGATACAATGAGATGATCAGGATTTTGGCGCAGCTGGCTGAGTGTCAGCTGCATTAAGATCACTCTGACCAAAAGGTCATGAGTTCGAAGCCAGCCCGGGTTGGAGTGGGTTTCCAACCAATTGTGTGTAGCCTGTTGTCGACCTTTGCAACCCGAAAGACAGTTGCATCTGTCAAGTAGGAAAATAAGGTACCACCTTAAAGTGTGGGGAGGCTAAATTAACTGATTTATGAGGCCATAAAGAAGACTCCAGCAAAGTATTCCAGCGGGGAAGCATGCGGGAATGCGGAAGTGCTTCATCAGCGTCGCAGATGGACGATTAAAGCGACAGCTCTCCTGGCGGCCAGAAAAAGTTAAATAGCCTCTGTGTATGTCTGTATATGTTGTATGCTAAAATTGGCATTGAATATTTGCCATATATGTGTACACTGTAATCCGCCCTGAGTCCCCTGCGGGGTGAGAAGGGCGGAATATAAAAGCTGCAAATAAATAAATAAATAAATAAATAAATAAATGATCAAGCAACATGCTACAAGGAGCAATAGTTACCCCCTCACCTTCAAGGGCATATTAATATTGAAGTTATAAAGTTGTTTTGGCAAACATTAAAATATTATAAACCAATAACCATCTAGTCATGGGATACATAGAGTAACAAGTAGGAAATGTAGGGAAACTGCTACAAGAGAGGAAATTTCCCTCCATGAATCAGGACCTACTCAAATGATATTCATACAGTACTAGGTGCAATATGGATGGTTGAGAAACTCAATGTGTGCTTTTCAAGAGGATTTAGCACACAGGTCTTCAAACTTTTTAAGCAGAGGGTGGATCTGTGGTGGCGCAATTGGTTAAACCCTTGTGCTGACTGAACTGCTGACCTGAAGATCTGAAGGTCGGCGGTTAAAACTTGGGGAGTGGGGTGAGCTTCCATCTGTCAGCCCCAGCTTCCAATGCGGGGACATGCGAGAGGCCTCCCACAGGATTGGTAACACATCCGGGCATTCTCTGGGAAGCATCCTTGCAGACGGTCAGTTCTCTCACACCAGAAGTGACTTGCAGTATATTCTCAAGTTGCTTCTGACATGATAAAAAAGCAGAGGGCCAGTTCATGGTCCCTCAGACTGTTGGGAGGGGGGTGGGGGACAATGACTATAGTTTTTAAAAAATGAACAAATTGCACCTACGCACGCTGCACATATCTTATTTGTAGTGCAAAAAACCATGAAAGACTTACAATATTTACAACGAAGAACCATTTTAACCAACATAAACTTCCCGCCCAAGTGTGGGCCAGCTTTTGGCTGATGAAATAGTCAAGTTCATTAGGATTTTTGTTGTTGCTTGCCTTCAAGTTGTTTCAGATTTAGGGCAAGCTGGGGACCCCTGATCTAGCCAGTAGCCAGCATGTAGAAAGTCATGAAGAATGTGAGGCAGGATCCATTTGCACTTATGGCACAGAAAAACAAGATCGAGGGAGGGAGGGAGGAACATTATGCAACGGCATGGCAAGCTTACAAGAAAGGCAAGCACTGCCTCTGAGAAACTATGGCAGCATGTCTCCCTAGAGAACTTTGAGGAAACTGTGCTCCAGCTTCTCTACTGTGGACAATTGCGAGAGATAATTTGAACAAACCACATCTGATACAGACTTACACCCTTTGGCCCACATCAGGCTTTCTTCCTTTTGTCACCCTTTCATGTCATTACCTGAGTAACTCTAAGGAGGAAGACACTGAATTATGTGCCATAGGTTGCTGTGGCTGCCCTTCTTCTTTCGAAATACAAACACATGCACAATTATATACATACTCCTTGGGAACTGAGAGGGACACCGAATGTAGCATTAGATATGAGGCAGGTGGAGAGGCAGGCCTTTGAAAGAGCTGCAGGTTGTGCAAAAAGTACGGGTAACAGTTTTCCAGCATAAAGAACAGGGAGAAGAATCTTCCTCAGTCTGATTTTGATTTGTCTGCTAGGAAAGGCATTTAGGCAGCCTGGAAAGAGAGCAGCAATCTGGTGCCTTTGGTATTTCCAAAAGCACCAGATCCCCAAACGGATTTTGGAAACAAAGCAGGATCACTGGGTTGCTGTGAGTTTTCCAGGCTGTACGACCAAGTTCCAGAAGCATTCTCTCCTGAGGTTTTGCCCACATCCATGGCAGGCATCCTCAGAGGTTGATGGATCTGTTGGAAATGAGACTGTAGTAAATGGTGGGAGTTGCAGTCCGGCTGAGGAGCTGCAGTCCAGCTGAGGAGCCACAAGTGCCCCATCCCTGTAATATGACTTCTGCTTTTTCTCTCAGCTGTCAGATCCTTTCAGATAGCGAGTGCCTGGTGCTTCCAGATGGAGGAGTTTCTGAGTACTAAGTACATTGATTGAATTGTCCTGCTTCTCTAACAAGACTCAAGCATGCGTTTTTATAAAACATTGGCCCATTTCCCAGGGTATGAGGAATGACCATGTTCCAGAAGCATTCTCTCCTGATGTTTCACCCACATCTTCAGAGGTTGTGAGGTCTGTTGGAAACTAGGCAAGGGAGGTTTATGTATCTGTGGAATGAGGGGTCTGAGGATGCTTGCCATAGATGTGGGCAAAACGTCAGGAGAAAATGATTCTGGTACGTGGCCATACAGCCTGAGAAACTCACAGCAACCCAGTGATTCTGGCCATGAAAGCCTTCGACAGCACATGGCACAGGATCAACTGTGGACAGCGCTTGGATGAGAGGCTGCTTATGTATGTAGACCAGGAGGTGGGGATCAGGGCGCCTTACGCCTTTTCCACTCAAGACCCCTTTCTGCCTGAGAAAGGGGTATCAAATAGGTATAAAAACCAAACATTTACTGAAAAGAAATCAGCATTTGCAAGGCTTGTGCAAAGGGCTGACAGGTTGACCCTTTTGTGGAGAACAGCGGCCGCGTTTCCTTCGCGTGGAAAATGGAATGTTGGAGGGCAGGAAAAGAGATTTCCAGGTGGGCTCTCCTTTTCACAGATATGTTTGCTTTTTATATTACATTGTAAATGCTGAATTGTTTTTATAATTGTTTAACTGGATTTTGATATTTGTTATGGCATCGAATTGCTGCCGACTGTGAACTGCCTTGAGTCGCCTCTGGCTGAGAAAGGCAGTATACAAATGCGGTAAATAAATGAAATAAATAAATCTTTAAAACTGTGGCATAGACACCGAGAACTGGGAAGCCCTGGCCCTTGAGCACTCTAGCTGGAGGTCAGTTGTGACCAGCAATGCTGTAGAATTTGAAAAGGTCCGAATGGAGGGCAAAAGAGAGAAACGTGCCAAGAGGAAGGCGTGTCAAACCAACCCCGACCGTCTGGAAACCGATATTCTCACTGCGGGAGAACATGCAGGTCAAGAAGAGGGCTCCACAGTCACCTGTGTAGCCACCGCCAGGACACCACACTTGGAGGGCAATCTTACTCGGACAAGGAGGGATCGGCTAAGTAAGAGGTCGCTCATCGACGGGTGTAAACAGGTGGCCTTCGGAAACTTTTTAGGGTTGCCAAATATTTCGCGACCCCAACATTGAGCGGATGGGGTGGGGACCCACAGTTTAAGATGCGGCGCTACTCTAGGCTGCTGCGAGTGTCAGGGGGCAGAAGGGTCTGGCAAACCCCGCTCTTGCCTGGAAAGCCACCACAAGCTCAGGCTGGCCCAAGTCGGGAGGCGGCTCGAAGGCAGCGCCCAGGAGCCATCATGCCATTGGAGTCCCAAGGGCTGGCGAGGCTGGCCCGAGAGGCAGCCCCCCCATCCCCCATCCCCCCATCCCCCCATCGCCGAGGGGAGCCCGAGCCCCGCTCCCCGGGCGCGCTCACCTTGACGGAGAAGACCAGGGCGATGAAACCGAGGCAGCAGGTATTGAAGAAGCCGAAGTTGAAGATCGACCAGAGGAAGTAGTCGTTGGGCTGGGCGGCGGCGGAGCCCCGCGCCTGAGTCAAGAAGGGCCGGTTGGGGTCCTTCTCGTAGCCGCTGCTGTAGGGCTGCATGTTGAGGCAGACGGCGGGGTCGGAGGGGTGCTGCATGCTCTTCGGGCGGCGCGCGCGGAATGGGCGGCAGCGAGGGCGAGGCCGCCAAGGGGAGGGAGGCGGGGGCAGGGAGGGAGGGAGGGAGGGAGGGAGGAGGGGTCCTCGGCCTCTGATTGGACGGGGAGGGCCTCGCTCTCTTACCCCCCCCCCCCACAGCCCGCTCTCTTTCGGGAAAGGAAAGAGCCCCGAGCCCCGAAAGAGGGGAAACGAAAGCCCCGGAGGAGGGGGAGGCACCTGGGGTTAGTCGGGGAAACGAGGCTGGTTGAAGCTGGTTGAACCCTTTCCCATCCCTGCCCCAATTTCGAACTGACGCCACTAAGAACCGCTTTCAATTTGGAAGAAGTGCCTGGAAACAAGTGTGTTTTGCCTTCCCTTTTGAAGCACATTCGTTCGAGATGTCCCCGACCCATTTCCGTTTACCGACACTGTACGTGTGTATTGATTTAAGTCTCTATAAACCCAGTGCTTCTCCTTTTGCCGCCACCCTTTCATACAGTTCCTCGTGTTGTGGTGACCCCGCAATCATACAATTATTTTCCTTGCTACATCATAACTCTAATTTGCTACTGTTATATGAATCGTAATGTAAAAGTGATATGCAGGATGTATTTTCATTCACTGGACCAAATTTGGCACAAATACCAGATACGACCAAATTTTAATACAGGTGGGGTGGGGGTGATTTTGTCATTTGGGACTTGTAGTTACTGGGATGGATAGTTCACCTACAATTAAAGAGCATCCTGAGTTCCACCAACGATGGAATTGAAACAAACTTGGCACACAGAGCTCCCATGACCAACAGAAAATACTGGAAGGGTTTGGTGGGCATTGATCTTGAGTTTTGGAGTTGTAGTTCACTTATTATTTATTTATTAACCACATTTTTATACCACCTTTCTCAGCCCAAAGGCTACTCAGCACGGTTTACAAACGGCACAATTCGATGCCTACAAAACAAAGAACAATTAAAACATTTAGCATAAATAACATTTGATACTGATAAAACTGATAAAAAATATAAATCCACAGCATCTCATTACTAAAACCATTACCCAATCACATTGTCCAGTCATTCCAAAGATCAGAGTTTGTCTGCTACACTGCATTTGGGAAAGCTTGCTCAAAAAGCCAGGTTTTACCTTTTTTAAAAAAAATATTAGGAGGGTGGGGGCCAATCTGATATCCCTAGGGAAAGTGTTCCATACCCGAGGGGCCACCACTGAGAAGGCCCTGTCCCTCATTCCCATCAATCAAGAAGGTGGGACCAAGAGCAGGGCCTCCCCAGATCTTAGAGTCCTAGATGGTTCATAAGGAGAGATACGTTCAGACAGGTAAGCTGGGCCAGAACCATTTAGGGCTTTATAGGCTAAAGCCAGCACTTTGAATTGTGCTTGGTAGCAATTTGGCAGCCAGTGGAGCTGACACAACAGAAGAGTTGTGTGCTCCCTGAGCGCCGCTCCTGTTAACAACCTGGCTGCTGCCCGTTGGACCATTTGAAGCTTCCAAACAGTCTTAAAAGAGGTTTATGGTGAGGATTTCCCATCATATGATGCAGTCAAGAACTGGCAGCATCAATTCAAATGTGGTTGGACTTTGGTGGTAACAGCTCCAGTTCCCGGGCAACCCCACTCTGCTATTGAAGAACACACTATCCCGCAAGTGGAGGTTGCCATTTTGGAAAATAGCCTCATAACAATTCACCACCTAGCTCAAAATGTTAAAAAAATCATCCAAGACATCTTCACATGCATAAGGTATCCACTCACTGGGTCCCCTGGCTGGTCACACCTTTCCAGAAGCAGGAACAAGTCGAATGCTCTCAGGTTCTATTGATGATTTGACATGGAAACCAGGAGGACTTTTTCAACAGACTGATCACACAGGATGAAAGCTGGGTCCCTCACTAAGATCCTGAGACTAAAGTCCAATCAATGCAATGGAAGCATCATGGCTCACCGCCTCCAAAGAAGGCACGTGCCCAACTCTCGGCAGGCAAGGTCACACTCACAGTATTTTGGTACCAGCATGAAGTAGTATTGATGGATTTCCTAGCAAAGGGTACCATGATCATTGGGACATACTGTGCTTCACTGTTGCAGAAATTGCAGGAGGGCATCAAAACCAAGAGATGTGGCATGTTCCCAAAGGTGTCCACCTTCTGCCAGACAGTGCACCAGTTCACAACTCACCTGTTGCCCAAATGGAAGCATGCTCCTGTGGCATTGAAATTCTACCACACTTCCCTTATTCACCCGACCTCACATCATCGGACTTTTGCCTCTTTCCAACAATGAAGTTATTTTTGAAGGGCAAGAATTTTTCAAGTGGTAAGACTCTGATCACAGCGTGGCTTTTGGAGCAAACTGTCAACTTCTACAAGCGAGGTGTTTACAGTTGCTTAAAAAGATGGGGAAACTGCGTGTCCCTAGGTGCCACCTATGTAGAGAAGAACTACGAGTTTCATTGCTCTCAGTCCACAGGAAATGGACTGAGAGCATGTACTAAGCATGTACTTAGCACAGATTGGGTATTCTGTATCCAAAATGCATGGGCTCCTTAGTTGTTTTGTATTATTTGAAGACCTGAAACTGATGATGACTGTTACTGCTTCTCTTTTCCATTTCCGTTTTTGAAACTGTTCAGCAACCTAGGTTTTGAATCAGTGCCACGAAATAAGTGTTTTGCAAGCCCTCTTCCTGCCATCTAGGTTCTGGAGAGGCCTTCAGGCACTGAGGAATAAGTCTCATCACTAAGATCTCCAGGCTGTGTTTTTATTTGATCAGAATTGAACAGGCAATTCACAATTGGGGGATCTTAATATATTGAATACGTTGAAAATCAGGTTATGAAAATCAAGTTATGATGGCATTGATATCAGTTAGAAGGACAGCAATGGCTCCCAGAGTCAACAGATACTTGGACAGCCACAAAACTAGATCCTGGGACAGATAAGACCACACTCTTACAAATGCCTGGATTGTCTGGTTTTTTTCCTCAAACCAGACAATCCAGCAAACTTTCATCTAATCTGCAGGATGATTGTTGTCAGAAATATTACAAATTAACTAGGTATTTTTTATTATAAAAGTGAGGAGCCCCCAGTGGGTCAATGGGTTAAACCTTTGTGTTTATTATAATGTTATTTTGTTACTGTATTCATGTGCTTTTTAAAATGTAATTTTGATGCTGTTGCTTGTTCCTTATGTTTTGGTTTTATTTTTGCTGTAATATGTTGTCCGGGCTTGGCCCCATGTAAGCCGCTCCGAGTCCCTGTTGGAGAGATGGTGGCGGGGTATAAATAATAATAATAATAATAATAATAATTATTATTATTATTATTATTATTATTATTATTATTATGCTGGCAGGACTGGAGACCGACAGGTTGGAGATTCAAATCCGGGGAGATTCTGGATGAGCTCCCTCTGTCAGCTCCAGTTCCTCATGCGGGGACATGAGAGAAGCCTCCCACAAGGATGGTAAAACATCAAAAAACATCCAGGCATCCCCTGGGCAATGTCCTTACAGATGGTCAATTCTCTTACACTAGAAGCGACTTGGAGTTTCTCAAGTCACTCCTGACATGAAAACACACACACACACATACACACGCAAAAGTGTGAGTCAAGAACTGAAAGTGTTAGTAGGCCATAGCCTGTTAGAGTTAATGGGCCAAAGCTAGTGTCATCCTGAGGAGAGTGAGTGGGTCAAAGCCTGTTAGTGTTAGTGGGCCAAAGCTAGTGTTGTCTTGAGGAGTGTGAGGTAAACCTCTGCATGAGAGAAAGCCATCGCATGTGAAGCTCTATATAAAGGCTGCTGTGTGTAAAAAGCTACTGTGTGAAGCTCCTGTGTAACTTCGGTGTGAGAAGAGGCTCCGTGAGAGGAAGCTGTTTATCTGCATGAGAAAGAAGCCCAGCATGGAAGCAAATAAGGAAGTATAAAGAGCTTTGTTCATGTTATGGAAACCTTGTTCTTGTACATAGAGCAACCATATTATTTTGCAATAAAGAAAAGCCTCCTATGGAAGATATAGCATTGGTATGTGCATTTTTGTTATCACTTTGGGCTACTGATGCTGGGTCATACTGCTGGAAATAAGTTACTCTGCTCTACATTTATGAGGAGGGTCTTTTGTTAATAAGCCCACTCACCCAACAATTGTTTCTGCCCCAAAGTGTTTAAATTGATTTATTTTATTAAAAAGAAAACTGCTGACACTGGACTGAAAGGGATATATGTTTATTTTGGTAAGAATTCATCACACGTTGGTATAGGAATAACATAACATATTGAATGAGAAACTGATCAAAATATGGAAAAAGAAGGTACATGAACGTAGAAAGAAAAGGCATCACTCACACAAAGGGCATGATTAAAATCTCCTGTTAGAATTGGGAAGGCAAATCATGGCTGCAGAGATCTTGATAAGCGTATACACCTCTGCTGAATAATGTGCAAGTGAAAACATGCAGCAGAAGGCAGTGCTGAGTGTGGCAATAATAATAATAATAATAATAATAATAATAATACACTTTATTTATCTCCCCAAGGGGACTCAGAGCGGTTTACAACATACACAGATAGGCAAACATCCAATGCCTTTAATACAGTGAGATAACAATGACATACAAATACACAGAACAAAGGTAAAGGCTTCCCATTTCATTTCCGGCTTCTGGAGGTGGTGCTCACCTCCGGCCATGGGGAGGTGCTCTTTCTCCATTTTCAAGCTGAGGAGCCTGTTGTTCATAGGCATCTCTTGGTCATGTTAGCAGCATGTCTGCATGGGCACTTTTTATTACTTTCTCACTGAGGTAGTACCTATTGATCTACTCACATTTGCATGTTTTCAAACTGCTAGGTTGGCAGGAGCTAGGGCTAACTGCCAACTTTTAGGTCAGCAAATTGAACACTTCAAAATAAACCAACGTTGAAGACCAAATTATAACATACAACCTAAAATTAAATAATCAGTTAAACTATATCTAATATAAAAACATGAGTGAAATCATCAAACGTTCAATTAAATAACTTTTATGATTTTTAGTAGATTAAATAATCATTTTACTAAGTTACTATATAAAAGAACCCTGGTGATATTTCAATAGCTGTTAAAATACAGGAAATTCTGTTTAATGAGATAAACGGCTGTAGAGTGACTCCCAACCCGCAACATCTCTAATACCATTAACATGTTTAATAATTAGTATAATGCCAGGGAGATGATCCTGGAGGCAAAATCTATATCCCATTGATCCAGGCCCAAATACTGATGTTTCTTCAAAATTTCCTTGAGTTGTTCAGCAAAAGCAAGGTAAATGGTGACCATGGTGATGATGAAGGAAAATGCCAAACTGAAGACTACTATCAGAGCAGCCATATTCAGCCATTTGGCTTTCTTGCCATATCTAGCTGCAACAATTTGAACTGCTCATTGCTTGAGGTAAACATTCATGACTTTACATCACAGACAACATTTCCTCTGCACTGTTCTCAGACCAGTGAAAAATGAAAATTCATGTTTTTCTGCGCAGGTGTAGCCTAGCCTAGCATTAGTTTCACCATTTTTCTTTCATATTTTTACAATAGCCTTTCTCACAAAATTTGCTCAAGGTAAGGTTCACTTAATGTTATTACTCATCCTTCTGAAGTTTCTTATCAGTTTCTTATATACTGCATTATTACTAAGGTAAAGGTTTTCCCTTGACATTAAGTCTAGTTGTGTCCCACTCTGAGGGGTGGCACTCATTTCCACTTCTAAGCCGAAGAGCGGACATTGTCCATAGACACCTCCAAGGTCATGTGGCCAGCATGACTTCATGGAGCGCCATTACCTTCCCACAGGAGCGGTACCTATTGAACTATTCACATTTGCATGTTTTCAAACTGCTAGGTTGGCAGAACCTGGGACTAACACCGGGAGCTCACCTTGCTCCCTGGATTCAAACCACTGACTTTTCGGTCAGCAAGTTCAGCAACTCAGTGGTTTATCCCAATGTGCCACTGGGGGCTCCCATACTACCTCTAGATAATCCCTATTATAACTCTCTTGGTCAAATTATCATATGTTGCAAAGCAATTATACTCTGAAAAACCATGCTTTTTGAGGCCACGGGGAACATGAGATTAAATAATGTTTGAGCCCCAGTCATTCATACCTTGGCCCTCAGAGCTTTCAAGCAAAGCAAGTCATATACCTCTGCATGGATTTTAATTATTATTATTTATTTTGGACATTTATATCCCGTCCTATCTTGACTTCTGAAGCTAACAACTGACACACCATAGTGCCCATAGCCAAAAGCATAAATATACAATTTAAATAAAACAATATAAAACAGTATAAAAACATTCCAACAGTCAAACAGTCATTGATTTAAGTCATCATCCTAAAAGCACATTTTAGGAGCCAAATCATACAAAATGACCATCTATGTTAGTCTTCTCAGCAGATTACACAATTTGTTCATATGTCAAGATACCAGCAAAACAAAAAGTGAAGCAAAGCACTTTGTGGCAGGTATTGTAAACATGAGGTTATTTGGGCCTTACATAGGGGCAAAGGAATATAAATCTACATTAATATAAATAAATATATCAATAAAAGAATTGGCCACCAATCCTGTATACTGGACACATTGAGATGATGTGGCAACATGTTATTTGGAAAGACTTTCAAGAACATAGTAACTACTGTCATTAAGATCTCCAGTCAGTTTGGTCATATTGAAGGTACAGACAAAAAAGGACAGGTCAGAACCAGTTCCTTGCAAATGTTAAAAACAGTGTGATTCATCATCCGTTCTGGAAAACAAGAAAAACAGGGAAACTGCAATAGAAGCATGTGCTTAGTACAGATTAAGTATCCGTTATCTAAAACGCTTGAAGCCACAAGTGTTTTGCACCTTTTGGAGAAGTGAAAGTGACTGTGTCTGTTACTGTTACCAGACTGGTATTTTTTAGTAAATTTTCATTGTGTTGATTTAATGTTTTAACTATATATAATTATTGGTTCTGCTATGTATTTTATTATGTGTACATAGAGGCATCGACTCAGCCGCCCTGAGTCCCCCCCTCAGGGGGTTGAAAAAGGTGGGGCACAAATATTTGAAATAAATAAATAAATAAATACTGTCTCTTTTGATTGCATACTGAAAGTCGTGTGGGAAGAACAAACCACAGACCACTTACTACAATGCAACTTGAACTCTACTACATGCACAATGGGAGACCTTCTTACAGCGACACCAGAGGAACGCAAAGTGGCCAGCTTCTGGTCAAAGGAAATTTAACATAATATCAAGTTTTTAACTTTATTTGTGGTTTTTTAAATGTATTATAATTGTATTTTCAATTCAGTTCTGACACGATAAATAAATAAATACTGTCTCTTTTTTTCTTTTCTTGCCACAACTTTGAAACTGCTCAGCTAGCAACCAACCTAAGTTTTGAATAAGTGGCAGAAAATGTGTTTTGTCAACCCTGGTCCTGGATGCTGTCTTTGGAGCCTGCTCGTACAGCAGTGTCCTAGGGGTTAGGACTATAGGACTATCACCTCAATTTTCTAGCCAAAACAGAAAAAATGCAATATCAGCCGTTATAAAAAAAAAGCAACAAAACCACCAATGCATGCTGACAAAATCGTGATTCAAAGCCTCATAGTGGTTGAATAATGATGGGCATCAGAGGGCATGCATACCATTACAATTGAGTACAGAGTGTTATAGCCTTGTAGGTATAGTGCAGTGGTTCTCAACCTGTGGGTCCCCAGGTGTTTTGGCCTTCAACTCCCAGAAATCCTAACATCTGGTAAACTGGCTGGGATTTCTGGGAGTTGTGGGCCAAAACACCTGGGGACCCACAGGTTGAGAACCACTGGATAGTGATACAGTACATGTCAGATAGAGTAAGAAAAATCTGTCTGTGATTATGCCTAACAAAAGGAATATTTTAAAAATAAGAATAATTCATTTCATAGTATTACAGCATTGGAAAATATTACAATAATTATCCTGTGGAGCCATGGTGGCATAATGGGTTAAACACTCATGCTGGCTGAACTGCTGACCTAAAGGTCAGCGGTTTAATCCAGGAGACAGGGTGAGCTCCCATCTGTCAGCCCCAGCTTCCCTTGCAGGGACACGAGAGAAGCCTCCCACAAGGATGGTAAAACATCAGAGTGTCCGCTGGGTTATGTCCTTGCAGATGGCCAATTCTCTCACACCAGAAGTGACTTGCAGTTTCTTAAGTCGCTTCTGACATGATAAAAAAAATCCTAACTTGCTGCCATGTTGAAATACTGCACTAAAAATTTGTACTCATTTTGAAGTCACCCCCTTTAAGACTGTCACCTGGTGTGGTCCTCACCTCCTGCACCCTCTTAGTGACACTACTGCCATCATCATCTCCTCTGCTCAAGTACTACTTTATGTTCAAGGCATGTGAAGAAAGAGAACAGTAGACAGTAGGAAATAGACAGTGTGTGCCTCATACTAAGGATCACCTTAAAACCTATTAAGAATTAACAAGGACAGGACCACATCAGGTTGACCATATTCAGTGTCAGCATAGATGTTCCCAACAATACCTTCATCTCAAAACATGCCTTTATGGGAGGTTTCCCTTTAGGAGACGTCAAGCAGTTGCAGTTTTCAGGTCCACTCCATCCCTTGAACTCAAGAAACACCAGGAGATTTGTGCTTGGTCAGGTCACTATATCAGTGCAAATGGAGTTGCATTTTTTTTTTTTACCTTTTCTTGCTTTGTCCCTGGCCTCCACATGGCCAAGAAGGGAAATGGCCTCTGCTAACACTGAGATATGTCCAGACTATAAATGTGACTCGAACACAGGCATGGGCAAACTTGGGCCCTCCAGGTGTTTTGGACTTCAACTCCCACAATTCCTAACAGCCTCAAGCCTTTTCCTGAGGAGGAAAAGGAAGGGGCCTGAGGATGTTAGGAATTGTGGGAGTTGAAGTCCAAAACACCTGGAGAGCCCAAGTTTGCCCATGTCTACTCTAACATGATCACTTCTCTTCAGTATGATTTTTAACATTGCCTCCTGGTGAAGATTTGAAAGCTTGTAGTAAGTACTGTATTTTGTGTTCTTGGAGATCCGCTATCACTGTTTTGTGGATTTTTACCCTCACTGTGGCCCTCCCTTTAAGTCATTTTTTGAGCTGTGCTTCCTGGCTCTAACCAGCTTTGCCCATCTTTTCTCTTTACACCACACCACTTTTTAGACAGGTTCTTGTGTTTTGAATAGCTGTGCACTATGCTTATGGTGGCGCAGTAGGTTAAACCACTGAGCTGCTGAACTTGGAGACATAGTGAGCTCCCACTGTTAGGCCCAGCTTCTGCCAACCGAGCAGTTTGAAAACATGCAAATATGAGTAGTTCAATAGGTACCGCTCTGGCAGGGAGGTAATGGTGCTCCATGCAATCATGCTGGTCACATGATGTTGGGGGCGTCTATGAACAAGGCTGGCTCTTCGGCTTTGAAATTGCGATTAGCACCACCCCCCAGAGTCAGACATGACTAGACTTAATGTCAGGGGAAACATTTACTTTTACCTTTTATACTTTCTTTTCTACAGCCATAAGTGATGATGCACAGAAGATACTTGACATCAGAAAGCTATTTTAAGATGTATAAGGACAGTTACAACAAATATTGGAAATGTGGGCACAATGTTAGGATTTTAGCCTATGTAGTGGTCTTGTGAAAATGGCCATATAGGACATATAGGATAAAATGTCTCAGGTGATTTTCTGTAAAATACCATTTGTACATTTTATGCAATTAACAATCTTATGTACAAAGAAACTATTGCATTTCTACAGCAGTAAATAAGTACTTTTTAAAATGTTGTTAAAAGCATGAGGAATGCAGATTTCACTTAAATTATTGTGCTCACAGGAAAAAAAAAACCAGCTCCAGCTGTGGCATCATCTCTTAAGCCAGTGTTTCTCAACCAGGGGGGTTGGGATCCATGGTGGGGGTCATGAGGGGGGTGCCAGAGGGGTCGCCAAAACCATCAGAAAACACAGTATTTTCTGTTGGTCATGGGGGTTCTGTGTGGGAAGTTTGGCCCAATTCCATCATTGGTGGGGTTCAGAATGCACTTTAGTTGCAGATGAACTATAAATCCCAGCAACTACAACTCCCAGATATCAAGGTCTATTTTCCCCCAAACTCCACCGGTGTTCACACTTGGGCATATTGAGTATTCATGCCAAGTTTGCTCCATCATTGTTTGAGTCCACAGTGCTCTCTGGAGGTAGGTGAACTACAACTCCAGAACTCAAGGTCAATCCCTACCAAATCCTTCCAGTATTTTCTGTTGGTCATGGAAGTTCTGTGTGTCAGTTTTCATTCAATTCCATCATTGGAGTTCAGAATGCTCTTTGTTTATAGGTGAACTATAAATCCCAGAAATTAAAACTCCCAAATGGCAAAATCAATCCCCCCCCCAACCCCATCAGTATTGAAATTTGGACTTATCAGGTATTTGTGCCAAATTTGGTCCAGTGAATGAAAATACATCCTGCATATTAGATATTTACATTACGATTCACAGCAGTAGCAAAATTAAAGTTATAAAGTAGCAACAAAAATAATGTTATGGTTGGGGGTCACCACAACATGAGGAACTATATTGAGAGATTGCAGCATTAGAAAGGTTGAGAACCACTATCTTAAGCAAACCGGCTCATATACCCATTGCATTGCTGGACAAGGCCATGCATATAAAGGTACACAGGCAGAAATAATAGTGGAACCAAAATAAACACCATTTTAAAAAGTAGCAAGTCACTGGAGCTTTCGCCTATTTATTCTTAACTGTTCTTTACTAAAATAAATTGACACAGAATCAAAGGGATTTTTTTTACTTGAACAAAATACACACCAGACCTCATATTGCAATATATTATGTGTTCGTGACACATATGGTACAACAAGCTTATCAACATACTAAAAAACAAAACAAAACAGAAAACTAACTTTAATGAGTAACATGGATTCACTAGCCCACAAACTAAAAGCCTGGTGGGACACAGAAAAAATAGCTCATATACACACTGTGCTGTTCAATAAACATCTCAGACTGGATGGGCATCCAAATCGCCATTCAGTATTGGTAAGCAAGCAATGGCTACAGAGCTGTTGGAGGGAGGATATATTTCCACATTCCCAGAAGTGTATCTTGGATTAAACAATCTGTAAAAGGTTGTATTCCTTGCAAACAAAGGGAAAATGCAGGTACAACCACAGCAAAGGTAGAATGTGATGCTGGAGAAAATCATTCCAGGTGACTGATTTAGTTCCTGCTGACAGGTTTATGGGTGCCGTGCTCATGGGCATCAACCATTGCATCCATGAATCTGCTAAAGATGAATGCCATAGTCGTGGCCAACACAATGATGGAAACGATGAGGGACACAATGGCCATGGAAACTGCAAAAACGTTCAGGCACCTGGCTGTCCTGCCATGCTCTTCTGCACCTTCAGCATCTCCTATCACTTTAGCATCCCTTGACTGAAGGAAGGGGAGAGAAGGAGAAAAAAATAGTATTTAACAAATTTAAAAGAGCAGAGGAAACATATTTACCCATCTTATTTTACAAAACAGAACAAGTAAGAAAAACAGGTAAACAGGTTGAGCATTCCTTATCCAAAATACTTAGGATCAGACGTGCTTTGGGATCTGGATTTTCCTCCAGGATTTTGGAGTGCCTCTATTTGCATATATGGGACATAATGAGATATCTTGAAGATGAACCCAAGTTTAATGACTCTTTTCCTTTATGATTCATCTATATCTTACGCACGCAACCTGAAGTTGATTTGGGGCAGTAGTTTTGTGCAAGAAATAAAGTTTGTTTTGTTTCAGAAAGCAAAGGCAACCTATCTCTGGCACCCATGTGAACAAATCTGGATTTTGAAGGTTTCGGGACACTCAACCTGTACCATCACTTATGGCTGCTTCTACACTGTAAAATTAACATTGTTTGACACCAATTTGGTGACCATGTCTCAATGCAATTGAATCATGGGAGTTGCAGTTTGGTAAGGCAACAGCTAATTTTGACAGAGGTGGCTAAAGGTCTTGCAAAACTACGACTCCTGCAATTCTTTAGCATTGAGGCTAGACAGTTCAAGTGGTGTCAAATTGCATTGATTCTACAGAGTAAATGCACATTGTTACCTAATTTCTTTTGAACTTTTGCAAACTACCTTGCATTCCATTTTTGGGCAAAAGGTTAGCAATGCATTCAACTAAGTCAATAAAATAAAGGGCTATGTGTAACCACCATTCTTTGGCTGTAAGGGGAGGGGAAGGGAGCATCTACACTGTAGAATGAATGTGGCTTGACCCCACTTTATCTGCCATGGCTCAGTACTGTGGAATCCTGGGAGTTTCAGTTTTACAAGACCTTTAGTGTTGTGTTTTATAAGGTGTACGGCCTTCTCTGCGCAAGAGTGTGTGTGCCTCACCTAACTACAAATCCCATGATTCCATTGCCTTGTCCCTCATTTGGACTACCTTAAGTCATAAACGTATTGAGTTGGAAGAGACCTCGTGGGCCATCCAGTTCCACCCTCTGCTAAGAAGCAGGAAAATTGCATTCAAAGCGACCCTAACAGATAGCCACCCAACCTCTGTTTAAAAGCCTCCAAAGAAGGAGCCTCCACCACACTCCAGGGCAGAGAGTTCCACTGCTGAACAGTTCTCACAGTCTGGAAGTTCTTCCTCATATTCAGGTGGAATCTCCTTTCCTGTAGTTTGAAGCCATTGTTCCATTGCGTCTTAGTCTCCAGGGCAGCAGAAAACAAGACTGCTTCCCCCTCTCTATGACTTCCCCTCACATATTTATACATGGCTCTCATCATGTCTCCTCTCAGCCTTCTCTTCTCAAGGCCAAACATGCCCAGCTCTTTCAGCCACTCCTCATAGGGCTTGTTCTCCAGGCCCCTGATCACCCTCCTCTGGACACATTCCCAGCTTGTCAACACCTCTCTTAAACTGTGATACCCAGAACTGGACACAGTATTCCAGGTGTGGTCTGACCGAGGCAGAGTAGATGGCTTCCCTGGATCTAGACACTATACTCCTATTTATGCAGGCCAAAATCCCATTAGCTTTTTTAGCTGCTGCATGACATTCCTGGATCATGTTTAACTTGTTGTCTATGAGGACTCTAAGATCGTTTTCACAGATACTACTGTCAAGCCAGGCATCCCTCATTCTGTAGCTTTGCATTTCATTTTTAATGCCTAAGTGGAGTATCTTGCATTTGTCCCTGTTGAACTTCATTTTGTTAGTCTAATCCAGCATTTCTCAACCTGGGGTGTTGTGAGGGGGGTGTCAGAAGGGTCGCCAAAGATGCACCCTGATAGCCTGATTCCTTGTTGAACTTTCCCACCCCACGTTTGGGAGGAAGGGGGGCTGGACATCCCATGAGGCCAAGAGAAGGAAGTGCTAGGGGTGCGAGGAGGGGGCCAGGAGAGGCTGCTTCCACGGGCGAGAGGGGCGCTGGCTCACCTTGATGGAGAAGACCAGGGCGGCCAGGCCGAGGCAGCAGCAGTTGGCGTAGGAGAAGGTGATGAAGGAGCAGACCAGGTAGTCTCGGGGCATCCGGTGGACGGGCAAGAGGGCGGCCCCGGGGTAGCGGTAGTAAGGCCCATCCCCGCCCACGACCTCCGGCCCCGGCCCCTTGCCCTCCGGCCCCTTGCCCTCCGGCCCCTTGCCCTCCGGCCCCTTGCCCTCCGGCGCCTTGGCCTCGGGCCCCTTGCCCTCCGGCCCCTTGCCCTGCGGCGCCTTGGCCTCCGGCCCCTTGCCCTCCGGCCCCTTGCCCTCGGGCCCCTTGCCCTCCGGCCCCTTGCCCTCGGGCCCCTTGGCCTCCGGCCCCTTGGCCTCGGCGGGCGGCTTCCTTTCGGCCTGGGCTTGCATCTTTCCCCGACCTTTCTTCCGGACGCGAGCCAGGCGCCAACCGACCCAACGGTCGGGGACCCTCCGCGGGCGCCCCTTCTCTTCTGTTCTGTCCCTTCGGGAGCCAAGGGAGCGGCCCATCCCTTTCACTGGGGCTGAGGAAAGAGGGCCGCTCCCTTCCCGGACTCCTCTCCCCCCCGAAAGCGGCCCCTTTTCCAAACCCTCATCTAGAATGAAGGCCCCGCTGGAACTCGCCCTGGCTCCATACTGTGCACAGGCTCCTCGGAGTTGTGGTTTGGGGAGGCGTGGCCACCCTTGGGACACAACTCCCAGGATACCATACATTGAGCCAGAGCTACCTCATCACACTGGAGCATGGATCCACTTTGAATCCGGTTGCTGCCTCCTCCCGCAGAATTCTGGGGTTTGTAGTTTAGGGGGGGGGCGCCTTTAACAGCCCCATTACACTACAAATCCCAGAATTCTGCAGGAGGCAGAAACTGGAATTAAAGCGGATCCATGCCGTAGTGCCGTGGTTCTCAACCTTCTTAATGTCGCGACCCCTTAATACACTTCCTCATCTTGTGGAGAGCCCCCCAACCATAAAGTTATTTTCGTTGCTACTTCATAACTAACTGCCATTTTGCAGCTGTTATGAATCCTAATGTAAATATCTGATTTGCACAATGTATTTTCATTCACTGGACCAAATTTGGCACAATACACGATACACCCAAATTAAAATACTGGTGGGGGTGATTTTGTCATTTCAGAGTGGTAATTACTGGGATTTATAGTTCACCTACAATCAAAGAGTATTCTGAACTCCACCAACGATGGAATTGAACCAAACTTGGCACACAGAACACCCATGACCAACAGAAAACAAAACTGGAAAGGTTTGGTGGGCATTGACCTTGAGTTTGGGAGTTGTGGTTCACCTACATCCAGAGAGCACTGTGGACTCAAACAATGATGGATCTGGACCAAACTTGGCACAAATACTCAATATGTCCAAATATGAACACTGGTGGAGTTGGGGGAAAATAGACCTTTGGGAGTTGTAGTTGCTGGGATTTATAGTTCACCTACAACCAAAGAGCACTCTGAACCCAGCCCACAATGGATCTACACCAAACTTGGCACACTACCTACATGGCCAACATTGAATACTGGTGGGGTTGGAGGCTGTTTCTGAATTCTGAGAGTTGTAGTTCACCAACGCCAAAAAGGAAGAGAAGGTCAGGCAGAGAGATCTTCAGCTTTCTCTGCCAAAGAAGTTCGTAAGACCATCAGAAATGTGTGTTTTCTGATGGCCTTTGGAGACCCCTCTGAAACCCCCCTCACGACCTCCCGAGGGATCCCGACCCCCAGGTTGAGAAACAATCGGCTAGAACCCTTGAGCTGCAACTCCCAGGATACCATTGAGCCAGGTCTACCTCATCCCACTAAAGCATGGATCCACTTCAAATCCGCTTGCTGCCTTCTGCAGATTTCTGGAGTTTGTAGTTTAGGGAGGAGACTTTAACAGCCTCATTAAACTACAAACTCCAGAATTCTGCAGGAGACAGAGACTGGATTTAAAGTGGATCCATGCTGTAGTGCAGTGGTTCTCAACCTGTGGGTCCCCAGATGTTTTGGCCTACAACTTCCAGAAATCCCAGCCAATTGACCAGATGTTAGGATTTCTGGGAGTTGAAGGCCAAAACATCTGGGGACCCACAGGTTGAGAACCACTGTGAGTCTAGTGTGATGAGGAAAGTTAAATTATCAAATACTTCACCAATCTGACTTTTTCCATTTTTTTTTTATCATAACGTTAAATTATAAAACTCTGTAAAAAAAAGGTTGCATACCTTGCAAACAAAGGGAAAGTGCAGGTACGTCCACAGCACAAGGAAGAATGGGATGCTGGGAAAAATCATTCCAGGTGACTGATTTAGTTGCTGCTGAAAGATTTCCGGGAACTTTGCTCGTGGGCGTCAGCCATTACTTCCTGGAATCTGTTGTAGACGTATGCCATGCTAGTGGCCAACACAATGATGGAAATGACAATGGACAAAATGCCCAGGGTCAGCGCCAGAACATTCAGGCACCGGGCTGTCTTGCCATGCTCTTCTGCAGTTTCCACATCTCCTAGCACTTTAGCGTCCCTTGACTTCAGGGGAGACGGGGAGAGAAAAGAGTATTGGACAAAGAAATTATAGGAGTCAAGGAAACAGCTTTATCCATCTTTGAACACCTAACTCTCAAACTGATTAATTCAGAGCTCTGCTAGTATGGTGTTTGCTGAATTCACAAGGTATATATAAAAAGAACAAGAAGCAGAGCCTGCCATGGCAAGCATTACAAAGATATGTAGATCACCCCACTCCTGTAAAACAGAGAAACAAAGCCTCTGCAGATGCCTGCCATAGATATGCGTGAAACGTCAGGAGAGAATGCTTCTGGAACATGGCCATACAGCCCAGAAAACTCACAGCAACCCAGTGATTCCGGCCATGAAAGCCTACAACAATACAGATAAACAGAACACTTTAAATCCAGTTTCTGCCTCCTGCAGAATTCTGGGGTTTGAAGGTTAGAGAGGAGCCTTTAACAGCCTCACTAAACTACAAACCCCAGAATTCTGCAATAAGCAGAAACTGGATCTAAAGTGGATTCATTCCCTAGTGTGATGAGGTCCTACGAATGTCAGGGGAACAGGCAGAACAGCATTCCTTGTCCGAAATGCTTAGGACCAGAACTATTTTGGAACTTGGGTTTTCCCTCCTGGATATTGGAGTGTCTCTATTTGCATATATGGACATTGTTTATTTATTTATTTATTTATCGTATCAGAAGCAAACCGAGGGTACAGTTGTACTGTATTTAAAAAACCCACAAAGTTTACCAAACTTGGCATTATACTAAATGTCCTTTGACCAATAGCTGACCACTTGGAGTGCCTCTGGTGTTGCTGTGAGAAGGTCCTCTATTGTGCATGTGGCAGGGCTCAGGCTGCATTGTAATAGGTGGTCTGTGGTTTGCTCTTCTCCACACTCGCATGTTGTGGACTCCACTTTGTGGTCCCATTTTTAAAGGTTGGCTTTGCATCTTGTGGAGTGCCTCCATTTGCATATATGGACAGAATTTATTTTGGAGTGGCTCTATTTGCATATATGGACATTATTTATTTGTGGACATAATGAGATCTCTTGAAGATAAATCCCAGGTTAATGACAAATTTCATTTATCTTCCATCTATATCAGGCATTGCAAACTTGGGCCCTCCAGGTGTTTTGGATTTTGACTCCCACAATTCCTAACAGACTCAAGCCCTTTCCTTTTCCCCTTTTCTGCTTAAGTGGCTGAGGGGGAAAAAAAAAGAAAGGGCCTGAGGTTGCTAGGAATGGTGCAAGTTGGAGTCCAAGACACCTGGAGGGCCCAGGTTTGCCCATGCCTGATCTGTTTACAACTCCTCTGCTGCGCCAGCTCCACTGGCTGCCAGTTTGCTACTGGGCACAATTCAAAGTGCTGGCTTTATCCTATAAAGCCCTAAACCAAGGGTCCTCAAACTAAGGCCCGAGGGCCGGATATGGCCCTCCAAGGTCATTTATCCGGCCCTCACTCAGGGTCAACCTTAGTCTGAAATGACTTGAAAGCACAGAACAATATCAACAATCTTATCTCATCAGCCAAAAACAAGTCCAAAAACAACAACACTTCCAATTGAAATACTAATAAGTTTATATTTGTTTAAATTGTTCTTCATTTTAATTATTGTATTGTTTTAAAGTATTTTTTGCACTATAAATATGTGCAGTGTGCATAGGAATTAATTCGTATTTTTTCAAATTATAATCCAGCCAGGCCCGTAGCCAGGATTTCATTTCGGGGGGGGGGGGGGGGGTAAAATTTTTTTCAGGGAGGGTTTCGGGGGGGCTGAGGTTCAGGGGGGGCTGAGTCTGAGTGAAAGAGGGTCTAGCCTAGCAAACCTTTTGTATCATTACCCCAATACCCCCATGCATATGGGATATATTGAGTATGGTGATCAGATCATGATATGAATAAACATAACAGTTTAAATAATGCACCAATAAGGCCTTTTCGCGAACCACCATGAAAATTTCGGGGGGGGGGGGCTGAAGCCCCCCCGAGCCCCCCCCCCCTGGCTACATGCCTGAATCCAGCCCTCCAATAGTTTGAAGGACTATGACCTGGCTCTCTGTTTAAAGAGTTTGAAAACCTGTGCCCTAAGCAGTTCTGGCTCAACTTATCTGTCCGAAAGCTTCTCTCCTTATGAACTTTCCAGGACTTTAAGATCGTCTGGGGAGGTCCTGCTTTCGATCCGCCTTTGTCACAAGTACAGCTGGCAGGGACGAGAGACAGGGCCTTCTCAGTGGTGGCCCCTGGGCTATGGAACACCCTCCCGAGGGATATCAGCCCCCTCCCTTTTAACATTCTGGAAAAAAGTCAAGACTTGGCTTTTTGAGTAAGCGTTTGCAAATACAATGTAACATAGGAAAATGGAACGACTGGAGGGTGTGATTGGACAATGTTTTTAACAAGGAACTTTTGCAAGCTAAGGGGAGATTCTGGCACACCACGTTTGAGAGAAAGGGTGGTTGTGCATCCAATGAAGCCCAGAAAAGAAAGGGCTAAGTCAGTGGCTCTCATCCTGTGGGTCCCCAGATGTTTTGGCCTTCAACTCCCAGAAATCCCAACAATAGCTGGGATTTCTGGAAGTTGAACAATGTTTTTAACACGGAACTTTTGCAAGCTGGGATTTCTGGGAGTTGTAGGCCAAAACCCCTGGTGACCCACAGGTCGAGACCCACTGGAAGCGAAGGGAGCCTCCCTTCCCAGGGTGCGAGGAGTGGAGGGGGCCCAGGGGCGCTCCTTGACCTTGATGGAGAAGACCAGGGCGGCCAGGCCGAGGCAGCAGCAGTTGGCGTAGGAGAAGGAGACGAGGGACCAGAGCAGGTAGTCCGGGGGCAGCCTGCGGACGGACACCAGGGCGGCCCTCGGGTAAGGGTAGTAAGGCCCCACGCCCTCCGGCCCCTTGCCCTCGATGGGCGGCATCCCGTAGCCGTGGGAGTGCATCTTTCCCCGACCAAGGAGGCGGCGCCGCTCCTCCCGACGCGAGACAGGCTGTGAGACAGGCGCAAACTGACCCAACGGTCGGGGACCCGTCTCTTCTGTTCTGTTGCCTCCGAAGCGGAGGGAGGGGCCCGTCCCCCTGAAGCGGGGAAGGAGGGCTGCTTCCCTCCCGGACCCCTCGCCTCCCCGAAAGCCGCCCTCCTTCCAAACCGCGAACTTGTGCGGCATCCAGAAGCGGGGGCAGCTTGCCCTCCTTTGAGCTTGCACATACTGTACGCAGGAGTTGTAGTTTGGGGAGGCACTCGCAGCCTTGAGCAAGGACAAAGATAAATTAGAAAATAACAACAACAACAACAACAATAATGATGGGTTGTTGTAGGTTTTTCGGGCTGTATAGCCATGTTCTAGAAGCATTCTCTCCTGACGTTTTGCCTGCATCTGTGGCAAGCATCGTCAGAGGTTGAGCAGTCTGTTGGAAACTAGGAAAATTGGGTTTATAAATCTGTGAAAAGTCTAGGGTGGGAAAAAGAACTCTTGTCTGTTGAAGCTAGGTGTGAATGTTTCAACTGGCCACCTTGATCAGCATTTGATGGCCTGACAGTTTTTAGGTGTGGCTTGTTACTGCCTGAGAGGTGATTGGGTGTTCCTGATTGTTTCTTCTCTGGAATTCCCGTGTTTGGGTTTTTTTATTTACTGTTATAATTTTAGAGGGGTTTTTTTAGTACTGATAGCCAGATTTTGTTCATTTTCATGGTTTCTTCCTTTCTGTTGAAATTGTCCTCACGCTTGTGGATTTCAATGGCTTCTCTGTGTAGTCTGACATGGTGGTTGTGAGAGTGGTCCAGCATTTCTGTGTTCTCAAATAAAATGCTGTGTCCAGGTTTGTTCATCAGGTGCTCTGCTATGGCTGATTTCTCTGGTTGGAGTAGTCTGCAGTGCCTTTCATGTTCCTGGATTCGTGTTTGGGCAACGCTGCGTTTGGTGGTCCTTATGTAGACTTGGTGGTCCTTATGTAGACTTGTCCACAGCTGCATGGTACACGGTAGACTCCTGCAGAAGTGAGAGGATCCCTCTTGTCCTTTGCTGAACGTAGCATTTGTTGGATTTTCTTGGTGGGTCTGTAGATAGTTTGTAGGTTGTGTTTCCTCATCAGCTTCCCTATGCGGTCAGTGGTTCCCTTGATGTATGGCAAGAACACTTTTCCTCTGGGTGGATCTTCGTCTTTATTCTCGTGGCTTGTTCTTGGTCTTGCAGTTCTTCTGGTCTGAGGTGGAGTATCCATTGGCCTGTGGAGCCCAGTTGAGGTGGTTCAGTTCACCTTGGAGGAGGTGGGGTTAGCAGATTCTTTTTGCATGGTCTGCCAAGGCTTTAATTGTGCTTCTTTTTTGACTTGGGTGATGGTTGGAGTCTTTATGTAGGTATCTATCTCTGTGTGTGGGTTTTCTGTAAACTGTGTGACCCAATTGTTGATCACTGGTTTGTGGAGGATTAAGACATCTAGAAATTGTAATTTTCCTTTATTTTCTTTTTCCACGATGAATTGGATGCTTGGGAGGATGCTGTTAAGGTGGTCCAGGAACTTGTGTAGTTCTTCTTCTCCATGGCTCCAAATGGTGAAGGTGTCATCCACATATCTGAACCATATAATGGACTTTTTGTAGCTGTTTCCAGGGCTTGTTTTTCAAAGTGTTCCATGTAGAAATTTGCTATGACTGGGCTGAGAAGTGGCCAATTGAAACATTCACACCTAGCTCCAACAGACAAGAGTTCTTTCTCCCACCTTGGACCTTCCACAGATATATAAACTCAATTTTCCTAGTTTCCAGCAGACTCACAAACTCTGAGGATGTCTGCCATAGATGCAGGCAAAACATCAGGAGAGAATGCTTCTAGAACATGGCCATACAGCCCGAAAAACCTACAATAACCCAGTGATTCCAGCCATGAAAGCCTTTGCCAATACATTAAATAATAATAGTAATAATAATAATAATAATAATAATAATAATAATACCTTATTTATAGACCGCCTTTTCTCCCCGAGATGACGTCAGAATGAAAAACATGATTCAAATAATCACATAGAAGCAGGTTGCATTAATTACATACTCTACGTTAAAACATCTCAAATGATAAAACAATTACAATAAATGGAAACTGGCTGATTAGAGTTGTTTTTAAAGTGTGCCCAAGTGATCATGAGGTACAAGTAGGTCAATAAACATTCCAATTGATCTAGAGCAGTGGTTCTCAACCTGTGGGCCCCAGGTGTTTTGTCCTTCAACTCCCAGAAATCTTAACAGCTGGGATTTCTGGGAGTTGTAGGCCAAAATATCTGGGGACCCACAGGTTGAGAACTACTGCTATAGAGGGTCTTTATATGGCACCATTGTGTGATTTGTGAGCTGCCACAAATCCCCACAGGAGATGGTGGTGGGGTATAAATAATGTTTATTATTAAGTTTATTATTGAAGGCTAACATAAGGGTGATGTGGCTCTCAGTGCAAATGAGTTTGATACCCCTGATCTAATTTATGGTGGGTTTTTTTTCATGTCTGGTGTGAGAGAATTGGCCGTTTGCAAGGACGTTGCCCAGGGATGCCTGGATGTTTGATGTTTTACCATCCTTGTGGGAAGCTTCTCTCATATCCCCGCATGGGGAGCTGGAGCTGACAGAGGGAGCTCAACCCGCTCTTCCTGTATTCACACCACTGACCTGTCAGTCAGCAGTCCTGCCAGCACAAGGGTTTAACCCATTGCGAAATAATACATCATAATAATACAACATATAATAATACACTATTATTACATACATTAAGAAATAATATATCAATCTCCCTTTTTCCAAAGTTCAGCTCCCAGGATATCATATCATTGAGCCATGGCCATTAAAGTTAAATTATAAAATACAAGCAGTCCCCAAGTTACAAACAAGATCAGGGGTTTGTTCTTAAGTTGAATTTGTTTGTAAGTCCAGGACTATTCCATTATCTGGGCAGAGGCCAAAAGTGGGTGCTAGGCAGAGAAGGGAAGTCCATTTTATGGGCCGGGGGTGGGGGGGGGGGAGTTGAAGGAGGAAAACAATTTCCCTGTTTTCGCTGGTTATTCCTGGAGCCCCTGGTGGTGCAATGGGTTAAATCCTTGTGCTGGCAGGCCTGCTGACTGAAAGGCTGGCGTTTCAAATCGGGAGAGAGAGGTGAGCTCCTGTCTGCCAGCTCCAGCTTCCCATGCGAGGACATGAGAGAAGCCTCCCACAGGATGGTAAAACATCTGGGCATTCCTTGGGCAACATCATTGCAAACAGCCAATTCTCTCACAGCAGAAGCAACTTGCAGTTTCTCTTCACTCTCACCATCCTTTTCTGTCTAGCACTCCCTTTTGCTTCCACCAGATAATGGAACAGTATCACAAGGCGGAACAGGTACATTTTTGAAGTGTAATTCCAGCCCTATATATATTTGTAGAGTTGAGAGAAAGAGCAGGCTTTGGATAGCATAGGGAAGGGGTAACATGCCTATGATGTTTATTTTGCTCTCTGTGTCCCTGTTCAAAAGATTTTCCCTCCTTTTCTGTCCCTGTAATCACTGGATTTTGAAAATGGCTTGTTCTGTAAACAAGGATTGGTGAGAAAGCTTCAATGAAGATACCTTTTCCCCATGATAATAACTCTTCCAGGAGTGAATTTGTCTTTTGAGGGGAAGATTTCTTTCACTTTCTGTTGCCTCATCCCGTTCTTAACTATGAATCATATCTGTAACTCAAGGACTGCCTGTACATCAGTCTGATTTTTTCCAAAGTTAAGCTCCCACGATATCATTAAGTCATGGATGTTGAAGTTAGGTTATAAAATCACATTTGACTGGCTTTTCCAAAGTTCAAAGCTACTTTGAAAAGGATAATTAAAAACATCATGCAAATAATAAAACAGATTTTACAGCATTCATGGATTTCATTAAACACTTAACATTACTAGGCAGCTGAACCAAATACAGTCTGAATTTGATACGCTTTAATGTCCCTTCTGAAAATAGTTTAAGGATGCATCTACACCCCCTTAAACCTGGGATTTGTAGTTTGGTGAGACACCAGCACTCTCTGGTAGAGAAGTCTAAAACACGGCTTCTTTAACTGAGGGACCAGACCCTAAATGGCATTTCCTTAGCTCAAAAAAGGCATAAAAAATTGACAATAGCAAAATGTTTCTGAACGTCACTCCATTTACACAAATCCGTGAGCAACGTGCAGTGTTTACAGTGGACTCTGCAGAAGATGCTTCAGATAAATCAGCATGTTTAGCAGGCCCGTAGCCAGGAATTTGTTTCGGGGGGGGGGGGGGGGGGGGCTGAGTCTGAGTGAAAGAGGGTCTACCCTAGCAAACCTTTTGTTTCATTACCCCAATACCCCCATGCATATGGGATATATTGAGCATGGTGATCAGATCATGATATGAATAAACATAAGTTTAAATAATACACCAGGAAGGCCTTCTCGCAGAAACCTTGAAAATACTGATTTATTATCAATAAGTGGTTTTCACATCTACTACATCTATTTTATATACCTATATACCTAGTGTCACATAACAGGGTCATATGCAGAAAAAGTTTAAGAAGCCCCGGTGTAAAAAAACAAACAATAAAACTACAGCTTCCATTTTATCATAGCATTGAGCCATGGCACTTCAAATGGTGTCAAAGTGCATTCATTCTACAATGTGGATTCATGGATGAAAGCTGCTACTTTTGTTACAGCAATATCGTTTCTGATCTAGACTCCCCATAAATAAAAAGATAAATATACATATATGACAGGGACATAAACTTGCATAAACATTAAATAGGACTCAAGATTTACCTTCTGTTTATTTGCTCCAGGAATCCAAGCAAGATATATTTTTAAGACACTATTTTAAAAACTGTTAATATAGAAGTTCAAACTAAGTGACTAATTAAAACAAACACAAGCTACAAACAATTAAAACCAGCATGGAAGGAGTCTTAAATATATAGTAAAACAAAACCATAGCATCCCTCATTAGAAGTTTTTTTGGTTGCATACACTAAAAAACAAAAATCTTCTACAAATAAAAGCAAAAGCAGGGCGGCGGTGAACCAAATTTCCTGAGGAAGGAAGCTCTACAACTTGAGAAAAGCCAACAAGAAAACTCTTATTCTTAGCATGAAATAACTGATTTAAACTGATGGGGCAATTTGTTTATTTATTAACAAGTTAAATATGAGTCAACAATGTGATGAAGCGGCTAAAAGGCCAATAGGATTTTGGCCTGCATAAATAGGAGAATAGTGTCTAGATCCAGGAAAGTCATGCTACCCCTCCATTCTGCTTTGGTCAGACCACACCATTTCCCAGACTTCTGTTAATGCAGAGTAAAATTGGGTTGACTAGTTTACTCCATGTTAGGGCCCAGAAATCTGTGAATGTCATGAGGAAGTTCAGGAGCGACTTCTGGCCTGACCAAGAAAATACAGTGCAACCCCCTAATCCTAAACCTGCTCAATCTTGAAGGGGAAGGATAAAAGGAATCCCAGATTGATTGATTGATAGGGCAGGATAGAAATACTTTAATAAATAAACAAATTGCCCCATCAGTTTAAATCAGTTATTTCGTGCTAAGAATAAGAGTTTTCTTGTTGGCTTTTCTTAAGTTGTAGAGCTTACTTCCTTCCTCGGGAAATTTGGTTAGCAGCTGCCCTGCTTTTGCTTTTATTTGTAGAAGATTTTTGTTTTTTAATGTATGTAACCAAGAAAACTTCTAATGGGGGATGCAATTTAAGACTCCGTCCATGCTGGCTTTAATTGTAGCTTGTGTTTGTTTTAATTAGACACTTAGTTTGAACTTTTGTATTAACAGTTTTTAAAATAGTTTTTAAAAAATATATATATCTTGCTTTGGATTCCTTGAGCAAACAAACAGAAGGTAAATCTTGAGTCCTATATAACGTTTATCCAAGTTTATGTCACATGTAGTATATATTTATCTTTTTATTTATGGGGAATCTAGGTCAGAAACAACATTGCTGTAACAAAAGTAGCATCTTTAATTCATGAATCTACATCGTAGAATGAATGCACTTTGACACCACTTGAAGTGCAATGGTTCAATGCAGCAGCTAAAAAAGCCAATCGGATTTTGGCCTGCATAAATAGGAGTATCGTCTAGATCCAGGGAAGGCATGCTACCCCTCCATTCTGCCTTGGTCAGACCACACCTGGAATCACACTGTGTCCAATTCTGGGCACTGCAATTGAAGGGAGATGTTGACAAGCTTAAATGTGTCCAGAGGAGGGCGACTGAAATGATCAAGGGTCTGGAGAACAAGCCCTATGAGGAGTGGCTTAAAGAGCTGGGTATGTATAGCCTTGAGAAGAGAAGATAGAGAGGAGACTTAATGATGGCCATATATAACTATGTGAGGGCAAGTCATAGGGAGGAGGGAACAGGCTTGTTTTCTGCTGCCCTAGAGACTAGGATGTAGAACAATGGCTTCAAACTACAGGAAAGGAGATTCCACCTGAACATGAGGAAGAACTTCCTAACTGTGAGAGCTGTTCAACAGTGGAACAGGGATTGAAAGATGCCAGACAAATGTAGTTTCTGGTTGCTTGATAATTCCAATTAAAAAGAGACTTCATACTATATCCCATACTATATCATACCTTAACCTCTGTGACTTGATATTAATATTGAAATACAGTAATTAAACGCAAATTAAGAGAAATAAAGCCAAACTTAACTTAATCTGACACAGTTTTATTGTTTTATAAAAACAGCTTTGTGACCATAGTTTCCCCAGTTGCTTGAGAGTTCTGGCTGCTTGAGTTCCAGTTAACTGAGTGTCTCCTGTAATCCAGATATGCAAGATTAAACCAAAATTTCTAAAGCTTTAGGAAACAATAAAGTTTTAATGAAGATTTAAAAATAACAAGGGAAGCAGCAGTCAGCAAACATTTAGGGAGGCAATTCCAAGAGTATGGAGCAGCAAATTAAAGAAAGGATGATGTCTGCAGGCTGACAGAATGGGGGGGGGGGGGATCATTGTTGAGTGTGCCACTGGAGATGACTGAATGGAGGATCTGTCATACTGTTTTGCATGTTGCAGATATTGTGGTTCAAGTGGGATAGCAAGTGTCCTGGATGTGGTAAGTGAATTTACATGTCTCCTTAGCCACCTAATGCTTGGTTGCCTTGCAAAAAAGTCCTGAACTGATAACCCTTGACAATGTTTTCCCTGATGTGGAGGAATGGTCTATAATTCCCTACTGTTACTTGTTTAGGATTTGTTAGTTGTTTAGCAAGCTAAAATTAAAATAAATAATATTGAAGTGTCAGTATATTGACAGACCCAGCATAGATACATATAGCTTTGTGTCTAGAATAGTGCATATATTTGATCTCTCCAAAACCTGCCCAGAAACAGAGGTATATATACTTTGTGCTTTGGCTAAAAATTAAAAATAAATGCATTGCATTCAGTGAAATCAATAAGATTCCTGGCCTCAAAGGCAACACTTGTTCTCTGGATTACTGAGAAATCATGGGAAACTTAGAGACCTTCTTTCTGAGAGTACGGAAAGGCTGCCCTTTTGCATCCGAACTTATGACAACACCCTGAATGGCATGCCTCTGACTTGATATTTTCAGTTTCAAGAGCTTGGAAAATAGACCCCTTTGTTGAAGCCCAACTCTGCATTGGAAGCAGCTGTACAGGCTGCTTTCAAACATCCTGCTGTTGCTTTTTCTTAGCCTGATTTCATGGGAAAAATTTTAAGGGGAATGTAAACAAGAGTAGGCCATGATAATTTGATCCATCTTAAAAGATGACATCAGTGTTTCCAGAACACTGTGTATACGATTAGTGTTAATGTCTTTTAAAGGGTCCTGTTAGAGTGAGAATTAGCAAATAAATTCAACAAGCAAACAGACAAACATATGTATATTTGCAATAAATACATAGCGGAATTAATATGAGAATACATGTCTGTGGTGTGATTTTGTTAGTGAATGCCAATAAAGGCTTCTTGTTGTTGTTGTTGTTGTTGTTGTTGTTGTATGAAAATAATTGTGTGTGGAAGTACAATTGATAACTAAACTGAAATTCTAACTTATATCCATTTGTCTGAGTCTTCCATCTATATAAATAAAATGTAATGTTTGTTTGTGGGATTAACATAACTCAAAAACCACTGGACGAATTGACACCAAATTTGGACACAAGACACCTATCAGGCCAACAAGTGACCATCACTCATAAAACACAGCGGAAGGGACTTAAAAAGCTGAAAAGCAAAAAGACACTACAGCGTATGTGCAAAAATGACTCCCTTGGCAAACAAAACACACAATAGCATGTCCACACTCTCATTAGGACTACAGCTCCCAGCATTCCATAGACCAGGTCCTTTTGGAGAGGAGGATGATCCAAATGCACTGCTTCCAAGCTGCAAGCTTTCTTCTCTTTGGATTTGTTTGAGAGCATCCCAATCCTTGCATATTTCCAATTTCCTATTCTTGGACTGCAACTCCCAGCAATCCTCTAGAGATAGATAGGTAGGTAGGTAGATAGATAGATTGATCAGGAGGACTGCTGGGAGTTGCAGTCCAAGAATAGGTAGAGAAGAAAGGGGAGAAAGAGGAAGGGAAAGAAAGGGAAGGAAGGGAAGAGGAAGAAAAGGAAGGAAGGAGAGAATGAAAGAAAAAAAAGGGGAGGAAGGAAAGAGGAATGAGAGAAAGAAAGGAGAGAAAGGGGAGGAGGTACAGCTAGTCCTTGCATAATTAATCATTTAAATATATTAATTGATATATTAAATAAAATAATATATAAATAAATAATACACAAGTCAAAGTTCACTTGGGTAGTTACAAATTATTATAGAGTATAGGGAGCCCCTGGTGGCACAATGGGTTAAAGCCTTGTGCTGGCAGGACTGAAGGAGGTTTGAATCCGGGGAGAGCGTGGTTGAGCTCCCTCTGTCAGCTCCAGCTCCCCATGTGGCAACATGAGAGAAGCCTCCTACAAGGATGGTAAAACATTTAAAAAAACATTCGGGCTTCCCCTGGGCAACGTCCTTGCAGATGGCCAATTCTCTCACACCTGACATGACTTGCAGTTTCTCAAGTCACTTCTGACATGGAAAATAATTATAGAGTGTAATGCCATTATGAAGAAGGCATCTCAGAATGTGAAGGCCAAGTGGAATCTTATTAATGACATGAAGCTGTAGTTGGTGTTTGTCAGCTTTCACATAAAAGGGAGGGGTCATGTCATTTTATTGGGCTGGAATGAAAGATTTGTTGGGAATATCATGAAACAAAATGTTAGCAGGCCCACTGCAAGTTTGATCACAATTGCAAAGTCTGCCTGGACTCCATTCCCAGACTCAGTTGCACAGAACACGAGTCCACAATGCTAGAACAGACTGATGTGAGTATGTTAGCTCCAAATCCATGAGGCTGCTTAAGCTCAGAGGAGCTTGTTCCTAGTCGTATTCTTAAACCATCTGGAGGAGTCAAGACTTCTCTAGGGAAAGTGCAATTGCATCCAGACATCATATCCAAATAGTCAATGAAGTCAGTTCTTGTGGGTTTTTTCGGGCTATATGGCCATGTTGGGCTGGGTGTGGATCTTTCAGCTGACCACCTTGATTAGCATACAATGGGCTGACTGTGCCTGGAGCAAACTCTTCTTGAAGGGTGATTAGATGTCCCTGCCTGTTTTTCTCCCTGCTGTTTTTGCTGTTGCAATTTTAGAATTTTTTAATACTGGTAGCCAGATTTTGTTCATTTTCATGGTTTCTTCCTTTCTGTTGAAATTGTCCACATGTTTGTGGATTTCAATGGCTTCTCTGTGTAGTCTGACATGGTGGTTGTGAGAGTGGTCCAGCATTTTTGTGTTCTCAAATAAAATGCTGTGTCCAGGTTGGTTCATCAGGTGCTCTGCTATGGCTGATTTCTCTGGTTGGAGTAGTCTGCAGTGCCTTTCATGTTCCTGGATTCTTGTTTGGGCGCTGCGTTTGGTGGTCCCTATGTAGACTTGTCCACAGCTGCATGGTATACGGTAGACTCCTGCAGAGGTGAGAGGATCCCTCTTGTCCTTTGCTGAACGTAGCATTTGTTGGATTTTCTTGGTGGGTTTGTAGATTGTTTGTATGTTGTGTTTCCTCATCAGCTTCCCTATGCGGTCATTCTACAAACCCACCAAGAAAGAAAGAAAGAAAGAAAGACTCATAGATCCTTGAGACAAGGTTTTTGGAGCATATACCTTGTCTCTGATTACAGATGAGATTTCTCAGACATTCTTCCCTCTATTGCAGGCCCTTGTTCTGTGCAAATGAGTCTGAAAAAGGGGCCCAGGCAGACTTTGCAACTTTGCTCCATGCACAGTCAGCCCATTGTATGCTAATCAAGGTGGTCAGCTGAAAGATCCACACCCAGCCCAACTTACAAAAGCCCTTTGTCTCACCCTGGTCTTTCCACAGATATATAAACCCCTTTTTTCCCAGCTCCAGCAGACCTCACCTGTGAGGAAGCTTGCCATAGATGCAGGCGAAACGTCAGGAGAAATGCCTCTAGAACATGGCCATATAGCCCGAAAAAACCCACAAGAACTGAGTGATTCCGGCCATGAAAGCCTTCGACAATACAGTCAATGAAGTGCTAGGAATACTTCAAAATATTGTCAGAACTGAGCATTTTTGGTCTTTACTTAGTCCATGTTGATCCCAGAAATTGGCTTAGCACCTCCTCATCTGATTCAGAGATTAAAGAAAAATCTGTTCTCTTTATCAGTCTGATGACAAAACCTCATCTTATGACCTCATCAGAAATTTCAGATAGATATCAAAACCATGCGAGATAAGCTCAAATCCTAAAGCACAGAAGCCATAAAGAGTTAGGCAATAGAAAACAATCATGCTAAATAGGCAAGACTTCTAGAATTAGCACTTCTAATAGGAGTGGAATGAGTCAAGTATGTATCTCTCTTCCACAGCTCAGTGCAGACTGAAGTCCACCATGTCACTTGTTGCCTTTCTAGTCACAAGCTGTGATATTCATAAAATCAGCTCAGTCAGCCAGAGTCACATAAAAATCCACTTCAGATCTCTACTATGTTATGTAAAACTTACATATGAAGCAGCTTTTCATTGCATCAGCTACACTACAAATATGTGCAGTATTCCATGTCATAGATTGTTGGAAGAAAATTCACTTCCTTATGATTAAGGGCCCATCCAGACAGGCCTTTAACCCGAGACCTGTCACAGTTTTACTGGAGGCATCCAAATGACCTCTCTGGTAAAACTGAATTAATTCGGGACAAAGCAAGTAAACCCTGCTTTGTCCTGAATTAATTAGATTCCTGGTAAAATTGAAATCTTTGATAAGACATGGGTCTTTCCAGGTCTGGGCCCAGTGTGGATTGGGCCTGGGAACCGGGATTTAAATGCGTGATCAAAGGGGTTTCTTAAACCCATTTCGGTGCATGTTTAATTCAAGTCTAGAAGCACCCTAATGTAGAAGTCACAAGGCTCAGTTGGTCATGGATTATTAGTAGGAGCACTAGTAAATTCAGATTGGCTTGTGATTGTGACCTCACAAGAATTACTCACAAAGCAAAAGCAATGGAGGTAAGGAAGAAGATCACATTGCAAGTTTTATCACAGTTGAAAAGTCTGCCTGGGCCCCTTTTTCAGACTCATTTGCACAGAACAAGGGCCTGCAATAGAGGGAAGAATGTCTGAGAAATCTCATCTGTAATCAGAGACAAAGTATATGCTCCAAAAACCTTGTCTCAAGGATCTATGAGTCTTTCTTTCTTTCTTTTTTTTTTCTAACCAGAGTGTATCTTATACACAGAAAAACCTAATAAATATTAGGGTGTGCAAATCTTTATTTTTAAATAGTAAGTCATATCTAATTTGTAATTTTTGTATATGTGAACAGATATTACGAAACACAGTGGAGTGGAGTGGGGAACTTGAGAATCAAAACTCACCCAATACTTTTTCATTTGAAAACTGTGAAGTCAGTTTCATTTTCAATGCAAGCAAGGTGAAACTGAAAAGGATGCCATTCCTCTTTAAATTAAGAAGAGATGGGCTGCCTCTCACCATGAGGAGAGGAAAGCAGCAGGGTGGGGCGAACTGAGTGAGCTGGGAAAGAGACCAAGAGAGCACAGAATTCTGGGAAATGTAGTTTGGGAAACTGAGGTGTCCTATGTCAGAAAATTCAAAAGGCCCTGCCCTAAACTATATTTCTCAGAATTCTGCTCAGCATCAGGAAGCCCCAATTAGGATAGGGGAGAGATTTGTCCCTCTGTAGGAGTAGCCAGCTAGAGTTCTAATAAATTGTTGAACTGCAAAGAGGAGGACTGACTGATATTTTAATACTTGTAAGTAAATCTGTGCTGGGTTGGGAAGAAATCCCTAAATTGTTCTGTTGGTTGAAGATATTCAATGAGATAGCTGTCATGGCTTTAAAAATGTTTTTGTCAAAACTTTAAAAAAAAATCCCCAAAATCTGTAGTTGTATGAATATTTCTGAAACTTGGAGGAAATGATCTCCTGTTATCTTCTGTCAATGTATAGAAAATTCAAGGAAATAGCTCTTATAGTTTTTTAAATGTTGTTTGCTGAAACTTTGAAAATTCTCTAAAAATCCATGGATGAGTGAAACGTTCTGAAACTTGATGGGCTAACAGTGGTAAATGAGTTCTGTACCGTTGCAAGTTTCATGCCAATAGCTCTAACAATGAGGGAGAAAGCAGCCCTGAAGTTTCCCCATTGGCACAATTACTTAATAAAAAGTCATTAACTCATTTTAGTTATGATATGAACCCTATCTAATTTCAGAAATACTTTAGAAATGATTCCCTTGCACCATTCCCTCATTTCGTAATGGGTATGGAAACATTTTTTTTCAATGATTGCACAGGCCTAAAAAAATATTATATCTTTTAGCTACATGTGTGAACACAAGTTCAGGTTTAGCTTCATATACAGCTGCTGGCAAAGGCATAAAAGATATTGTTCATCACCAACAGTAATAATTCACTTAGTTCCTTCCTGGTTAGCTTTGCATTTGCTTGGTTTCACTCTTCTTCAGCCATTTGTTGTTATAACTTGTTTGCACATGTAAACCAACATACAGTTGTTCCTGGAATTTAGTGAGTCAGAATAGTGGCTTTATAAAAGAGAAATCCCCAAATAACAGAGATGGGAATGAAGAAGGGCCAATTTAGTTCTCAATTTGACTTTTGTAACCAGTTTGCAATCTGGTGACTGAGGCCCCTTCTACACTGCCATATAATCCAGATTATCAAACCAGATAATCTGGATTTTATATGGTAGTGTCGATGGGGCCTCAGTCAGGAGTTGCCCCTGATCCTCCTTATTCTTCTCAGGTCAAATGTTTAAAATATTCTGGTATTGATTTTTGTTTTCTTTTCAGTTTGGCAGAGCTGTGTTGTATAGAAAGGAAATGATTCTGCACCTTTCTCTCCATTATGTGAAGGTACGTTTGACACAAAAGGGATTGCCTTAAGAAACAAATACATGTTGAAAAATAACTTTCATCAGCTGGCTCTGACTCAGTTACAGTTAATGGTTTCATAACCATATTTTGTCCATATCAGGAAGCCTGGAAGGCTTTCACTGATTTACAGAATCAGGATGCGTAGGAGAATGTGGGTCTAATTCTTTTTCTCACTCACTCAGAAACACCCAGGTCTGTAGGGAAGGGAAGTGCTTGATAGGAGCCATGTGCATTGTATCCTGAACAGTAACTTCCCTCTTGTGTTGAACTTGTGTTGCACTGGTTTCTGTTGTGTATTCTGGTATAATGTTCACATATGCAATATTTGGGACCCTTTCAGAAAGATCTTTTAGCCCAAAAGGCAGCTCCCATCCCCCAATCTATATGAAATAAAAATATTTGGAATCTTTCTGAGGGATTGAAGTGTACTCCCTTCAGTAACTTTCCCTTCCTCACTGGTTATATTTTGGATTGATTTCTATTATATATTATTCCACAACATAGTTTTGAAATGGTATTATTTGGGCCAAGTTGCAAGTAACCCATTTGCAGTTCTTTAGTGTATTAGGCTATTAGATTATTAAGCCCTTCACATTTCTTTCTCTTTTGCCTTTCACTTTGTTACAGATATTTTTTGAATTAAATAAAACCATCAAAATATGGGAAATCATTCAGCCTTTAATGTTAGCATTCTGCATAATGGAGAAAAGAAGCCCTTGAAAAAAGTTGGACTTCAACACACTATGGTGTGGATCCACTTTAAATCCAGTTTCTGCCTCCTGCAGAATTTTGGGGGTTGTAGTTCAGGGTGGGGCCTTTAAACTGCTCAGCCAGACAGTTCCTGGGCTTCACTAAACTACAAACCCCAGAATTCTGCAGGAGGCAGAAACCTGATTTAAAGTGGATCCATGCTCTGGTATGATGAGGCAGGTCGGTGGCTTTTTTTCTAAACTACAGCAATATGAACAGTAATTTATAACCTTATGTATTTACATAAAAGCCCTGTTGATTGGCTACAGCAAATAGCATTATACGGCAGCCTTACACAAAACTAAAAAACATTTTCCATATGAGCCTTTCAGTGTATTACAATGAGGGTGTTGAGACTTTGAAATTTCAGGGAATATTATTTTGTTCTTTTTCTGCCGTCTTTCCACTGGGTGATATAAACCTTTTCTGTTCCAACTGGCCATTGATCTTCTGTACTAGTTTCTATTGCAGCATTGTAGGGGTAATACATTTTTGGATGCCACCATGTATCTGTCCAAACCAGCATAGCTGTTGATCAGGAAATATAAAGGCATCTGAAATCTGAATGTAAACAAAACTCACAAATTCTGGTCCTCAATTTAAAAAACCTACATTGATACCATTTGAAAAATAAATTGTCGACTTCTAAGATTTTGGGGTCAGGGAAATGCATTTCTGGATTTCTTGTGAAAAGTGTCTATGAGAAGATAGAGAAGGTAGAGAAGATTGGGATAAAAGAGTTTTAAATAAATAAATAAATATGTACAGGCAGAGAACTCACTTCTATAAAATCCTGTTTTTGTGGAAAATACAGTTTAGATGAAATAAATTTTCCCCAAAAGATCTAAACTGAGGGGGAGAGAGAAGGGGAGAATGAAAAATATGCAAAACTCCCAACCTCATTCAAGTGGGAAGAAAATATTTGAAATTCTTTATTGTTATGTGCAAGATGAAATTAAGATTTATGCCTGTAAACTAAGGCTAATGGTTCCTCATAGGTGATCTACTAAAGTATTTATGTTTATAATCTGGTGGCAGCACTTAGCCTTTAAAACAGGGGTCCACAAACTTTTTAAACAGAGGGCCAGGTCACAGTCCCTCAAACTGTTGGCGGGCCAGATTATAATTTGAAAAACACACAAATGAATTCCTATGCACACTGCACATATCTTATTTATAGTTCAAAAACATTTTAAAACAATACAATAATTAAAATTAAGAACAATTTTAACAAATATAAACTTATTAGTATTTCAATGGAAAGTGTGGGCCTGCTTTTGGCTGATGAAATAGGATTGTTGTTGTTATTCTGTGCTTTCAAATAGTTTCATACTTAGGTTGACCCTGAGCGAGGGCCGGATAAATGACTTTGGAGGGCCGCATCCGGCCCCCGGGCCTTAGTTTGAGGACCCCTGCTTTAAAACATGAAGTTATTGATATGTCTTCAAGACCTTAAAAGCAGCTCCCATTTGATTATGGAAACGAAGCAGAGTCAACTCTAAGTACTTGAATGGAAGACTGCCAATGAATACCAAATGCTGTAGTACACTATATTTCAGAGGAAGGGATTGACAAAACCACCTCTGAATCCTGGAAAAACCTTTGCGGTATGAAATAGCAGATCTTTTGTCTCTACTGTTGGATATCTCTTTTGGTTGAGTTCTCATGTTTGGAACAACAGGAAAAAATATTTCTTTTCTTTTTTGTACAATATGCAATTTTTTGTCAATTTCCTTCAATCTTTCCCTCTCTGTACCACACTTATAGAAAAAGTGCTGTAACCCCAGAACCAGTTGGAGTACCTATAATCTGCCTATTTGCACTGTGATTTCCACTTGTAGAGTTGGAAGAGATCTTGCAGGCAATCTAGTCTACAAGGGATTGGAAAGGGTCTTGCAGGCCATTTGACCCCCTGCTTGATGCAAAAGCCCATCCACTAGCATCCACAACCAGCAGTTCTTCAGTCTTGGAAGCAAGGGAAATCCGACTATCATTGCTGCTTCCCTCTAGAGCAGTGGTTCTCAACCTGTGGGTCTCCAGGTGTTTTAGCCTACAACTCCCAGAAATCCCAGTTTACCAGCTGTTAGGATTTCAGGGAGTTAAAGGCCAAAACATCTGGGGAGCCACAGGTTGATTATCACTGCTCTAGAACCATGATTTTGGTGTATATGATGTTTAGGACTGTTGCTCAAGAAATATTTGGCCCACCAGCCAAGAAATAAAGCAAGAACACACATTGTTTTTCTACAAATGTATTAAAGACTATTAATGTTAACCAAACCAGGCTTTACAAACATCTCTTATTACAAAAGTCATAGGAAAAAAGATGACAAGTGGAGGATCTTGCAAAAAAGGGAGGAGCTAGAAAGCCCTCGTTTCCACCCACTCATGACTTTATTTGATCAGAACAGAGTGGATTCTCACATGCAACTTCACCCTCAAAACACATCATTGCTTTTGAGGTTGTCTACATTCAATAGAAAAGGTGGTTGGTTAAACACAGTAGAACACTAATTCAAGAGTGTAGAAAAGGCACCAGGATCATATGGAGTGAGAAAAAGCAGTCTGGAACAACACACTCCCACTGTATAACTGTGCATGAAATGGAAACCTATCCACCTCCATCTTGGCAAAGCTAAGAGTGACACAACTGCAGATGCCATGCTACGCTCTCAAAGCATACTAGACTTTCAAGCCACTCTTTTTGGCAAATTACACATTGGTATCTGACTAAATGATATGACACACTATATGAGGTTACCTTGTGAAGTAAAAGGAAGGTTGGGAAAAGATTATAAAAGAGGTTTTTCAAAATAGAAGCCACTCTGCAGCACAGCCTAACAGGGCTTCTTAAGCCTTTCCACCTGAGAAATTTTTATGTGAACCCAGGTATCTGAAGGCACATTCAGAAAAGAAGGGAAGACAAAAACACATGTGTGTGTATGTGCAGGGGAAAAGGAAAGGCAGAGAGACATGAGTGAGAGAGGGGAAGGCAGAGAAATGCACGTGTTCATGTGGGAGAGAAGGGAGGGCAAGCCCAAGTTACAGTTATGGCGAACCCACTTCGGGTCCTGACTCAAAGTTTACGGAGCTCTGCTTTAGCTGTGCAGTAAGGGCGAAAACGGCAGCAAAGAACACGAGGATCAAAGCGATGCTTGCTAGGAGACTCAGGATGTTCAGGCGCTTGGCAATAGTACCATATCTGCTAGCTCCAATGTGGTTACCAACCACTTTACAATCTCTTGCCTGTTGAGAGAGGAGAGGAGAGAAATGATCTTTTAAAGGTGAAATGAAAAAAGCACTGCTGATCAATAGCACCAAATGACACTCACCTCAAACCCTCAGCAAAGAGAGTATCTCATGTACAAAAACCCTGTGCTAGTCATAAAAACCCGTCAGAAAATAAGGCAAGTCCCATTTTCTCCCCTGAGAGGGAGGCCAAAGCAAACCCCCTCTGACAAATCTTACTAGGAAAGCCCCATGATAAGGGGGATTTACCCTAAGACAGAAACAATCTAAAGGCACAAAACTACTACTACTACTACTACTACTACTACTACTGTAAAAAGAAACCAACTTCTAACACTTAGAAAGGGCTGTGGCAATTTAGATGGAGGAAAGTCATTCTGGATTAATCGCTGTACTTTTTGTTATAAAAAACCTGCTTGATGTGTCTTTTTAAAACAGCCCATTTTTGCTTATGGATAGAACAGATTTTATATTCCCGTTTTATACATATCTAGTCAGAAATAAAGGTGTATTGCATTGCATCATGAACGAAGGACTTTCAGAATGGATATTCGCAAATCCTTACTTTCTGTCCCTGTGATAATTGGATTTTGAAAAAATTGGCTTGTTGTGAAAACAAGAATTGGTGATAAAGCTTTTATAGAGGAATCTTTTCCCCATGATAACTCTTCCAGGAGTGAATTTCCCTTCCTAGGGGTCGATTTCTCTCACTTCCTGTTGTGTCAAATTTTTGTACCTCAGGAACTGCCTGTATATACAGTTGTGTGAGTGAAATAGAACGTAACGGGATCCAGAAAGAAACAAACTATGATTCTCACCTTAAATCTTCAAATCTTTACAGTGGTTAGTTAGTATTTATAGAATCACTGAATCATAGAAACATTGTGTTTGGAAGAGATCTTGTGGGCCATCCAGTCCAACCCCTGCCAAGAAGCAGGAAAATCGCATTCAAAACACTCCCGACAGATGGCCATCCAGCCTCTGCTTAAAAGCCTCCAGGGAAGGAGTCTCCACCACACTCTGGGGCAGAGAATTCCACTGCTGAACAAGTTCTTCCTAATGTTTAGGTGGAATCTCCTTTCCTGTGGTTTGAAGCCATTGCTCTGCCTCCTAGTCCCCAGGGCAGCAGAAAACAAGCATGCTTCCTCCTTCCTATGACTTCCTTTCACATGGCTATCATGTCTCCTCTCAATCTTCTCTTCTGCAGGCTAAACATGCCCAGCTCTTTAAGCCACTCCTCATAGTGCTTGTTCTCCCGACTTTTGATCACTATTGTCACCCTCCTCTGGATACATTCCAGCTTGTCAGCATCTCCCTTCAACTGCGGTGCCCAGAACTGGATACAGTATTCCAAGTGTGGTCTGATCAAGGCAGAATAGAGGGGTAGCATGACTTCCATGGATCTAGACCAGGGGTCCTCAAACTTTTTAAACAGAGGGCCAGGTCACAGTCCGTCAAACTGTTGGAGGGCCAGATTATAATTTGAAAAAAATGAATGAATTCCTATGCACAGTGCACATATCTTATTTGTAGTACAAAAAACACTTAATGCAATACAATAATTAAAATGAAGGACAATTTTAACAAATATAAACTTATTAGTATTTCAATGGGAAGTGTGGGCCTGCTTTTAGCTGATGAGATAGGATTGTTGTTGTGCTTTCAAGTCGATCCAGACTTAGCTTGACCCTGAGCGAGGGCCAGGTAAATGACCTTGGAGGGCCGCATCCGCCCCCCGGGCCTTAGTTTGAGGACCCCTGATCTAGACACTAGACTATTTATGCAGGCCAAAATCCCATTGGCTTTTTAAACCGCCGCATCACACTGTTGGCTCATGTTTAACTTGTTGTCCATGAGGACTCCAAGATCTTTTTCACAAGTTCACATTTTGTATCTATCCACTATGTTTGAAAGCAATCAATCTGCTAAGCAACCATTAGCTGCCAAAGAGTTGAACCTTCCTCTGAGGATATTCCCTTTGCTATATGTGTATGTAATGTATTCGGGCACCATTAAGTCATTATCTTTATTCCTTTCTCTGCGAATGGGTTGTAATTTGTGAATATGATTCAATGCAGATGTTATTTTCTACTCTTTGTTATTTCTTGCTTGTATTGTTGTTATTTGTTCACTCGCTTCCGACTCTTCGTGACCTCATGGAACAGCCCCAACTCCTTCAAAGTCAAGCCTGTCACTTCAAAGATAACATCTATCCATTGTGCCCTTGGTTGATCCCTTTTCCTTTTTCCTTCCATTTCTCCCAGCATCATTGTCTTCTCCAAGCTTTCCTGTCTTCTCATTATGTGGCCAAAGTACTTCATCTTGCAGTACTTGCTTGTATTGAATATCCAGAAATATTGAAATGCTCTCCAACTAGCTTTTAATTCCAATCTCAGATTTGTGTACATTTTTCCTTTTGTATTCCTGCACAAGGTTTTTAAATTAAGTATTTGTGAATTTGTAGCAAGGACCAGCTATACAAAAGCAGATGTTTGTCAGTTTGTAGTAAAATCATTGTGCGTTTAATATACAAAGCCTCAAGCCTCTCTTCTTTAGTCTTTACTTTTTTTAAAATCTGTTTGTCAGTATATCTTCAGCCTGAATTCCAAGGGAATGAGGTAAAGGGCAGGATGCGAGAATAACACAGGGCAAAATATATTTTGCAGTCTAATCCAACTAGGATGGCTCAGGAGTGTGAATTGTGTAGATAAAATTGAGTGTGTGAGGATACTGGTTTTGTTTTTAATGGAAATTATAAGGGTAGTCACAGGAGGGGTCGCTCTAAATTACTTCAATATCACTCCTGTAAATAAAACCTTGTTTAAGAGCTGCTTCTGTTGCGCATTCAAGATCTGGCAACAGAAGCCTCAGGATTTGTATGTTATGAATTGTCTGTAGCAGACCAAAAACCATGGATACGGTCTTTGAACCTACATGCAGTTCTTTTAGTTTGCGCAACTGCCTTGCAACAGATTTTTCCATTGCAAAGCAATGTTTGTGCAGATGTAAACAAAGGAAGAGGGGAGGGGGGCTTTCGGAGAAACCTGACTCCTCTTCCGAGAACAGAAAGAGTCATGCTGCAAAGTTATTAGCTGAACTGTTCTATGTGTTCATAGAATCATAGAATCAAAGAGTTGGAAGAGACCTCATGGGCCATCCAATCCAACCCCCTGCCAAGAAGCAGGAATATTGCATTTAAATCACCCCTGACAGATGGCCATCCAGCCTCTGTTTAAAAGCTTCCAAAGAAGGAGCCTCCACCACGCTCCAGGGCAGAGAGTTCTACTGCTGAATGGCTCTCACAGTCAGGAAGTTCTTCCTCATGTTCAGATGGAATCTCCTTTCTTGTAGTTTGAAGCCATTGTTCTGCGTCCTAGTCTCCAAGGAAGCAGAAAACAAGCTTGCTCCCTCCTCCCTGTGGCTTCCTCTCACATATTTATACATGGCTACCATATCTCCTCTCAGCCTTCTCTTCTTCAGGCTAAACATGCCCAGCTCCTTAAGCCGCTCCTAATAGGGCTTGTTCTTCAGACCCTTTATCATTTTAGTCGCTCTCCTCTGGACACATTCCAGCTTGTCAACATCTCTCCTGATTTGTGGTGCCCAGAATTGGACACAATATTCCAGGTGTGGTCTAACCAAAGCGGAATAGAGGGGTAGCATTACTTCCCTGGACCTAGACACTATGCTCCTATTGATGCAGGCCAAAATCCCATTGGCTTTTTTTGCCGCCACATCACATTGTTGGCTCATGTTTAACTTGTTGTCCACGAGGACTCCAAGATCTTTTTCACACGTACTGCTCTCGAGCCAGGCATTGTCCTCCATTCTGTATCTTTGCATTTCGTTTTTCCTGCCAAAGTGGAGTATCTTGCATTTGTCACTATTGAACTTCATTTTGTTAGTTTTGGCCCATCTCTCTAATCTGTCAAGATCGTTTTGAATCCTGCTCCTGTCCTCTGGAGTATTGGCTATCCCTCCCAATTTGGTGTCGTCTGCAAACTTGATGATCATGCCTTCTAGCCCTTCATCTAAGTCATTAATAAAGATGTTGAACAGGACCGGGCCCAGGACGGAACCCTGCGGCACTCCACTTGTCACTTCTTTCCAAGATGAAGAGGAAGCATTGGTGAGCACCCTCTGGGTTCATCCGTTTAACCAATTACAGATCCACCTCACTGTAGTTTTGCCTAGCCCACATTGGACTAGTTTGTTTGCCAGAAGGTAATGAGCGACCTTGTCGAAGGCCTTACTGAAATCCAGGTACGCTACATCCACGGCATTCCCTGCATCTATCCAGCTTGTAACTCTATTGAAAAAAGAGATCAGATTAGTCTGGCATGACCTGTTTTTGATAAATCCATGTTGACTATTAGCGATGACCGCATTTGTTTCGAAGTGTTTGCAGACCACTTCCTTGACAATCTTTTCCAGAATCTTGCCTGGTATCGACGTGAGGCTGACCGGACAGTAGTTGTTTGGGTCATCCTTTTTTCCCTTCTTGAAGATTGGGACCACATTGGCCCTCCTCCAATCTGCTGGAACTTCTCCCGTTCTCCAAGAACTCTCAAAGATGGTTCCGAGATGACTTCCACTAGTTCCTTCAGTACTCTTGGGTGTAGTTGATCTGGCCCTGAGGACTTGAACTCATTTAGAGCGGCCAGGTATTCCTGGACGACTTGTTTCCCAATTTGGGGTTGAATGTCCTCTAATCCCTCATCATGTTGTCGAAGGCTTTCATGGCTGGATTCACTGGATTGATGTGAGTTTTCCAGGCTGTATGGCCATGTTCCAAAAGCATTCCTTCCTGAGATTTCACCCACATCTATGGCAGGCATCCTCAGAGGTTGTGAGATCTGTTGGAAACTAGTCAAGAGAGGTTTACAAATCTGTGGAATGTCCAGGGTAGGTGAAAGAACACTTGTCTGCTTGAAGCAAGTGTGAATGCTGCAATTGTCCACATTGATTATTATCTAATGTCCTTGTAGCTTCAAAGCCTGGCTGCCTGCTGCCTGGGGGAATCCTTTGTTGGGAGGTATTGGCTGGATCTAATTGTTTCTTGTTTGGAATTCCCATTTTTTGAGTGTTGCTCTTTATTTACTGTCCTGATTTTAGAGGTTTTTTAAATACAGGTAGCCAGATTTTGTTCATTTAAATGGTTTCCTCCTTTCTGTTGAAATTGCTCACATGCTTGTGGTTTTCAATGGCTTCTCTGTGTAGTTTGACATGGTGGTTGTGAGAGTGGTCCAGCATTTCTGTGTTCTCAAATAATATGCTGTGTCCAGGTTGGTTCATCAGGTACTCTGCTATGGCTGACTTCTCAAATTCAGTTAGTCTAAAGTGCCTTTCATGTTCCTTGATTCATGTGGTGAACTGTTTTGTTGGCGATTGGGTGTCTTCACATCCTTTCTGACCCTATGGAAAATTTATCACTGGGGAAGGGGAGATGCTGAGAATAGGTGATGCCCCCAAAACCACCCAGTGGGTTTCCATGGCTGAGCAGGAAACTGAATCTTGTTCTCTGGATTCATAATCCAATGCTCAAACTGCTATGCCAGACTGGTATACAGCTGTGAGTTAAGCACCTCACTCCTTAAGGTTGCTCAGGCCTGCTATATCACATAAGATAACTTTATATCACTAAACTGAAGCCACATGGATGCTTGTCTGCTTTCCATATTAAGCAGGGATGAATGCTTTCTTGCCAGAGGCACTGATAGCAACAGAAAAGCCTATGCAGTTTTCTTTTGCTCTCCATTTCTAGAAGGACTTTCTTTCCTGCACTGCTAGAAGGATGCCAATTGTGTTTAAAGTCCTTGAAGATAACCTTACACGGCAATGCAAAAATGGGGGAATATTTTGCTCCTCCTCCATCTCCATCTCCATGGCTCCTTTCCTTGCAAAACAAACAATCCCAAGACATTCCATTTTGCACTGGAACTAGGCTTTAGTTTGGCTCTGAACCATAAGGGTGCTTCTACACCAGGCCTGCACAACCTGGATTTTCAACCTTCTTAATGCCACAACCCCTTAATACAGTTTCTTATGTTGTGATGACCCCCAAGCACAAAATTATTTTAATTGTTACTTCATAACTTTAATTTTGCTACTGTTATGAATCGTCATGTAAATATCTGATATGCAGAATGTATTTTCATTCACTGGACCAAATTTAGCATAAATACCCAATATGCCCACATTTGAATATTGGTGGGGTTGAGTGGGGATTGATTTTGTCATTTGGGAGTTGTAGTTGCTGGGATTTATAGTTCACCTACAATCAAAAGGCATTCTTAACTCCACCAATGATGGAATTGAACCAAATTTGGCACACAGAACTCCCATGGCCAACAGAAAATACTGGAAGGATTTGGTGGGCATTGACCTTGAGTTTTGGAGTTGGAGTTCACCTACATCCAGAGAGCACTGTGGACTCAAACAATGATGGATCTGGACCAAACTTGGCACGGATACTCAATATGCCCAAGTGTGAATAACTATGGAATTTGGGGAAAATAGATCTTAACATTTGGGAGTTGTAGCTGCTGAGATTTATGGTTCGCTTACAAATCAAATAGCATTCTAAACCCCACCAACAATAGAATTGGGCCAAACTTCCCACACAGAACCCCCTTGACCAACAGAAAATACTGTGTTTTCTGATGGTCTTTAGTGACTCCTCTGACACCCTCTCATGATCATGACCCCCCCCCCCCATGTGTCCCGACCCTCAGGTGGGAGCCTCTCATTTGGTATCAGCCATTGATTGAGGTTCTGGGTTTGACCCTGCCACTTTTGGACTCTTGCTTGCTGAAGTGTTCCAGCGAGTGTCTCTGTAGATCTTAGAAAACTATTTCTTGATTTAAGTCGTTGGTGTGCTGGCTGACACCCAAACAGGGTGTGGGCCAGAGATGTCACCGCCTTGGTCCTTGGTTGCTACTTCCTGCCGGATGTCAGGTGGTGCAATACTGGCAAACGAAAGGTCAGGAGAGAATGCTTCTAGAACATGGCCATACAGTCTGGAAAACCTACAACAACCCAAGTGATTCTGGCCATGAAAGCCTTGGACAATACATTATTATTATTATTATTATTATTATTATTATTAAGCTGCATTCATTCTACAGTGTAGACCAGGCATGGGCAAACTTCGGCCTTCGGGACTTCAGCTCCCACCATTCCTAACAGACGGCTGTTAGGAATGGTGGGAGCTGAAGTCCAAAACACCCGGCGGGAAGGCCGCAGTTTGCCCATGCCACACAGACACACACCCCTAACCTCGTCCTCACTCCTCCTCACCTTGACGGAAAAGACCAAAGCGACGAAGCCCAGGCAGCAGAAGTTCAGGTAGAAGGTGTTGAAGAGGGACCAGGCGAGGTGGTCTCGGGCGGGCGGCATGAGGACGACGGTGGCGCCTGTGGCGGAGGCCTCCCGAGGCGCCCCCGACGGGGCGACGGCCAGCTCCACGTCCCGCTCGTCCTTCAGCGTCTGGTAAGGGGGCAGCCCACCCAGGCCTTGGTGGGGGAACGGGAAGTGGGCGCCGGCGGACATCTTCGGGCACAGTGGAAGCGAGAAGGAGGCGCGGACTCTCGGGTCTCCCTCTCAGGAGCGCGTGGGATCGGAGAAGGAGGAGGAGGAGGAGGAGGAGGAGGAGGAGAACAGCGCCTGGGGCCAAGCGAGGCAATGCCTGGCCTTGGAGGACTGGAAGGATGCGGGCGGGGGGGGGGGGGGAGGCCCGGCCTTTTGCGGGAAAAGGGGAGGGGGAAAAAACCACCTCTTCTGCGCGGCGAGATAGCTAAAGAGCTTCCCCCTTCTGCCTGGATGGCCGGAGCCACGCCTCTTCACGGAATCCTCGAACGGGAAGAGCCCTCAAAAGGCCTCCAGCCCATAATATCCTCGCTGCTAGGGAGGAAGGCTCAATCCAATGGCCACCCATCCAGCCCCTGCTTCAATTCCTCCCAAGGAAGAGAGACTCCACCACACGCCTTGGCCGCACAGGCCACTGCCAAACACTTCTCAACCTCATCTCTTTGCCTGCAATTTGAATCTTCAAAAGGCTACAGGAAAAGAGATTCCATCGGAACATTAGGCTCTATGAGGAGCGGCTTAAAGAGCTGAGCATGTTTAACCTTCAGAAGAGAAGGCTGAGAGGAGGCATGGTGACCATGTATAAATACGTGAGGCAGGTCCGTAGCCAGGATTTTGATTCGGGGGGGTGGGGGGTGAGTTTGATGTGGGGGGGGGGGGGACCCTAGCAAACCTTTTGTATTGTTACCCCAATACCTCCATGCATATGGGATATATTGAGCATGGTAACCAGATCATGATATGAATAAACATAACAGTTTAAAGAATGTACCAGTAAGGCCTTCTCGGGGACCACCCTGAGAATTTCGGGGAGGGCTGAAGCCCCTCAAACACCCCAACACCCCCCCCCCCCCTCTACATGTCCAATGTGAAGGGAAGTCATAGAGAGGAGGGAGCAAGCTTGTTTTCTGCTGCCCTGGAGACTAGGATGCGGAACTATGGCTTCAAACTACAGGAAAGGAGATTCCACCAGAACATGAGGAAGAACTTCCAGACTGTGGGAGCTGTTCAGCAGTGGAACTCTCTGCCCCAGAGTGTGGTGGGGGCTCCGTCTTTTAAAGAGGCTGGATGACCATTTGTTGGGAGTGCTTTGAATGTGATTCCTGCTTCTTGGCAGGGGGTTGGACTGGGTGGCCCATGAAGTCTCTTCCAACTTTATGATTCTATGACTGCTGCGAGGTGCCTTTACACCAGTGGTTCCCATCCTTTGGTCCTCCAGGTGTTTTGGACTTCACCTCCCAGAAATCCCAGCCAGTTTACCAGCTGTTAGGAAGTGTGGGAGCTGAAGTCCAAAACATCTGGAAGACCAAAGGTTGGGAACAACTGCTTTACAATGTAGACCAGGCATGCGCAAACCTGGGACCTCTGGGTGTTTTGGAGTTCAACTTCCACAATTCCTAACAGCCTCAGGCCCTTTCCTTTCCCCCCCTCAGCAGCTTAAGCAAAGGGAAGGGGCCTGAGGCTGTTAGGAATTGTGGAACTCCAAAATACCTGGAGGCCCCAAGTTTGCCTGCTGTAGAAAGAATGATGCTTCATACCACTTGAACTACTCTGGCTAAGTACTGTGGGATCATGGGAGCTACCTTCTGGACTCTCATTGAGCAAGCAAGAGTCCAAAAGTGGCAGGCTAAAACCTGGAATCTCAAGCCATGGCTGATGCCAAATGAGAGACCCCTCCTGGGCACACAGAAGACTGGGCGACTTGGAAGGTACTGAACAGACTGCGATCTGGCACCACAAGATGCAGAGCCAACTTTGAGAAATGGGGCCACAAAGTGGAGTCCACGATAAGCGAGTGTGGAGAAGAGCAAACCACAGACCACTTATTACAATGCAATCTGAGCCCTGCCACATGCACAATGGAGGACCTTCTCATAGCGACACCTGAGGCACTCCAAGTAGCCAGCTACCAGTCAAAGGACATTTAGTATAATGCCAAGTTTTTAAACTTTGTTTTTGAAATACATTACAACTGTACCCTGGGGGTTCACTTCTGATACGATAAAACATTGAGCCCTTGTGAAGGTAGATGAATTCAGTGGATGCCAATCCTCTCGGGGGGAAAACACACAGTAACTACAGGATATAGCTACACTGTAATATTAGTGCAGTTTTGCAACACTTCAGTTTGTGTGTGTGCGTGTGTGTGTGTTGAGAAACTGCAAATCACTTCTGGGTGAGAGAATTGCCTGTCTGCAAGGATGTTGCCCAGGGGACGTATGGGTGTTTGATGTTTTACCATCCTTGTGGGAGGCTTCTCTCCTGTCCCTGCATAGAGAGCTGGAGCTGACAGAGGAAGCTCAACCTACTCTCCCCGGATTCGAACCTCTGACTTGTTGACTTGTTGTCATGGCATCATGGGAGATTTACAAGGTCTTTACAAGGTGTTTTGTCTTCTCTACCAAAGAGTGCTCATGCCCACCAAACTATAACTCTCAGATGTCAATAGCATTGAGCCCTAGCAGTTCAAGTGGTGTCAAACCTCATTAATAAAACAGCATGGCTGTGCCCAGAGAGGAAGCAGTTTTCCTTTTGAGGATACACAACACAAAGGAAAGTCACCAATCCATTCTGCAAGTGGGGTTGTGGAGAAGCTGTAATGAAGGCAGAAGCCAAATGTGGAGCAAAGTCTTCTTTCCTTCTCAAGAAAAAGTTGGGAAATTGGGAGCAGTAGTTCAAACAGATGCAAAAAAAAAAAAAGATGAGTTCATACATTGTCACAGTTGTGTAACAAAGGAAATTTCAGTGTGCATTTGAAGGATTAAGGGAGATTTCCTGCCTCCCATAAATGCTCCGTTGGACCCTCCCACTTTAAAAATAAAAGCTCTCTTTGCTCTTTTGTATCCATCAATGTCAGAGTCTGTCACAAGAAGAAGGTGGCAGGGCTCTTGAACCTTTCATTGTACAAAAGTGGGAATTTCCCTCTTAAATGTTTAAGAGCCTCTATCCACGTATACAGTGACAATTCATTTGTGTAAAAGCCTTAGTTCAATAAAAGCAGCCTACATGGTGTTGTGGTTTGAGCGTTAGACTTGGGCCCTTTCTACATTGCCAGTTAATCCAGGTTATCAAAGCAGAAAATCCACATTACCATATTATCTTAGGCCCCTTCTACACAGCTGTATAAAATTCACTTTATCTACTTTGAAATGGATTACATGGCAGTGTGAACTCAAATAACCCAGTTCAAAGCAGATATTGTGGATTATCTGCCTTGATATTCTGGGTTATATGGCTGTGTGGAAGGGTCCTAAAATAATCCAGTTCAAATAAGATAATGTGGATTTTCTTCTTAAATAACCTGGATTATCTGGCAGTATAGCAGGGGGTTTAGTCTATACTGCCATATAATCCAGTTCAAAGCAGATAATGTGGATTTTATACAGCTGTGTAGAAGGGGCCCTTCCACACAGCCCTATATCCCAGAATATCAAGGCAGAAACTCCCATAATATCTGCTTTGAACTGGGTTATCTGAGTCCACACTCAGATAATGTGGGATTTTCTGCCTTTATATTTTGGGATATAGGGCTGTGTGGAAGGGCCCTAGGATTCTGGCAGACCAGGGTTTCAATCCTCACTCAGCTGTGAAAACTCATTGGATGACCTTGGGCAAGTCACACACTCTCAGAGGAAGGCAACGGGCTTACTCTTTGAACCAACTGCAGCTGGAAAATAGGGCTGGGCGGTTTCGTTTCGTTAATTCGTAATTCGTTAAAAATTCGTTAATTTTTTAATAACGAAGCGATAACGAATCATTCTGTAGCAACTTAAAAACGAAACGAATTTTTAAATACGTTTTGTAAATGCTTCGTATTTCATTATGTATTTGTTTCGTTATTGGTTTGGGGTCGTTTCGTTATTATTTCCGCATGTCTGGGGCAAGTTTTATAGTTGTTTTTTGTTTAATTAGTGAAAAAAAATTATAATATCACACCAACAGTCAACAACAGAGGGAGAGGGAAGCTTCAGAAGTTTTTTTAGCATATTGCGCGATCGCGGCCGCCATTAACGAATCGATTCGTTATTGTTTCGTTATTGTTTTGTAATTTTTTTACCATTTACGAAATTTTGTAAATATCGAACTTTTTTAAGGAAAATTTTGTAATTATTTTAAATAACGAAACGCAAACCCCCCCAAAAAACGAATCGATTTTAGAAACAAATTTTTCCGTTGTTACCCAGGCCTACTGGAAAACTCTGTGATAGGGTCACTTTAAAGCACACTACCAGAACAACTTAGTTTAATAAGAAAAGTAATTAATTTATTATTCTTGACTTATCAAAGTTGTGCTGCCAGAACTTCTACTTCTCACACCCTCCCCATGTTTTCCAATAATTCTTGAATGTTTTTAACGCATCCGCTAGGTAAGACTGATGATATTTGCAAGACAACAATATTGTCCACCTCTGTTTTAAAAGCTCTGCAAGCATTTTCCACATGCTCATACTGTTGCAATTTTCTTGCCCATGCCCTATCTCAAATTCATAAAGTGTTTGTCTTCTTTCATTATTCTGACTTTCTGATTTTTTTTCCTACATAGTTTGCGTCCAGCTGTGAGCTTCCATTTTTTAAAAGAACAAACTCAAATTTCATAAAGTCTAGTTTGAATGGCAAGTGGCTAAAATTTAAAGGTCCTATTTAAATGCTGACAGTCTAAGGGCCCTTCCACACATAAAAACCCACATTATCTGTTTTGAACTGGGGTATATGACAGTGTGGACTCAGATAAAGCATATATTGTGGGCTGTTCTCCTTGATATTCTGGGCTATATGGCTGTGTGGAAGGGCCCTAACTCAGTCAATTGCCACTGAGCTTCATCTGCCGCCATGGATTAAGCAATTCTATTAAGTCAGTGGCTAACAGGACAGCCTGGGCACCACTGAACTGCAAAAACCGGAACAGTCATTGACCGGAACATTTCAGTGACCCTGAGGATGATGGCTGTTCCTTTTTCCTAAATTGTGCAACTGCAACCGAATGTGTTGCCTAAGAGCCCTCATTGATTGTAAGCATTCTGGTGCTTTTCCCGTTAGTCTAATGAATTTCGATGAAACTAGAAGTTGCAACCACAAATGATTTTGGTTGCAACTTCTAGCTAATCTGCTTCCAACCACACTTTCCTCTGTCCCACAGTTACTTCCTCTGTCCCAATTGGTGTAGATTCTAGCACAAACACATCACAGGAAACAAAGGTTCTGACAATGGAGCTCCTTTTTGCCAAGTTATTTTAAGCCCACCCAGTTCCCTTCTACCTTTTTGTCTCCTGGCTCACCTGGACATTTTTAGTAACATTGGCATTGGGAGTATGGCAAAGGAGAAACACATATGGTACTTTTCCCAGTATGGTGTACAGTATGTAATCAATGCAATAAAGTTAGAGTTGGGAAAATGGCATTCTCCTTTAGCCAATTAGATTGGCCCCTCCCTCTTAACCTTCTGTAAAAAAGTGAAAATGTGGCTATTTGAACAAACCTTTGAAATGTAGATAAAACGGAGTTATGTGAAATTGAATATTGGAACAGCTCAGATGATGATTTTGGACAACGAGGCTAATAGTGAAGGTATTGGTTTTATAAGTGTTTTAAAGGTCTTATTGTATGTACTTTTTAATTCTGTTTTAAATGTGGTTTTAAGTGTGTATTGTTAAGGCAGCAAATGGCTGCCTGGTTGTAAGCCATCTTGAGTCACCTTGGGGTTCAAGAAAGGCAAGATAGAAATATCGGAAAGAAAGAAAGAAATCCATTGTAGCTGCCTCTGTCTACTTATAACAGGCAAAGTAAGCAGCAGCTATCTCCAAAATACCTTTACAAAGCATGCTTTAACATAAAAATGGAGAAAAGGTGTGAAAGAAAACCAGCTTTGCTTACCAACTGTGGCCAGCCTCTTTTTTGCTAAGTACTGATATATACATTTGGTCATCAAAATGAAAATGATAAAAAGTGGATGATGGTGAAAGAAAAAAAAATGCACAAAACCTTAACATAGGCCACTTCCAGACAGCAATTTGTCACGGGAGAAAATGGGTTAAAGTAACTTGTTTGCTCCTGTGTTGCTGTCCAAACTGGCACTCAAAAGAAGGGGGCTTTGCCATGTGTTGTCCCTATTGTAGCATGGTAATAGCCCTAAAACCTTAGAATAAAAGAAAAACTTACTGGGCTGCCATTAGGCCTTTTGGCATGCTTTTTTGAATGTACTAATGTAGCGCTAAGGGGGGGAGGAACGATCACCCAGTGTCTTAGCGCTACATTGGTATGTTCCAAAAAGCATACCTAAAGGCCTAATGGTGGCCTGGTAAGTTTTTATTTTATTTTAAAGGTTTTAGGGGAGATTTGGGTTGTCCCCTTTGTAGTGTGGCTATTACCGTGTAGTGTGGCTATTACCGTTTTAGGGGGGATTTGGGGAGGGGTGGGTTCCCTCTTTGCTTCTCCAAACCCGTGGTTAATTGGGTTGTTCAGTCCCCACAGGGCACATACTCCATTAGACTCAGGTCTTTCAGGAAGACCCAGATCTAATGGAGTATCAAATTAATTTGGGACAAAGCTAGGTTTTCCTTCTTTGTTCTGAGTTAATTCGGTTTTAGTGGAGATGTTGTTTGGACGCCTCATGAGTCCTGTCTACATGGGTTTGTAATCTCTAGAAGTCTCAAAATATTGTTCTTTACTTATGCAAATTTCACCCAACCTAATTGTTACATCCCATATATTCATATTGCTTGCTTTGAACACAAAGGCTGGTGAAATATGTTGAACTTTTCATTTATGATGTCAGTCGCAAAGCTGAACAGGGCATAGGGTTACAGCCCGTGTTGGACGGGGTCACACTCCCCCTGAAGACGCAGGTTCGCAGCTTGAGTGTGATCTTGGACTCATCGCTGAGCCTGGAACCCCAGGTTTCAGTGGTGACCAGGGGAGCATTCGCACAGTTAAAACTAGTGCGCCAGCTGTGCCCATACCTTGGGAAGCCTGACTTGGCCATGGTAGTCCATACTCCAGTCACATCCCGTTTAGACTACTGCAATGCTCTGTACATGGGGTTGCCTCTGAAGACTGCTCAGAAGCTTCAAATGGTCCAACGATCAGCAGCCAGGATGCTAACAGGAGTGGCACTCAGGGAGCACACCACTCCACTGCTGTCCCAGCTCCACTGGCTGCCAATTTGCTACCGGGCACAATTCAAAGTGCTGGCTTTAGCCTTTAAAGCCCTAAACGGTTCTGGCCCGACCTACCTGTCCGAACGCGTCTCCTCCTATGAACCAGTTAGGACATTAAGATCGTCTGGGGAGGCGCTGTTCTCGATCCCGCCGGCTTCACAAGCACGCCTGGTGGGGACGAGAGACAGGGCCTTCTCAGTGGTGGCCCCTCGGCTGTGGAACGCCCTTCCTGCAGATATTAGATCGACCCCCCTCCTTGCTGGCATTCCGGAGGAAAGTAAAGACCTGGCTGTTTGAACAGGCATTCGACTAAGCAGTGTGATTGATTGACTGACTGTCAGATCACGGAATATCGGATAACGAGTTTGGATTCTGATTTCATTGATGAGACCTGATGGATTTGTTATGTTGATGTAGTGATGTATTGATATTGATATTTAATGATTTGTGATGCTATTGCTTTAAAATTCTTAATGATTTTGTATTGTGTATACCTAAATTGTTGTAAACCGCTTTGAGTCACCTAAGGGCTGAGAAGAGCGGTATACAAATAAAGTAAGTAAGTAAATAAATAAATAAACCTATCTCAATTATTTCCATATTATTTCTGGCTCTAGTACCATATTTTCTGTTAAAGAAGTATTGCCCAGACATACACCCACTTCAATAACATAGGCATACTTGTAACCTTTACAAAAGGAGGAAACATACAATTAAAACTTTTTTTTCCACCAGACTGTACTTATCCTATGTGTAATAATGATGGTAGTTTTAAGTGAAAAGATGGGCAGATGATGGATAATGTTAGCTATATTATAGATATATAAAGGTCAATTCCACACAGCCATATAACCCAGAAAATCCCACAATATCTGCTTTGAAGTGGGTTATCTGAGTCCACACTGCCATATATTCCAGTTCAAAGCAGATAATGTGGAATTTTATTCAACTGTGTGGACGGGGCCTATATCAAAAGAAAGAAAAGTAGAAAGGGAAAGGAGGGAGTTTTTGGTTTCACATGTTGTGTTACGGGGTTTTCATATTTATTCAGGTTCCAAAGCACTTGGAAGATACACCTATGAAGGCCAAAGTATTTAGTCAATAGGGATATAGCTGTGGGTAGTTCCAGCCTCATCACAACTTTGGTGCTGCAGAGAAGCCAACGGTGGACATCAGATTTAGGTTTGTATAGTAATTGAAAACGATATGTGTATCTATGCAGTATGGAATACTTATTTTGTGGACAACTCCCATAATCCTCCAGACAGAATGGGATTCTGGAAGTTCTAATACAAAGGAACTGGTAGTTTCATCATACTCTGATGAAGCTACCATTCCATTGCAGAAGCACCAACAGATGTCTGCCTTGAATGCATTATGTAAAACTGAAGTTTTTAAAAAGCCTAACGTCTGGCCACATTTTTTTTTAAAAAAACAACAACCTTGAATTCTAGTCACATCTGTTCCTCTTTGAACTCACGCTGGCTTTTCATTGAAACATGTACTGGTAAAATATCCCTGACGTATTTGTATTGTTGGCCAACAAACCTTGCAACATATTCTATCATGGGGCTGGCAGCCTGCGCCTTGCCTGCAAAATGCCATCCAGGTCTATTAGAAGGGGTTCAGTCCTGGAGCATTTTTGTGTTCCTCTCGGGTACAAATGAATTGGCAGCACTGGTGTCATTCATTGGGTATGGTGGTCCCAAAGTATGTGCGTTCAAAGTGCACCCTGATGTTTGAATTTTGCAAACAACACTTGTAGACTTTCTCTAAACACTGGGTTAATGTGTAAACCACACAAAACCAAACCACGAAGCTGTTTGTTCCCTGTTTCTGATCTATTCAGATAACACGTGTTGAAACACATGGACAACATAGTCAAACACATTACGAAAAAGGCGCAAGCAATGTTGTGGATGTACTTTGCTTCTGGTGTAGCAGAACCTTTGAAGATTAGGGAAAGGCTAAGGTAGCCAGCTGGGAAAACCCATGATGCCCATTCAGCTCTTGTGTATTTATCGTCATTTTGCTAATCCACAATTAGCCAGTGAACTTCTGCCCTGTCCAAAGAGATGAGCACTTTCACTGAATAATGTCCAAGCACAAAGCATCTGTTCAAAGACAGCAGAATCAGTGCTATTATGAACATGACAAACATATTAATAACACATAGAGATAGAACTGGTAAGCAAAAGGCGAATGGAATTAATAAGATTGGCAAGTTCTTTAAAGATACCATATCACATTTAGGAGGAAAAAAACCCACAACATCAACAGAATGTTTAGAAAATTGTGGCTAGTTGCCAAACAACACATCCCACACCATTCCATGTATATTTCCTTCCCAACCTTCCCTCCCTCCTTCCCTCTTAATGAAAAACAGATGCGTGAAGCTGACGTAGAAGTAGAATCAGTAGAGAAGGAATGCAGAATTTCCAAGTGGAGAAATAAATACATAAATAAATAAATTAGCCCATTTTCATGTTTTAACTTCATAGCAGCTTGCTATGCGTGAATGACAAGGGTAAACATTTCATGTAATATTATTACCAGAATCAGCAGTAGTTAAAGGCTTGACAGGACAGGGAGGGACAAAGGGAACAGCTTCAAAACTCAAGACTGTCAGTCCTATGCTTTCATATGCTTTCCCTACCTGGTGCAGGTCCTTGTCCCTCACAACACAATATCACTGGATTTTAAAGTCCTATCCTCTTTCTGACCTTTCTGATGAGTGAGAAGGTGCTTGTGAGGACTGTTTCCTAGAGAAGAAAGGTTTAAATGCTCCCTTCCACCAACTTTGCTAGAAATCTGAGACCACTTCTTGCTGGTTGGCTGTTTTCCATTATATAACAACCCCTGTCTTTATTTGAATCTGCCAAACCTCATATGTATTTTAATGATTTTTTTTTAAGGAAATCAAAAGATTTCAGTCTTTGGCTGGATCTACACTCTCCTATATTCCAGGATCTGCTCCTAGATTGTCTACTTTAAACTGGAGTATACGATTCTACAGTGCCAGATAGTCTGGGATAAGTAGACAATCTAGGATCAGATCCTGGGGTATAGAGCAGTGTAGATCCAGCTTCAGTTCTGCTGGTTGGGGGGGGGGGGGTTCACCAGAAATATTTTGTATGCAACAGTGAGTAAGAGCAAGAGGTAGCAAGAGGTAGGCATTATAATGTTTCCCAGGGTCCTTCCACACAGCCATATAAACCAGAATATCAAGGCAGAAAATCCTACAACATCACTTCGAACTGGGGACCCTTCCACACAGCTCTATATCCCAGGATATCAAGGCAAAAATTCCCACAATATCTGTTTTGACCTGGGTTATCTGAGTCCACACTCAAATAATGTGAGACTTTCTGCCTTTTTTTTTTTTTGTCATGTCAGGAGTGACTGCAAGTCGCTCCTGGTGTGAGAGAATTGGCCGTGTGCAAGGACGTTGCCCAGGGGATGCCTGGATGATTTGATGATTTTATCATCCTTGTGGGAGGCTTCTCTCATGTCCCCGCATGAGGAGCTGGAGCTGATAGAGGGAGCTCATCCGCCTCTCCTGGATTCGAACCTGCAACCTGTCGGTCTTCAGTCCTGCCGGCACAGGGGTTTAACCCACTGCGCCACCAGGGGCTCCACTTTCTGCCTTGATATCCTGGGAAATAGGGCTGTGTGGAAGGTCCCTGGGTTATCTGAGTCCACACTGCTATATATTCCAGTTGTATGGCTATGTGGTAGGGCCCTGAGTCCAAATGTCCATATATTCCATTTCAAAGCAGAAAATGTGGGATTTTATTCAGCCGCGTGGAAGGGGTCCCAGTTGTGAGTCTATCACTGCCACCATTTGAATGACTGTGTTTCATATGAAATCAGTAGAAATGTGGTTGATTGAACTCCACCTAGCACAGAGATGAATGATGGGAAATATTTCAGTTGTTTTATTGTCATCAGTCTGATTACAGGCAAAAAAAACCCAGTGGGAAGTGATTAGAAAGTAGCAGACTTCCTAGTTCCTAGTAAGGTACTAGACAAGATCCATCACTGCATGCTAAAGTTAGGATTGTCCATGCCATCATATGTCTCCTGTATGGTTATAAAGTGAGAAACGCAGGAAGAAATCTGATTAATTTGAAATGTATTGCTGGAGAAGATTTCTGCAGATACCATGGACTTCTAGAAACACCAATGGGGCCCTTAAATCAAGCCTGAAGTGTCTCTTGCAGTCAAGGTTATCAAACTGAGGCTATTTTACTTTGGCCATATCATGAGAAGAGATGACTCATTAGTAATGGAATTTATTAATAATTTTGACAGGGGGTGGGTTCTGTGTTCAACATCAGAACCCACCCCCTGGGAAACCAGCTTGAAATCATCTGGATAAGAATCAAGGGAACTGGGACTCAAAAAGATGTCGTTGTAGGCGTCTACTACAGACCCCCAAGCCAGGAGGAAGATCTTGATGAAGTCTTCTGCCAACAGTTGACCAAACAGGCACAGAAAAGAGATGTAGTAGTCATGGGCGATTTCAACTATCCCGATATTTGCTGGAAAACAAACTCGGCCAAGAGTACAAGGTCCAACAAATTCCTCGCTTGCCTTGCAGACAATTTCATGGTCCAGAAGGTAGAAGAGGCAACAAGGGGATTGGCTACTCTTGATCTCATCCTAACAAATGCGGAGGACCTGATCGATGCGGTCGAAGTGGTAGGATCCTTAGGGGCAAGTGACCATGTGCTCCTGCAATTTGAGGTACAAAGGAAGGCCGAAACTAAGACAAGTCAAACCCGCATTTTGGACTTTAGGAGAGCTGATTTCCAAAAAATGAAGGAAACGCTGAGCAGCATTCCGTGGACACAGATACTAAAAGACAAGGGAGCTACGGATGGATGGGAACTTCTCAAGAGTGAAATACTCAAGGCGCAATTGCAAACCGTGCCAACAAAGAGAAAAAATAGGACAAGTGCAAAGAAGCCAGAATGGATGTCCAAAGAACTTCTAACTGTGCTAAGACACAAAAGAGACATGCACAAGAAGTGGAAAAAGGGAGAAATCACCAAAGAAGAATTCAAACAAATGGCCAACACCTGTAGGGAAAAGGTCCGCAAAGCTAAAGCAAAAAACGAGCTCAGACTTGCCAGGGACATTAAAAACAATAAAAAGGGCTTCTATTCTTATGTCAGTAGAAAAAGGAAAAACAAGGAGGCGATAGGACCTCTTCGAGGAGAAGATGGGGCAATGCTGACAGGGGATAGGGAAAAGGCAGAACTACTTAATGCCTTCTTTGCCTCGGTCTTCTCACAAAAAGAGAGTCTTCAACCTCAGCAAGATGGAGTGGATGAGGGATTGGAGGACATCCAACCCCAAATTGGGAAAGAAGTCGTCCAGGAATACCTGGCCGCTCTTAATGAGTTCAAGTCCCCAGGACCAGATCAACTACACCCAAGAGTATTGAAGGAACTAGCGGAAGTCATTTCGGAACCATTGGCAACCATCTTTGAGAGTTCTTGGAGAACGGGAGAAGTTCCAGCAGATTGGAGGAGGGCCAATGTGGTCCCAATCTTCAAGAAGGGAAAAAAGGACGACCCAAACAACTACCGTCCGGTCAGCCTCACGTCGATACCGGGCAAGATTCTGGAAAAGATTGTTAAGGAAGTGGTCTGCAAACACTTAGAAACAAATGCAGTCATCGCTAATAGTCAACATGGATTTATCAAAAACAAGTCATGCCAGACTAATCTGATCTCTTTCTTCGATAGAGCTACAAGCTGGGTAGATGCGGGGAATGCCGTGGATGTAGCGTACCTGGATTTCAGTAAGGCCTTCGACAAGGTCCCCCATGACCTTCTGGCAAGGAAACTAGTCCAATGTGGGCTAGGCAAAACTACGGTGAGGTGGATCTGTAATTGGTTAAGTGGACGAACACAGAGGGTGCTCACTAATGTTTCCTCTTCATCTTGGAAAGAAGTGACAAGTGGAGTGCCGCAGGGTTCCGTCCTGGGCCCGGTCCTGTTCAACATCTTTATTAATGACTTAGATGAAGGGCTAGAAGGCATGATCATCAAGTTTGCAGACGACACCAAATTGGGAGGGATAGCCAATAGTCCAGAGGACAGGAGCAGAATTCAAAACGATCTTGACAGATTAGAGAGATGGGCCAAAACTAACAAAATGAAGTTCAACAGTGACAAATGCAAGATACTCCACTTTGGCAGAAAAAATGAGATGCAAAGATACAGAATGGGGGACGCCTGGCTCAAGAGCAGTACGTGTGAAAAAGATCTTGGAGTCCTCGTGGACAACAAGTTAAACATGAGCCAACAATGTGATGTGGCGGCAAAAAAAGCCAATGGGATTTTGGCCTGCATCAATAGGAGCATAGTGTCTAGATCTAAGGAAGTAATGCTACCCCTCTATTCTGCTTTGGTTAGACCACATCTGGAATACTGTGTCCAATTCTGGGCACCACAATTCAAGAGAGATATTGACAAGCTGGAAAGTGTCCAGAGGAGGGCGACTAAAATGATCAAGGGTCTGGAGAACAAGCCCTATGAGGAGCGGCTTAGGGAACTGGGCATGTTTAGCCTGAAGAAGAGAAGGCTGAGAGGAGATATGATAGCCATGTATAAATATGTGAGAGGAAGCCACAGGGAGGAGGGAGCTAGCTTGTTTTCTGCTTCCTTGGAGACTAGGACACGGAACAATGGCTTCAAACTACAAGAAAGGAGATTCCATCTGAACATTAGGAAGAACTTCCTGACTGTGAGAGCCGTTCAGCAGTGGAACTCTCTGCCCCGGAGTGTGGTGGAGGCTCCTTCTTTGGATGCTTTTAAACAGAGGCTGGATGGCCATCTGTCAGGGGTGATTTGAATGCAATATTCCTGCTTCTTGGCAGGGGGTTGGACTGGATGGCCCATGAGGTCTCTTCCAACTCTTTGATTCTATGATTCTATGATTCTATGATCAGCGGCATCCAATTTAACTCTATATTCATATTGCTCTCAGTTATATTATTTGCTCAGTAACCTTCACTGAGTTCTGTGCTTGCTATTAAGAGTCCGGACAAACAGGGAAAGAGTGGGACTGGTGAGTATGGAACACAGTTGTAGATTCAGCTGTTTGCTGCTTCCTTGTTTTTCAAAAATATATTTGAGCATTTAAAGGTGTGAATTTCTGTTCTGTGAACATTTACTCAGAAGCAAGTCTTACTGCATTTAGATATGAAATTGACAGACCTCAGGCTCATGTTATGATACTGCATTTATCCTACCTCATCCCCTCTTTTCATCAGATGTCAACATCAGTCACTCCTTCAGCCATCAGTACTAGGACTGGCAATTAGCAGAGTAATTGCTACTTAATTGCTTCACTTTGAACTCACTGAAGTGTTTTATTTTGCTTTTGTTTGGGGTGAATGGAGCTCTGCTGTCTAGCCAGGCAAATGCCAATTTTTGTCACAAAAGTGATGTCAGCTTTCCAGGGTTCAGCGAGTTCAGAAGACATCATCGACTTTGTTCACTGTTTCTTGGTTTCAGTCACTTCTATAGTTCACATGGGAGCGTTTTTATTAAGAACTATTTAATCATCTGAAACAGCTAGCTATTCTCCCTGGGCTTGTTGCTTTGTTACATGTTTAAGCCATTGTTCTGTATTTGTAGAGAACAGAAATCAGCATTAACTGATAAGCTAATTCCTAATTGCCTAATTAGCTGCACTGAGAGCCAAGAGAAATTTGAAAGAGAAGGAAGCACAGAGGTGCCCTAGCAAAACAAATGGTTTTCATTCTCAGTATATTTTTCCCTATCTATCTATTAGGCCTGGGTAACAACGGAAAAATTTGTTTCTAAAATCGATTCGTTTTTTGGGGGTTTTTGCGTTTCGATATTTAAAAGAATTCCGAAATTTTTCTTTTAAAAAGTTCGATATTTACGAAATTTCGTAAATGTTAAAAAAATTACAAAACATTAACGAAACAAATACGAAACAATAACGAATCTATTCGTTAATGGCGGACGCGACCATGCAATACGCTAAAAAACCTCCAAATGGGACAGGGGGAACTTCTGAAGCTTCCCTCTCCCTCTGTTGTTGACTGTTGGTGTGATATTATATTTTTTTTCACTAATTAAACAAAAAACAACTATAAAACTTGCCCCAGACATGCGGAAATAATAACGAAACGACCTCAAACCGATAACGAAACGAATACATAACAAATCCGAAGCATTTACGAGACGAATTTAAAAATTCGTTTCGTTTTTAAGTTGCTCCAGAATGGTTCGTTATCGCTTCGTTATCAAAAAAATAACGAATTTTTAACGAATTACGAATTAACGAAACGAAACCGCCCAGCCCTACTATATCTATCTTACTTTTCATAACTGTGTTCAGAGGAGCTCATCATTTTAAATAGGTTTGTTAGTAGTCACAATTTGGAGCTCCCAGTGGTGCAGCAGGTTAAACCGTTGAGCTGCGGAACTTGCTGACTGAAAGATCAGTGGTTTGAATCTGGGATGCAGGTGAGCTCCTGCTGTTAGCCCCAGCTTCTGCCAACCTAGCAGTTCAAAAACATGCAAATGTGAGTAGATCAATAAGTACCGTTTCTGTGGGAAGATGATGACACTCCATGCTGTCATGCTGGCCATATGACCTTGGAGGTGTCTATGGACAATGCTGGCTCTTTTAAGGCAGAAAGGTACAGCTATAGAAAAGGTAAAAAGCACAGCTTTAGTTTTACTAAAGCTGCCGGGGTTTGCATGTAGGAAAAGAGAACGGATGGACTTGACCATATATGGGAGACAAAGACAGACTCAAGATGAGTTTTTCGTGAAAGGGTGAAAAATCGGTCATGAGACTTGCCAACTTTGCAGAAAGGAAATAGCCAAGGCTAAAGTTAGAACTTGCCAAGATCAGCAGATGTTTTCAGCTGTATTTTGCATGTCGGCATCTTGAGATGTTTCCAAGAAGGGGCTTGCTTATTGCGAAGCGAAACTTAAAAATATATGAGCTAATTGCTTAATATAATTATAATATTGACAGCTTTCTTAACCAATGATTTAATCTTCGGGGCGGCTCTTAAAGCCGAACCCCTTTTGATGTATAAAAGGAACACTACCTTTGATGCTCGGGGGCTTTCCCAGAGACGCCATTTGTTGTGTCGGAGAGCCACTAGCAGCTGCTATAAATAAACTTTGATATTCTTGCTGAACCCAGTTGGCTGTCTTTCCTGACTCATCTGCGTCCGCAATTTGAACTGAAACGAAGCATTTTGGCTGAGCCTCTGAGCAATTGCTCAGGGAAAGAAAAAGCCTGCTTCATTTTGGCTTAGAAATGGAGATGAGCACCAACCCACAGAGTCGGACACAACTAGACTTAATGTCAAGGGAAAACCTTTACCTTATTAGTCACAATGAGTGCATCTACACTGTAGACTTAATGCAGTTTGACATCTCTTTAACTGCCATGGGTCCATACTATGGAATCCTGGGTGTTGTAGTTTAGTGGGCTTAACTAGCTTGCACAATCATATCTAGAAATTAGAAATACTATGGCAGAGATGGTTCTATGCCAAAGGAGGGCTCAACCATACTGCCTTAATATGCCCCTGTGATTCCAGATACATAGAAACAACTGAGCTTGTGCTTCTTCAATGTATGTTCTACAGAGACCTTAGAACTAGTCTCATTATACTATGGCTTCTAAAATATCTATGGCACACTGAAAAATATTACTCTACCTTGCTGATTTTGGACTCTAGCACTACAATAACATACAATGTTGCTAAGTTTTGTGCTGCAGCACTTAAAATTAGATGGATGGTGATCAACCCCACAAGGCAACACCCTGTTGGGTATGTAGTTACAGCAATATGTTACAGCTGAAATGCTACTAGACTTGTAATGTGCTCCTCCTATCCCCTCTAGTGCCCCCCCCCCCCCCAGTGCTTTGATCTCTCCTATCAGTCTTCTCCCCCTTGGTTATATACCTGTTACATCAGTGTTTCTCAACCTTCCTAATACAGCCCCTCACTTTGTGGTGACCCCCAACCATAAAAATATTTTTATTGGTACTTCATAACTGCAATTTTGATACTGTAATGAATCGTAATGTAAATATCTGATATGCAGGATGTATTTTCATGCACTGGACCACATTTGGCACAAATACCTGATACGCCCAATTTTGAATATTTCTGGGGTTGCGGGGAATTGATTTTGTCATTTGGGAGTTGTAGTTGCTGGGATTTATAGTTCACCTGCAATCAAAGAGCATTCTGAACGCCACCAATGAGGGAATTGAACCAAACTTGGCACACAGAACTCCCATGACCAAGATAAAATACTGGAAGAGTTTGGTGGGCACTGACCATGAGTTTTGGAGTTGTAGTTCACCTACACCCAGCAGCACTGTGGACTCAAACAATGATGGATATGGACCAAACTTGGCATGAAAACTCAATATGCCCAAATATGAACACTGGTGGAATTTGAGGGAAATAGACTTGACATTCGGGAGTTGTCGTTGCTGAGATTTATAGTTCACCTACAATCAAAGAGCCCCCTGAACCCCACCAACGATAGAATTGGGCCAAACTTCCCACACAGAATCCCCATGATCAACAGAAAATCTTGTGTTTTTTGATGGTCTTTTTTACTATGTTATACCACCATCTAGCGTTCTTAGGAATGTATTACACATATCAAAACACTGCAGTCACCCCTCCACATTTGCGGTTTGACATTTGGGGATCAGATTTGATTTAAAATATTATCTCTAGCAATTTCAGATCCTCGGGGATGACTTCATGGTCCACTTCCTTCAGTCATGCTGAAGGACCTAGACATTTCTGGAGAGAACACCTACCTAGGAACCTCCAAGACCTCCATTGCAATTGTCAGTTTCCAGCAGAAGTTAACTATGGACTCATACTGGAAGGCTTAGACGGGTGTCTACCAGGTTAAAAAAACCCACTTTCTTTATTTGCATTTTTTCACTTTCATGGGGGTCTTCTGCTCCAAAGCCCAGCATATATAGAGGGCTAAATTTACTTTCTTTGCTGATGCGAGCTTTGCCAGGGGGGAAAAATCCTGCCCTCTCAAAGAGAAAAGGAATAAGAGCAATTGAGCATTATAACAAAGTAGTTAGTATCCCAGGAGAGAACATGTCAAGATGCAAAACTTTGGACAGTTGCCAATAGTAAGAAACTAGTGTATATACCCGACATTGCCTAGGTTAGGGATTTTGTAATGCTATCTCTTAGAAATACTCATTGTTTGGTTTCTGATTTTATGAATGCTCCCATTCAAAAAAGCATATTCATATAACGGGATATTTATAAAATTATACAGCTAACGGTTGCTTTGAGTCCCCTTCGGGGGAGATAAAGCGGGATATAAATAAATATAATAATAACAGTCTGCCATCCCCACAGCTCCAAATTTGGCTGTGCAGCAACTGATGGCATTCATCCTAACCGAATGGATCAGCCTTCATGTCAGGCTTCAACTCCCAACATCTCCAGCCTGTCTAGAGAAATGTTGGGATTCATCCCTGGACTGCACAAGTCTCCAGTCCTCAATGAGTAGCTAAACTTAGATACAACGTTAGAGTGAGTGATTCCTTCCCCTACATTCCTATGCATGCTTCTCTCAGAAGGGGCTTTGCCTTTATTCTTCTTGCTTGCCATTATCTCCTCCCCCTTTGAAGATATAGCAATGGAATCTCTGTGAGGGATGAGGTAACTTCCTTTTTAAAGGTATTTGTATTGTCCTGATTTGGCCGGGTGGTGATTCTCCATTGCCCTCTCTCTGTCTTTGTCTTCCTTCTTGTGAGGACACATTTTGCCTTTTTCCGGGTAAAATGTAACTACATTACTATTTTGACTTTTTATTCTTTTACCTTTCTTAGAATATGAGCTTAGTAAGCTAGTTAGCTCCAAGACCTTTTCTATCAAGAATGGATTTCTTTTTTACTTCAGTAAATATTTTGAACCTAAAGCTCTGTCTCTGCAATTCTGTACCACCCTGTTCAATGGAAGCTAATCCTGACTCGCCACACGTACATTTCTATTTATTATTTATTTATTTCTGGTATTTGTACGCCGTCTCTCCTCTACCCTTGAAGGGGGACTCAGGATGGCTTACATTAGTAATGGTGCAAGACCGCTACATCACTATTACAATAATATAACACAATCAAATACAAAACAATCATTAAAACCAATACATATAGCATTAATTAAAACAATAAAACAAATGTCATCTGCTGCAATGCCATTCCAGCAGTGTCCATTATGGTGCAAATTACGTCTGTTGCCCAAAGGCCTGGTCCCAAAACCATGATTTTAATATTTTTTCTGAAGGCCAGGAGGGATGGAGTCAATCCTATTTCATTTGGGAGTGCATTCCATAGGCAGGGGGGCACAGCTGAGAAGGCCCTGTTTCCCATCCCCACCAAACGCATTTGTGATGTTGATGGAAGTTAGAGCAGGGCCTCCCCGGATGATCTTAGGTTGCGAGATGGGATGTAGAGGCAGATGCTTTCGGACAAGTAAGCTGGGCAAGAACCGTATATGAAATTTGCTTCTAGCACTTTGCTATATTTATGGTGGAATCACCCCAAATGAGGGTTATTTTTGAGCCTAGCAGCTCTGATTCCCAATAAGAAGGGGTTAGGATGTTGGGAGTTGTAGTCTGGAAAATAGGCTGAGCTATTTGACTGGTTAGTAGAAGAGCCCTGCCTTTATTTTATTATTTATTTATTTATTTACTTTACTTTACTTATGTACCGCTGTTCTCAGCCCGAAGGCGACTCACAGCAGTTCACAACAAATAAGAATAGCAAAAATTCAATGCTACAGTGTAAAAACAGTTAACAACCTAACATATTACATAATTAATAAACAATTACTACAATAACCATTCACTATTCACTATCGTCTCATCATCAAAAACATGATCCAGATTCATCATCCATTATTCCGTTCCAATGTTCATTAACCAATCATTGCACTAATTATTCGAATGCCTGCTCAAACAGCCAGGTCTTCACTTTCCTGTGGAATACCATTAGAGATGGTGCTAGTCTAATGTCCGTAGGAAGGGCGTTCCACAGCCGAGGAGCCACCACCGAGAAGGCCCTATCTCTCGTCCCCGCCAGCCGTGCTTGAGAAGCAGGCGGGATCGAGAGCAGGGCCTCCCCAGAAGATCTCAAAGTCCTGGTGGGTTCATAGGCAGAGATGCGGTCGAATAGGTAGCTTGGGCCGGAACCATTTAGGGCTTTAAAGGCCAACACCAGCACTTTGAATTGTGTCCGGTAGCAAATCGGTAGCCAGTGGAGTTGGCGCAACAGGGGGGTTGTATGCTCCCTGCGCTCCGCTCCTGTTAAAATCATGGCTGCCGAGCATTGGACTAGTTGGAGCTTCTGAGCCGTCTTCAAAGGCAACCCCATGTAGAGAGCGTTGCAGTAGTCTAAACGGGATGTAACCAGAGCGTGGACTACTGTGGCCAAGTCAGACTTCCCAAGGTACGGGCGCAGCTGGCGCACAAGCTTTAGCTGTGCAAATGCTCCCCTGGTCACCGCCGAAACCTGGGGTTCCAGGCTCAGCGATGAGTCCAGGGTCACACCCAAGCTGCGCACCTGCGTCTTCAGGGGGAGTGCGGCCCCATCCAACACAGGCTGTAACCCTATGCCCTGTTCGGCCTTGCGACTGACCAGGAGTACCTCTGTCTTGTCTGGATTCAATTTCAATTTGTTCACCCTCATCCAGACCGTCACAGCGGCCAAGCACCAGTTCAGGACCTGGACAGCCTCCTTAGTAGCAGGTGGAAAGGAGTGACAGAGTTGGACATCATCCACGTACAGATGACACCGTACCCCAAAACTCCGGATGATCTCCCCCAGCAGCTTCATGTAGATGTTAAACAACATGGGAGACAATATTGAGCCCTGAGGAACCCCACACGACAACGGTTGTGGTGTTGAACAGGTGTCTCCCAATAACACCTTCTGAGATCGACCCTCTAGGAATGACCGGAGCCACTGCAGAACAGTACCTCCGAGACCCATCCCCGCGAGGTGTCCCAGAAGGATACCATGGTCGACGGTATCGAAGGCCGCTGAGAGGTCCAACAGCACCAACAGGGACACACTCCCCCTGTCGAGCTCCCGGCGCAGATCATCCACTAAGGCAACCAAGGCTGTCTCGGTACCATGTCCCGGCCTAAAGCCAGACTGTGCCGGGTCTAGATAATTCGTGTCTACCAAGAATACCTGGAGTTGTGAGGCCACCACATGTTGCAAGACTTTGCCCAAAAACGGGAGATTGGAAACTGGCTGATAGTTGTCAAATTTGGTGGGGTCCAGTGATGGCTTTTTCAACAGCGGTTTTATTATAGCTTGTTTTAAGCTCGCTGGAATCTTGCCTTCCCAAAGGGAAGCATTAACCACCACCTTAACCCACTCAGCCAATCCCCCTCTGGCCTCCTTTAGAAGCCAGGATGGGCAGGGGTCCAGGGTGCATGTGGTTGGCCTCATTCCTCCAAGTATCTTGTCCACATCCTCGGGTTTCACCAATTGAAATGAATCCATCAAAACTGGATAAGCAAGTGCCTTTAGTACTGGATTGGATGGCTGCTAAGATTCTCTAAGGTTTATTACATGCATTTAGATATTGTTGTACTGAAATATGTGAGTGCCATTTTAGGCAAGAGGCTTTGTCTCTTTTGTCTTGGGAATGGTTTGGGCAACAGGAGCCCTAATGAACCTTCAATGTATGGGAGTACCAGGAACACAAGATTCTGGTGGAGTCACACAGAAAAGCCAAATGATGGTAAGCATACATCAGGATGGAAGTTGTGTAGCTCATGACCATATGTAGTCCTTTTGGGAGGTCCAGGACAGTCCTTGGAAAGCCACCAAATTTTCCCCAAAGCATTTAATCTCAAAAATAATTTAACCAGAAAAGAATATTTTCAGTCAAAAACCTCCATGCCTGGATTATACAAATAAGGTCAGACAATGCTGTTGGGAAGCACCCTGAAACAGCAAAGAAAACAAAACTGAAAAATTGTGCCCACACTGACTACAAGTGATGTGATGCCACATCTAGATGATTCAAATGTGATGGGGCATTGTGGTTCTCCACAGTTCAAGAGGAGTCTGAAATGGCATTATGTGGCCTTCTGGGCTGTGGAGCATATCCATCCTGAGTATAGATAGGGTACACCTGCACTGTAGAAGCGATGCAGAGTGACATCACTTTAACTGCCATGATTCAATGTTGTGAAATCGTAGGAGTTGCCTTTCCTGCCAAAGAGTGTTGGTGTCCTACCAAACTACACATCCCAGGATTCCATAACATTAAGTCATGGCAGGTAAAATAGTATCAATGTGTAATAATGCTACAGTGAAGGTACACCCTCAGCCTATATGCAAGATCCTCCACTTTGGCAGGAAAAACGAAATGGAAAGATACAGAATGGGGAGGCCAGGCTCGAGAGCAGTACGTGTGAAAAAGATATTGGAGTCCTCGTGGACAGCAAGTTAAACATGAGCCAACAATGTGATGTGGCGGCAATAAAAGCCAATGGGATTTTGGCCTGCATCAATAGGAGCATAGTGTCTAGATCTAGGGAAGTAATGCTATCCTTGGTTAGACCACACCTGGAATATTGTGTCCAATTCTGGGCACCACAATTCAAGAGAGATATTGACAAACTGGAATGTGTCCAGAGGAAGGCGACTAAAATGATCAAGGGTCTGGAGAACAAGCCCTATGAGGAGCAGCTTAAGGAGCTGGGCATGTTTAGCCTGAAGAAGAGAAGGTTGAGAGGAGATATGATAGCAATGTATAAATATGTGACAGGAAGTCACAGGGATGAGGGAGCAAGCTTGTTTTCTGCTTCCCTGGAAACTAAGACATGGAACAATAGCTTCAAACTACAAGAAAGGAGATTCCATCTGAACATTAGGAAGAACTTCCTGACTGTGAGAGCTGTTCAGCAGTGGAACTCTCTGCCCTGGAGTGTAGTGGAGGCTCCTTCTTTGGAGGCTTTTAAACAGAGGCTGGATGGCCATTTGTCAGGGGTGCTTTGAATGCAATATTCCTGCTTCTTGGCAGGGGGTTGGACTAGATGGCCCATGAGGTCTCTTCCAACTCTATGATTCTATGATTCTATTTGGTAGAAGGTTTGAATCTAGAACCTGGTTGCCTCCATATAATTTCAAAGTGGTGGGGGAATGGCATCAGTACTGTTACCAACATGAAATGTTTGGGAAGCACTGTCCTAGAACATTGAGTAGGCAGGGAAAAAGACAAGAGCTTTAGAGAATGTACAGTTACTCTTAATGGTCAGAAGGTGGCACTAACATGCTGCAACTGAGCATCAGGAAGACTCCAGAAACACATGAGATCAGAAGCAGCAAATAGGGTTCTTCACCCTAAGCTAATGGAGGAAGACAAAACATATGGATTGTACCTTCTCTGTATTGATGGCCCAGCCAATTGTTAATCCAGGCACTACCACAACTGCCCCCATCACTCTACAGACTAGCCCTACATAAACAGCTCAAGAATCTTTCTTCCCCTTTAGGTAATACAGTTGTCCCTCTACATTTGCAGTTATGACTTTTGCAGATTTGATAATTCACAGATTTGATTACAAAGGAATTTATAGATCTTCCAGTGTGACTTCCTTCAGTCATGCTGAAGAACTTAGAGATTTCTAGAAAGAACACATATCTAGGACTCTCTCTAGGCCGGTTCAGGTTGGTGAAGAAGACATGATCACGCTCTTTAAATATCTCATGGACTGCCACAAAGAGAAGGGGATAGGCTTGTTTCCTGCGGCCTCAAAGGGTAGTACTAGGTTTAGCGGCTGAAGCTACAAGAGGGTAGATTTCAATTGAACATTAGAAGGAACTTCTTGACAATGAGAACCATTTGGCAATGGAGCCAATTGCCTAGAGAGGTCTTGGGGTCTTCTTCTTCAAAAAAAACAAAAACAAAAGGACAGATGAGGATGATCTAATGGGAGATCCTGCACTGAGCAGGGGGTTGCACTAGAAGGCTCACGAAGCCCCTTCCAACTTTAGAATTCTACAATGATATGAGGATGAGAAAACTGCATGGAACAATCACCAGGATGACTCACTTGGGTCCATATCACAAGAGAGAGTTCACTTTATTGCTTTACTCAGTGATGTACCTCAGGTCTTTAAATGGAAATGGTCCTTGGGTACTTTTTGTCTCTTCATCTTGGAAAGAAATTGTGACATTTTGAGTTAGGTTATTGGCATATGCCCTACAGCATTGAAAAGGAATCATCTGAAAAATGCTGTAAAAGAGATGCCTGACTTAGCAGGAATGTACATTTCTCAGCAAAGGCAGACAAACCAAATATATATTTATGTCTTAGGTGTTTTATGCTTTAGTGGGTATCTTATCTAATTGCATTTGCTCCTGTTTTTAAAACAGGAGAAATCAAAGAGCTGAAAGAACAAAGAGTCTCATTGCACATTAAGGTGGTGGCAGCTGGGCAGGGGGCACACAATTCCCAGCACCATGTGTGACTTCTCCCCTACACATTTCAGAGGACCCATCCTCACTGCTGAACCACTAGAATACCACTGCTGGCATACAAACTGCATACCACCCATGTATGCAGTAGTATACCAGCAGCAGTGTGAAAGTGTGCTTCGAGTTTAGCGTTGCCAGATTAGATCTGGGAAAGGGTTCCTGTAGCTTTAATCTTTAGCAGATCTTTGAATAGGATGAGGTACCATAATGCAAAGTGGTGATATGCAGAAGGATGTCCCACAACTAGAGCAGATTTGGCCTTATTCAGGTCTGCAAAATAACACGGGTATTAACCCTTCTCTGTGCTATCCAAAATGGAAATGTATATCTTTGGCTGCTCTTAAAAATGTACCTGCTTTATCTGACATACCAATTCAACTTAAGAACAAGCCTATAGTGAGGAAGAAAGGGAAGAAAGGGGGAGGCTGACAGTGCCCATGATGCCCACCCCTACTTATCTCAGATCAGTAGGGGTGAGTATCTAGACAACCAGGGTTTAGGCCAGCTGTGTGGCCTCCATCCCAAGAGCAACTGGGATTTAAAATCCCCGTTCCTATCAGACCTTTTGCCTGTCTGGAACCACCCCAGATGTCACAGTACAGAAACTACTGAGAAATTCAGTGTTCTCTAATGGCCCTTCCAGAAAGGACCAATATCCCAGGATCTGATCCCAGGTTTTCTGCTTTAAACTGGATTGTATGAGTCTGCACTGCCAGATAATCTGGAATAAACAGAAAACCTGGGATCAGATCCTGGGATATAGGGCCTGTCTGGAAGGGCCTAAGAAAGGAGCAGTTAGCTTTGCACATTGCAGGGACATCTAGATCTCCAGAGAAGTTATTATTCTGTTATTAGTGGAAGTTGAAATTATATTACCGGTGCCTGGTTTCTCTTATTCTTTGTCTCTAGTCCTCATATAGCCAATAAGGAGAATGACCCCTGCCTGTATTGCAATCTCAACTGCAACATCTCAGGTACAATGTAAGCCTGTGATTCTAATATTGTCACCATTGTATCCTGCATGATTTGTAACATATTTGCCTGATGAAGAAGCTGGTGAAATTTCAAAATCTTACATATTGTATTTTATGCTTTGAAGCTGGCCCCAAAAAGGTTTAAGTAGCTGCGTGTGTATTTTGTATTTTGTATATTCATGACCAAGCGTGATCCCTGGGGAAGGCAATGGCAAACCACTCCAGTATCCTTGCCAAGAAAACTAAATGGACCAGTACAACAAGAGATATGTCGGTATGCCATTGGAAGATGGGACTCCCAGGTCGGAAGATGGCCAAAATGCTACTGGGGAGGAGCAGAGGATAAGTTCAACTAGCCCCAGATGTGATGACGCAGCTAGCTCAAAGCCGAAAGGAAGGCTAGCGGCCGACGGTACTGGAGGCGAACGACGAATCCGATGCTCTAAAGATCAACACACCATAGGAACCTGGAATGTAAGATCTATGAGCCAGGGCAAATTGGATGTTGTTATTGGTGAGATGTCAAGACTAAAGATAGACATTCTGGGGGTCAGCGAACTGAAATGGACTGGAATGGGCCACTTCACATCAGATGACCACCAGATCTACTACTGTGGACAAGAGGAACATCGAAGAAATGGAGTAGCCTTCATAATTAATAAGAAATTCGCGAAAGCGGTGCTTGGATATAACCCAAAAAATGACAGAATGATCTCAATTCGAGTGCAAGGAAAGCCTTTCAACATCACAGTGATCCAAATATACGCCCCAACCACAGCTGCTGAAGAAGCAGAAGTAGATCAGTTCTATGAGGATCTGCAGGAACTACTGGATAATACACCAAAAAGAGACATTATTTTCATTACAGGAGACTGGAATGCCAAGGTGGGAAGTCAAATGACAACAGGGATCACAGGCAAGCATGGTCTGGGAGAACAAAATGAAGCGGGACGCAGGCTGTTAGAATTTTGCCAGGAAAACTCACTGTGTATAACAAACACTCTCTTCCAACAACCTAAAAGACGGCTTTATACATGGACCTCACCAGATGGTCAACACCGAAATCAGATTGACTACATCCTTTGCAGCCAAAGGTGGCGGACATCTATCCAGTCGGTGAAAACAAGACCTGGGGCTGACTGTAGCTCAGATCACGAACTTCTTATTGCCCAATTTAGAATAAAACTAAAGAGATCAGGGGAAATACACAGACCAGTTAGATATGATCTCACTAACATTCCTAGCGAATATACAGTGGAAGTGAAGAACAGATTTGATGGACTAGATTTAGTAAACAGAGTCCCAGAAGAACTATGGACAGAAGTCCGAGACATTGTTCAGGAGGCGGCAACAAAGTACGTCCCGAAGAAAAAGAAAACCAAGAAGGCAAAATGGTTGTCTGCTGAGACACTGGAAGTAGCCCAAGAAAGGAGGAAAGCAAAAGGAAACAGGGATAAGGGGAGATATGCCCAGTTAAATGCGCAATTCCAGAGGTTAGCCAGAAGAGATAAGGAACTATTTTTAAATAAGCAATGCATGGAAGTGGAAGAAGACAACAGAATAGGAAGGACAAGAGACCTCTTCCAGAAAATTAGAAACATTGGAGGTAAATTTCAGGCAAAAATTGGTATGATAAGAAACAAAGATGGCAGGGACCTAACAGAAGCTGAAGAGATCAAGAGAAGGTGGCGAGACTACACAGAAGATCTGTATAGGAAGGATAATAATATTGAGGATAGTTTTGACGGTGTGGTGAATGAATTAGAACCAGACATCCTGAGGAGTGAGGTTGAATGGGCCTTAAGAAGCATTGCTAACAACAAGGCAGCAGGAGACGATGGGATCCCAGCTGAACTGTTTAAAATCTTAAAAGATGATGCTGTCAAGGTGATGCATGCCATTTGCCAGCAAATATGGAAAACACAAGAATGGCCATCAGACTGGAAAAAATCAACTTATATCCCCATACCAAAAAAGGGAAATGCGAAAGACTGCTCAAACTTCCGTACAGTGGCCCTTATTTCTCATGCCAGTAAGGTAATGCTCAAGATCCTGCAAGGAAGACTCCAGCAATACATGGAGCGAGAGTTGCCAGATGTTCAAGCTGGGTTTAGAAAAGGTAGAGGAACGAGAAACCAGATTGCCAATATCCGCTGGATAATGGAGAAAGGCAGGGAGTTTCAGAAAAACATCTACTTCTGCTTCATTGACTATTCTAAAGCCTTTGACTGTGTGGATCATAATAAATTGTGGCAAGTTCTTAGTGAGATGGGCATCCCAAGCCACCTTGTCTCTCTCCTGAGGAATCTGTACAAGGACCAAGAAGCAACAGTCAGAACTGACCAAGGAACAACAGACTGGTTCAAGATTGGGAAAGGCGTCCGGCAAGGCTGCATCCTCTCACCCAACCTTTTTAACTTGTATGCAGAACACATCATGCGATGTGCGGGGCTTGATGAATGCAAAGCTGGGGTGAAAATTGCTGGAAGAAACATTAACAACCTCATATATGCAGATGACACCACCCTGATGGCCGAAAGCGAGGAGGAGCTGAGGAGCCTTCTAATCAAGGTGAAAGAAGAAAGCGCAAAAGCCGGGTTGCAGCTAAACGTCAAAAAAACCAAGATTATGGCAACAAGAATGATTGACAACTGGAAAATAGAGGGAGAAACCGTGGAGGCCGTGACAGACTTTGTATTTCTAGGCGCAAAGATTACTGCAGATGCAGACTGTGGCCAGGAAATCAGAAGACGCTTACTTCTTGGGAGGAGAGCAATGTCCAGTCTCGATAAAATAGTAAAGAGTAGAGACATCAGACTGGCAACAAAGATCCGCATAGTCAAAGCCATGGTATTCCCTGTAGTAACCTACGGATGTGAGAGCTGGACCTTAGGGAAGGCTGAGCGAAGGAAGATCGATGCTTTTGAGCTGTGGTGTTGGAGGAAAGTGCTGAGAGTGCCTTGGACTGCGAGAAGATCCAACCAGTCCATCCTCCAGGAAATAAAGCCCGACTGCTCACTGGAGGGAAAGATACTAGAAACAAAGTTGAAGTTCTTTGGCCACATCATGAGGAGACAGCAAAGCCTAGAGAAGACAATTATGCTGGGGAAAGTGGAAGGCAAAAGGAAGAGGGGCCGACCAAGGGCAAGATGGATGGATGGCATCCTTGAAGTGACTGGACTGACCTTGAGGGAGCTGGGGGTGGTAACGGCCGACAGGGAGCTCTGGCGTGGGCTGGTCCATGAGGTCACGAAGAGTCGGAGACGACTGAACGAATGAACAACAACAACATATTCATGACAGTTACACGATGGCTGATACTTTGTTGGTTATTAGAGTATCTCTGTTAAAGCAATTGTTGAATTCAACAGCTCTGTTCTATTTAGGACTAACAATAGAATAGGCCTATATTTTTAAGTGAAACGTTAGCTACAGTTATGTGATCCATTTCTCCTTCCAATTTTGCACAACAATGTTTGTGAGTCCCTAGAATTGCATGTTTTCATTTCAGTTGCTTCTTGTAGGACCACTACTTTTGATGCTTCACCTGAATGTACTTATCAGTTTGCTTACAAAACGAGGCAAAATACAATTTCTTTCGGAATATAAAATCCTATTAAGCAAGGATGTCAGAGGGAAAGCCATGCAATTCTAATGGTTATGTTTGGGATAATCAAAGGTTAATGCCTTCTTTGCTCCTTCCAGGAAATATAGTATCAAGACTAGATAGAAATGAATTGTGTTCACTGAGAACACTGCATCAGAATGGTGTTGTCTGCTGAAAGCAAGGGGATAGGGGAGGCAGAAAGAGAAGTCAGTTGTAGAAACAAGGCAGCGTAATGTGGAAGTATTGCAGTGAATGTTCAATACTAGTGTCACATGCACATTTATTTCATTTTATAAAAATTGCTTCAGGCTTCCCTTAAGGGTAAAACCCTCTCAGCATATGAATGATGTCTACATCAGATAAATGTGGCAAATGCTCAAAAACAAATGAAGTGCTCGTTGATCTCCTTGCTGCCATCACCAAAACACAGCTGAAAAATATCCCTGTGCAATATCACACTGAAAGTCAAGAGCTCAAAAAAAATAGGAAAAAAGCTTGGCCATTTATTTATAGCAAGACAAACAAAGCAAAGGGATATAAAGATTCACTTCTTTCATTCAGACATGCAAGGACAGATGATTTCAGAAGCTGAAGTTACAAGAGCATTGACACATTATTGGGTGTTTCTTTCCCCCTCATACTGGGACTTTTCTGTCAAAAGCAACTGTAAACAATACATATTAAAAGAAACCGTAAAAAGGACTGCAATATTATATGTTCTGTTTTCTTTATAAAATATATTTTACCATATATACTCAAATATAAGCTGAGTTTTTGAGTCCTTTTTTAGGCTGAAAAAGCCCCCCTCAGCTTATACTCAAGTCAAAGTAATTTATTATTTTACTCTGTTATTATTATTGTTATTACATATATTATTTTACTCTGTTATTATAACAGTTACATTATTTTACTCTATTATTATTATTATTATTATTATTATTACAGTTATTATTTTACTCTATTTACTATTATTCTTACATGTATTATTTTACTCTATTATTATTGCATTTATTATTTTACTTTATTTAGTATTGTTATTACATTATTTTACTCTATTATTGTTGCATTTATCATTTTACTTTATTATTGTTATTATTACATTTATTATTTTACTCTATTACTATAATTACATTTATTATTTTACTCTATTATCATTGGAAGGATACATAAGCACATTTATATTGAAGAAGGTTAGAATAATGGTTTAATCAGAGTTGGACAGTCTTATCTCAAATTACACTTTTATGTAAATATTCAAAAACATTTAACCTACTGCTGCCTGAATTAATATAATTTTGTTGGTATCTATTTTTATTTTGAAATTTACCAGTAGCTGCTCCATTTTCCACTACTGGCTTATATTCAAGTCAATATGTTTTCCCAGTTTTTTTGTGGAGAAATTAGGTGCCTCATCTTATATTTGGGTCAGCTTATATGTCTACATCAGATAAATGTGGCAAATGTTCAAAAACAAATGAAGTGCCAAAACCCAAGCCGTATGATTCTGCACGTGAGGCATAGCTACAACACATTCCATCTCCTGATCCACCTTTGAAACCTACCTTAAAATCCAGTCAGTTGTCCCAAGCAACATTCTGCTAAGCAGGGCACTCAACGATGATGTCCTGAGAGCCTGCAAAGGTTCTGCTTCTGCACCTCAAACCATTATGCACAGAATGCCAATGTTTAGAATAGCTGGCTGGCTATTAATTCGGGTTTAGGAGCATTCATGATCATGGCAATAGAATCCTGCTAGTAAAAGATAATGTCTTAAGCTAGGCTTATGGCCGCACAACTGTTACTATTCACATGCAGAAGTTATGTAGCTGTAAGTCTAGCTTGAGGCATTTTTTTCTCACAGGATGCCAGCCAAGCCCCCTCCCCCCCCCCCTCATTTTTTCATAATTTTAAAAACTTGCAGCCATTGATCATTTCTTTGATAGGATGTCTTGATGTGTTGAAACACCCTTTCTTATCAGGGTAGAACTACAAGTATTTTTGACATTTTTTTCATGAAGTAACTATAAAAAATGACAGCTCTGTGGTAAGGCTATGGCACGAACTTGGATCTGGATTGTCATAATACAACTTGTTGGAAATGTGGTGCAGGTTAATTTTGAATCCACATCCAACCCAATGGTAGTCACAGAGTTAACCATATACCTTGGAGGGGACTTCCTGCTAAGAGAACATATATATTATTGTAACCTCAGACAAGGAATGTGGAGCATTAATGACTAAAGGGAGCAGTAATTAACCAGACATGCAGCTGTATGCCTGACTCATATAAGGTGAGGGCTTATTTAGTCACTGAGGTGATGAAATCACTCCAGTTTTTAATCTGAACATGAAAGCAGTTATCCAATTTTGGAGGGATTAAAGGATAGCTCCTTTAAATTTCAAACTAAGGGAATATCTATGCTATGTAATTACTGTTGGCCCTTCATATTTGCAGGTTTGACTTTTGTGGATTAGATTCTTCGTGTTAGTAAAGTCAAAGTATCAAAATGAAAACAAGCATTACTGATCCTACTGGAGAGTTAGGTGCCATTTAGGGTTTTGTGCACTATGCAATTATAACAACATGATTCTGTTTTTTTTTCCCCCATAGCTGTATCCTGGCTGATACTTCTAAACGTTCTTCCCTAAACTGCAAATCCTAGGAATTCAGAGGATGGAACAATATTCACTAAAATGGAATCATAACTCTATAACTGTGTAATATGAAAAGACTCATTTATCCTGGGAACATTTGTGTTTAAAAAACGTAAATGTTCCCGGGGCCCATCCACATACACTCCAGAAAGCCCATGCTTTCTGGGATGGGTGTCCAGATGTTCTCCCAGAACTTTCCAGGAGAATACCTAGACACTCTAACTCCCTCCCCAAAAGTCCCCCAAAGCACTGAAAAAAAGCAAAATAACCTACCTAGCCTTCATTAGAGGACTGCTAGAGCTTTCTTGGCATGTAAAAATGATGTGCCAAGAGAAAAAGGGGGGGGGGGAAGCAATTTTCCTCCCCCCCCTCTCCTGGCGAGTCATTTCTACAGTCCTGACTAAATTTGACTTCAGTGGAAACACTGAGAAACTTCTTGTTAATGAAATTTTGATTCAAATCATGTTGTTCCGCTTTTAAGCAGAGATTTAATCTGCAACAAGCAAGAAACCTATGGGTAGACGACAAGAGCTCTTGTGCTTTTCCCAGAGCTGCCTTGTGCTGCAAGAGAAGGCAAACAAAAGCCACAATCCTGTAAAGCTCCATGTAGTGCAATAGGTCCTTGTGTGATCCTACATAACACTGAGTAATATGCCATCCCTAACAAAGCAAGGAATTGCTAGGCATGGGGCCTCGGGGAATATTTATGTCAGAGAAGGTTTGGGGCGTTGCAAAGAAAGCAAGGGAATACCAATTCCCCATAGCATCCCAAAATGGGCATGTTCTTCACATAAGGGAAACTTACATACCATATGTCCCTATTTGGATGTTAGCCAAAATCTGTAGCCTTTGAGAAACTGTTTGCACAAAGACATTTCCCTATACAGATGTACCTGTGGCTTTTCCCCTCTTGCTACTACAACTTACAGTGGTATAGTGTTAGTGTAGTGCACTAACAGAGTTCCATGCGGTAAGCAGTAAGGACTAGCACCCTATTAGTGAATTATGATAGTGAAAATGGGATTTACAGTGTTCCCTCACTTATCACGGAGGTTACATTCCAGGACCACCCATGATAAGTGAAAAACCGTGATGTAGGGACACTATACTGTTTATTTACAGTATAGCTCCACCCACTCCTCTCCCCACCCCTCACTCAATCAATCCCCCTTTTCTCTCCTCTTTCCCCCTCCCTTCCTCCTTCCCTCCCCCCTCCCCTTGCTGGAGCCACCCTCCTCCCTCCCTCCCTGCTTCCCCACTGGCATGAGGAAGAAGCCCTGTTGGAAGCCGCCTTGGTGGCCCTCGCCACACCCCTCACTGGTGCCAGACAGGACTCTTCGCCAGCCATACGCACGTCTCCCTCACAGCCCACTGCCTCCGCCAGCCAGAGTGATGCTTCCGGCTTCTGGGAAGCACTGCAAGGGGTTCCTGGCTTGCCCCCTCCCCAGGGCAGCGTGAGAGCCGTTCTTCTGCTCCATAACTCTAGTCTGTGAGTAGCTCTGCATTTCAAGTCTGTGGCAGCATCTATGCTGAAGAAACAACACACTTTGATAATGGGTATACAGTGTTCCCACACTTCATTTTTTTTTGAAAACCCACAAAACAACGAGTCTGCATGAAGTGAACCTCGGAACAACAAGGAAAATCTGTACTGTTATAGTTGTTGCATAGGACACAATATTTTTCTGTTCTGATCAACAACAATCAACCTCCCACAGAGCTCCTGGGGAGTTAGTAACCCTATAATTAACAGGAAATTCTGACTCAACACCTCTGTATCTCAAAGTACACTCAGAAACATGTAACATAAGTGGCATGAATATTCTGAATTTCAGCCTGGAATAATTATGAAGAATTGAATGGGTACTCATCCTCTGCAGAAAAAAAAAACCCCAACTCACAGTAACTGTAGAGGTGGTGACACCAAAATAACTGTTAAAAATGTAGTGTTTCAGCAAAAAAATATTATTATTTTAAGAAAAAATAATATCAATCACATTGGATAGCTCAATTATTATTTTTTCAAATCCCCATAGTTAGATAGAAGAACACAACCTTTTTGTAAGCACAGATTACATGTCCTCTACACCTTCAAAGCTAAAATGCTGTCCTGATTTACTTTTTTTTAACCTTCTGATAATGCACATGCATTCCAGGTAGAACTGTCATTATTACCCAATTACAAGGATACTTTGAATCAAGTTGTTTCATTTGCACGCACTACAAACATGTGCTATTTTCATTATTACTGATTTTTTTAAGAGTTGCTGATTTTATCAAGTTTTCTGGTAATTTAGCTATGGTACTGTGAAATGGTCTGTATGGGAGGGGTTTACAGCACATGTTATTGCACTGGGTAACCCCAAACCTAATGACACTCCTGAGTCCAAGATACCATCATGATTAACTAAATGATCTCTCTAAAAAGTGTAAAGTAGAAAAAACCACTGGGGAAACACCTCCCCAAAAGTCTAGCTTCATATATATCAGAGTTAGGGAACCTGTGGCTGTCTACATGGATCTCAGCTTCCATCAGTTGCAACCAGTAAGGCATATGGCAGAAGTGTGCAAATTTCAGCCTAAAACATGGCCCCTAAGGACCCCAAGGCCATTTTGGTCCCAGCAGGGCCTCCACGTCACTTCCCATTGCAAAAAAAAAAAAAAGGTCTCTTCTGGGCCTGAAATGTTTTGTGGCTCCAACAGCATGGCTAAAATTCCCACAAGTCCTCAGATATTATTTTGAGACTTTTTTTAATAAATTGCAAGAGGACTAGTGAGGAGGGCAGCCCTTCAAGAAGCCTTAGTGCTCCATCCCTGCTCCATGTGCCCATCCCTGCCCCATAACCAAGGGATAGAGATCCATAGGTTAGCAAGAGCTGGAGATCTGCAAATCTTAGGGCCTGAAGACATAACATTGATGCAAGCTGAGCTGGTGATAACCTACCAAGAAAGAGAGCTCAGGATCATGGTGAAATAGCTAAAACCTTCCTGGGTGACCATGGGGATGTCACACTTTCTCGCTTTCAGAGCAAGAAAAAGGTAAACTCCTTCTGAACAAAACTTGTCAAGAAAAACCTGCAATAAGGTTACCTTAGACTAGAGTAGAATTCAGAGGCAATTTAAAGGCATACAACAACACAACAACAACAACAACAACAACAACAACAACAACTGTTTTTAGCAGTGCTAGTTTGGGGTTTCCATGTGAGTGGGGTTGTAAAGGAACTCCTGTTTATAGTTTGAAATTTTAAAGAACTGTCTAAAGATTTTGGACCTATTGGATAGATTGGGTTCATCACCTTGGACAGCTCCTTTTTTGGAGAAGATTCACTTCCCCAACGACACAGGAAAACCATCAGTTGTCACTGTTGTGACAGCCATAAAGTTATTTTATGGATATTTATCTACTCTGTGATAGGACCATAAAATATAGAGTGGATTATGAATTTCAATAATACAGGAGTTGAGGCAGGAGACCTATTTTGATAGCCTATATACTACTTCCAAGATAGTATGCTTCTGAATGTTTCTTGCTGGGACAACAGCCGTCCGAGAGTGTCTTGTCTCCCTGGTGTGGCTAGTGGGCTTCTTAAAGTGATGAAATGGATGCTAGGCTAGAGAGCTTGAAAACTTTATTTTTCTGGATTGCAACTTCCAGAATCCCTTTGCATGGGCCTTGGTCAGGGCATTCTGGTTGTCTTCAGTTCAGAAAGACATAAGGTTCATATATATTCCTTAAGTTGTAATGTATGTATTCTTTAAGACATTCAGATGGGGAAAGACACACATTCCCAAGCAAGTATTTTTACCTTGAGTATGGACTCAGTGGAAAACCCACTTATCCTGCTGCATAATGTGTTCAATAATCTATGGGAAGTTGTGCCTGGGGTAGAAAGGGAAAGCCAAGGCTCCTCGTTACTTAATATTAAAGGTTTGACAGATTTTATGACTTGGGGCAATGGAAAATCCCAAGCCAGAACAGTGAGATTTCCTGCTTCTCATTGATCATGCTGAGGATGTAAATACAATTCAAGAATCAAGACAGAATTTAAAATGAGAACAAAAATCCACTCAGGATTGCTCATTCCCTGCCAACATCTGGTTTATACCACAGAAATCAATAGAAAAGCTGTTTAAAAAGGAGAGGGAAATTGGTGTTGCTTCCAGCAAAATCTCTAGAATGACTGAATGCAAAAGAACAATAAATCCTTCTTTAAATTGATTGATATGTAGCCTCAGCATTCTGTCTTGCTGGGTTATTCCTGTCAATGACTCTCTAAATATCCCAGTCCCATTGATTAGGCTCAGGCATCAGTGCAAAAAAAACAAAAGTTGGAAGAATGGGTCAGAAAGGAAAGGCCTGTAATATTGAAAATGGAGGGAATGTTCTCCTGCTAGCCTACCTATGTCTGGGGGAAAGAGGCAAATGCCCAGTGGAGGTATCTTATTGTACCATCTACCTTAGGCTATGTAACCATGTCACATCAAGATGGTGTTGCCACCATCATGATACAGACCTGGATTTGTAGTTACATTCACTGGGAAGTCCCAGTGAATTTGAAGGGATTTACTTTTCAGTAAACATTAATCAGGTTGCACTGCAAGGCTACCATTCTATTATTTATTTATCTATATCTATAAATTTGAAAGGGGCGTTAAACGGAGCAGCAAAACTCAAAACCCCCCCAACAGAAATTAACCAAAATTCCCATGCACCTACCACAACCCACAAGGTACAAACAAATCAAATCAAAGTAAGAAACAACACAACAACACACTCACAAAACGACAAAACAGCTGAGCATGCGCAATGGCACCCGGCCGCAACTTCCCTGGCGCGCGCACATGGCCTGCCGGCTAACGCTCCCTCCGTGCAAGCCACGCCCCCATCCTCCGTGCTCCTTCACTCCCTCCCGCCGCACACACACACACAACCCAACGCTCCTTCACTCCCCCCCCCCCCCCGCCGCACACACTCACACAACCCAACACTCCTTCACTCCTCCCCCCGCTGCACACACACACACACCTCCAAGAACCTCCGGCGGGAATCCCAAGAGGAGGAGGAATGAGAAAGCCAAAGAGGGAGCGCAGCCAAACTCTTTCCTAAGGAAGGGAGAGGTCAGTGAGGGAGCCAGGGAGGGAGGGAAAAAAAATAGAGGGGCGTATGAGCCAGAAAAAAGGAAGGAAGAGAGGAGAAAGGAGGAAGTGAGGCCAGGCAGAGACTAGAGAAGGAGGAACACAAGAAAGAGAGAAGGAGAGAGAGAGAGGGAGAGGGAGGAGAGAAAGGGGGAACACGACAGAGAGAGATAGAGAGGGGAAAGGAGGGAGTGTGTGAGAGAGTGAGAAAGAGGGAGGGAGAGAAAGAGAAGGATGGAGTGAAAAAGAGAAGGGGAGGAAGGAGGGATGAGAGAGAGAGAGAGAGAAAGAGGGGAAAGGAAGGAGTGTGTGAGAGAGAAAGAGGGAAAGAGAGCGAGAGAAGGAAGGAAGAGAGAAGAAAGGAGGAAGTGAGGCCAGGCAGAAATTTCAAAACTCTTACTATAGGCCACAGCAATGCGTGGCAGGGTACAGTTAGTTTACTATATCTGTATACTGCCCTTCTCAGCGACTCAAGGCGGTTTACAGAGACAACAATTCAATGCCCAACAACACCATAAAAACATTTAAAACTTTTAAAAACATTAACATATAATACAAAACCATAACAAGATAAATAAGAACCATAAAAATATTTAAAACATTTAAAAACATTAACATATAATATAAAACGATAACAAGATCAATAGCACATAAATCATTTGCGTCTCCTAGTTAAAAGGTTATCCAATCTCATCATCCAGTTGTTCTATATTCTTATGTCTGTTACACTGCATTTTGAAATGCGTGCTCAAAAAGCCAAGTCTTGACTTTTTTCTGGAATGTCTAATGTCCCTAGGAAGGGCATTTCATAGCTAAGGGGCCACCACTGAGAAGGCCCTGTCTCTCGTCCCCGCCAAATGTATTTGTGATGCAGGCGGGATCAAGAGCAGGGCCTCCCTAGATGATCTTAACGTCCTAGATGGTTCATAAGGGGAGATGTGTTCAGACAGGTAAGTTGGGCCAGAACTGTTCTATGCATGCTAAAAACAAAAAACTGTCCTTTTGAGTTAGCTGTGCAACTGGTCATAGCTAACATTTGATTGGGTAAATGCCAGATTTTTAAATATACAGTATATACTCGAGTATAAGCCAACCCAAATATAAGCTGAGGCACCTAATTTTACCACACAAAACTGGGGAAATGGATTGACTCAAGTATAAGCTGAGGGTGGGAAATGCAGCAGCTACTGGTAAATTTCAAAATAAAAATATATACCAATACAATTACATAAAATGATGCATCAATAGGTTAAATATTTTTTAATATTTATATAAAACTGTAATTTAAGATAAGTCTGTCCAGCTCTGATTAAACCATTATTCTAACCTTCAGTGTAAATGTACAAATGTATCCTTCCAATAATAATAGAGTAAAATAATAAATGTAATAATAATAGTAGTAATAATAATAAAATAGTAAAATAATGGAAATGTAACAATAACATTAATAATAGAGTAAAATAATAAATGTACTAATAACAATAATAACAAAGTAAAATAATAAATGTTATAATAATAAGTAAAATAATAATTATAATAAAATAATAATAACAGAGTAAAATAATAAATAACCTTGACTTGAGTATAAGCTGAAGAGGACTTTTTCAGCCTAAAAAAGGGCTGAAAAACTAGGCTTATACTCGAGTATATAGAGTACTTCTTTACACTGAATTAAAGCTTTCTTGTAATGGCTAATTCTGGGGATTTTTTACTTGAAAATAAGTGCCCCCCCCTTTTTTGGATCATTTAACTATGCATGATCTCATGTAATCTTTTATATTGGTGAATCTCTATGCCAGATGCACCGAAGTGCCTCTTGAAAAGCAATAGCCTGATTCCTAATGTCTCAGGACGGAAAAAAAAAAGATCCAGGAAATTTTATACTGGCTGTGTTTCTCCTCCTCTCCTCCCCTCCCACTTTGTGCGAGAGGAAGAGGGAGGGCAGGTAAGAACGCACCTCAATGCCTGCTTCTTTTTTGCAATTCAGAACAGATGTGTTCTGCAAAATGAGGGAAGGAATTCACAAGCCTCCAAGGACAAAATGAAAGCAAAAAGTCCCCCGAAAGAAATGTTACTGTGTTGATATTACATTATGTACATTGCCTCGGGTATTTTAATAGACCAGAAAGTTATAAATATTGGTATTGATTTAAATAAAGAATAGTGCGTGCCTATGCAGGATAGGAGTAGCCTTGATGATGTTCCTCTCTCAAAAAAGAAGGTGGCATATTGATTTAATTCATGCATTTGCCTGTCTGCTATCAATATTTCAATATGAGTTTATAATAATTTGGATTGGCAGAGCAGCAGCAAATAGCAAAAATAAACCAGGCAATAGATCAAAAGTTTGGTTATTATATTGAGATTAGCTAATAGTAAAAAAAAACCCTGCATAAAACAACAAATAGTACTGCACCTCTACAAACATTTGGCACTCCTATATATGTATATACTATAACATACATCCCTTTGTATTTCATAGGGCTTATGCCCAAACAAGGGCTTTAGGATGTAGCCTTAAAGTCACAAAATGGTATTGGAACAGAGGGAAAGAAGTTTACTTTAGTTATTGCCTTATGACTTAAGCCAACCTCCCCCAAACCACTGCCATACAGATGTTTGGAGTCTAACTTCCATTGGCTTTAGCCAGCATGAAAAATGGTCAGGAATTTTAGAAGGTAGTTAGCAATATCCATAGAAAGCAGGAGCTTAGGAAAGGGTTGCTGTAAGTTTTTCGGGCTGTATGGCCATGTTCCAGAAGCATTCTCTCCTGCCTTTTTGCCTGCATCTATTGCCGGCATTCTCAAAGGTTGTGAGGTTAGGAAAAGCTGTCACAATGCTCAAGGTGAACTATCTCAGGGTTTTCTTGATAAGATTTGTTCAGAAGGGGATTGCTTTTGCCTTCCTCTGAGGCTGAGAGAGTGTGACTTGCCCAAGGACATCCAGAGGGTTCCATGGTCAATCTGGGATTCATGTCCTGGTCTTACAGTGTCCTGGTCCAATATTCACATCCCTATACCATGCTAGCTCTCATTACAATTTCTTCTTGGCAGAAAATGGCATTTTCTAAGGAATCGCATGTAAATTGTAGAACCAATGTTCAACAGGAACACAGCAGAAATATGTGTAACAAAACAGTGACAAGAAAGACCATGATCTGGTTGCTCTAAAATATACTTGTAGTCTGCTTGGCTTGGTTTTTGTTTCAGGATTCAACTTCTCAATGTTCACTTCACAGCTTTAATTGCCTCCTCCTCCAACTGCGGTTACCACTAGCACAGGCTTAGTGTACCAAAATGCTTCCAAATGGAGTCTGAAAATAAATTATAGTAACAGGATAGCTTCAACTACATCATTTCTTCCATCACCCTTAAGAGTCTCATCTGTAGAGATGGAATGAGTGTTGAAAAAGTATTGTGAATATCCTACCAAGTAGACATTGGATTCCTTCAACATCCTTAAACATCTAAACTGTTGTGAGCAAATGTTTCATGTTTAGCAGCTGGAAGGAGCCCAATATTTTCATTTATCCTTGTACAGGATTATCTGAGGAGAGGTGAAGTGAAAAGTTGAGGAAGGCTATGGACATCCCATGCATTCGGAGGCCTTTTTCTAGCTTTTTGGAAGGGAAGTGTGTTAAGCTTGTTCTCAATAGGCTCCTCTCCCCCAGTCCACAAACAATGCCTCCTATAGCTGGGGTCCTGCTATTGGGTCAGCCTTTACGCTATGTGGAGGAAATGGCCTGCATCTCTTTCTTATTTGCAAGCAACTTTGCCTAAGGATGATCCCGCAATGAGTAATCAACATCAGCAGGCAAGCCCATTAATCTGAGAGCCCAGAGGGAAAGGCTGGCCCTGCAGGAGCAACAGGAGAAGGTCTGGAGTTGGGCATGGGATTGGCTTCTACTGTGGAGTCAGAAACTGATCCAGGATGATACTTGGTGGTACCAGACCTCAATTATTATTATTATTATTATTATTATTATTAAACTTTATTTGTACCCCGCTAGCATCTCCCGAAAGACTCGATGCAGCTTACATAGGCCAAGGCCTCAAAACACAACACAACAATACAACACCTAAAGCAAATTAAAAACAGTTAAGCAATATTAACAACAAGCAATAAACAATACATCAAGACACTATAAAACTGGGTCGGGCCAGAGTAATGGGTACAAGATTTAAAGTGCTGATGTGGCAGGAAGTATGTAGGATTATAAGGTAAGTGCAGTGTGCGGTGTGCAGCAATCTTAGTTCTACTAAAGTGTTTCTAGGACTTGGTATTGGAGATTCCTAATCTGGGAAGGCACATCGGAATAGCCAGGTCTTCAAGTTCTTTCTAAAGACTGCCAATGTAGGGGCCTGTCTAAGATTTTTTGGGAGGGTGTTCCAGAGTCGGGGGGCCACCACAGAAAAGGCCCTGTCTCGAGTCCCCACCAAGCGCGCCTGCGACGCAGGCGGAATCACGAGCAGGGCCTCCCCGGATGAACAAAGTGAACGTGTGGGTTCATAGACGGAGATGCGGTCACGCAGGTAGGATGGTCCCAAACCGTTTAGGGCTTTGAAGGTAAGCACCTGCATCTTAAACTGGGCTCAGAAAATAAACGGCAGCCAGTGGAGCTCCTTGAACAGGAGAGTTCATCCATATATTAAGAAAGTGGGTAATAAGTAGCAGGAAAAGTTAGAACAGTGGTTCTCAACCTGTGGTCCCCATGTGTTTTGGCCTTCAACTCTCAGAAATCCCAGCCAGTTTACCTGCTGTTAGGATTTCTAGGAGTTGAAGGCCAAAACATCTGGGGACCCACAGGTTGAGAACCACTGAGATAGAAGGTAGGTGCTAATTGTAGATAGCATCATCACATTCCCATCCTCCTCCCAGTGTCTGTTTATACACAACCGACACCTTAACTATAGGAAAATTCCAGCATTCTCTTCCCCAACTTGCCCCATCTCTTGCTGTTAGAACGATTGCAGTTTTAGACAGGACAGGATTTCTTGCATGTGAAACTTCTGGTTTCTCCCCTCTTCTAAAGCCTCCCATTTGATCTTTCTATCCTTTGAAATTTCAAAATCCTTTGAAATACCTTTTTTTGACTATTCAAGTAACTAGACCATATGACCCTTGAAAGTTCCTAAGATCATTGGTCATATAAAGATTCCCTCTCTCTTTGTCTCTGTGATGTGAGGTGATTTTCTCGCTTCAATCAGATTTCTTCTTTTTCCTCTCTTCAGTCATGCTTTGATTCTCCATCAAAAGATAGTGAGTTAAGAAAAAAGCGACTAACTTTTACCTAATATTTTCATTAGTTAGTTAGAAGGTTGGGAATCATGTGCCTGTAATATAAAAGTAATTAGTAAATTGCATTATATGGCAGTGTAGACAGCACCTAAATTTGTAACATGAAACTGCCTACTTTGTTTATATATATATATATATTTAGTCAGTTTTAGTTCAGAGAAGCAATGTGGGTTCGAGGTATGCTTTAGCTTCTAAAAGAAGGTTGATTCCTAACCAGGAGAATACAGAGGTGCAAACCACATCAAGTGTCACCATCAGAGGGTGTGACATCAAATTGACTGTCGATAAAATATTACAGCGTTACAGCAGATATATATAATCTGTAGATATAACAAAAGAATTTCCTAAGTGTGCTTATGCTTACATGTTTCATATCAGTTATCCCTACAAAGCTATTTTTCCATGCTAATTTGCTTTTTGAATCTTTTAGTGCAGGGGTCCTCAAACTTTTTAAACTGAGGGCCAGGTCACAGTCCCTCAAACTGTTGGAGGGCCGGATTATAATTTGAAAAAATCATGAATGAATTCCTATGCACACTGTGCATATCTTATTTGTAGTTCAAAAATACTTAAAAACAATACAATAAGTAAAATGAAGAACAATTTTAACAAATATAAATGTATTAGTATTTCAATGGGAAGTGTGGACCTGCTTTTGGCTGATGAGATAGGGTTGTTGTTGTTGTTGTTGTTGTTGTGTTCTTTCAAGTCATTTCAGACTTAGGTTGACCCTGAGCGAGGGCCAGGTAAATGACCTTGGAGAGCTGTATCCGCCCCCCGAGCAATAGTTTGAGAACCCCTGTTCTAGTGCATGTGTGTTTTGTTTGGAAGGATCATTATTACCCAATTATTTTATCACATAGTTTTGTCTGCATGTGCTTCAACATGGGCTGTTGTTTTGGTTGCTGCTGGTTCTTTATAGTCATTGATTTGTCAATTTCTCTAGTATTTTAGCTATAATATTGTGTATGGACGAGTATGGGAGGAGGCCCATGGCAGTGACACTATGAGTTACCACACCAGGTGACACCAAACCTAGTGATGCTAAAACTGTTGGCTTTCACGGAATTTTCCAAAAAGGGCTTTTTTTTTCTTGTCAAGAACGACTTGAGAAACTGCAAGTCACTTCTGGTGTGAGAGAATTGGCTGTCTGCAAGGGCATTGCCCAGGGGATGCCTGGATGTTTTACCATCCTGTGGGAGGCTTCTCTCATGTCCCCACATGGAAAGCTGGAGCTGACAGACGGGAGCTCACCTCACCCCCCAGATTTGAACTGCCGATTGGCTGAGAAAGGAGGTATACAAATACAGTAAATAAATAACGTTTCGGTCAGCAGTCCTGACAGCACAAGAGTTTAACCCATTGCGCCTCTAGGGTGTCCCCAGAAAGGGCTAACATCCTGGGAAACTAATTCCCAACAGTAACCACTGATGTTAGGTCTCATGTCTCAGGAGCTCTTTATGTCTAAATAAACCTCTTGGTGACTTTTCTCCATTGTAACTTAAACCCCTTTCCTCAGTGTGAGGCTGCCCATATTAGGGACCCAGGTTGGTACTATATTCTTCTTATTCTTCACATACATTCCACAGCTACAAAGGTGCTGCCACTTTGCTTTTCAGAAACGATTTATGAGTACAAGAATGTGATCAAGAATCGGCCTTCTCTGGGATTCCATAACTTTTAGGTTAGGGTTTTGGATTGCTGAACTTGTCTGAACAGCTGGAGAGATTTAAATTGGCTTACTCCTTTGCTAAGCAAATTCAGATGCTATATGTCTTTGGACCTAATGGGAAGCTATCTTCCTGAATATCTGAGGCCTAGCTGCTGGGAATGTACTAAAGAGAAAAAACCTACCACAAAAGAACTAAGACTTTCTCCTTTTCTCACAGCAAAGAATATTTGTGGCCATTTATTTATTTATTTATTTGTAGTATTTGTATACCACCCTTCTCAACCCTGAGGAGACTCAGGGCAGTTCACAGTGTTGGCAGCAATTCAATGTCATCAATAAAAAACAGTATAAAACAACAGAATTGACCCTCCCCTGATAAAACATAAAACAGAAGCTGAGTAGCTGAGAAAGAGATAATGGGTTTGGTAAAAGGATCTTAGGGTGCCATCAGTCTCACTCCTCACCCCCACCACATGCCCTCCACATGGATTTTGGAGAATTTAACTTGTATGCTGCATGTTCAATCTAGATTCATAAATGCAAATACAGTGTTCCCTCACTTATCACGGGTATTACGTTCCAGGACCACCTGCGAAAAGTGAAAATCCGCGAAGTAGGGACGTTATATATATACATCACATTCCGAGGGTGAGGCAGAAGCAAGGAGAGATTTAAAGGCACTGCACACTTTTTTTTGCTAGCTATAGGGAAGGGGCTATAAGGTCATAATTTACATACTGCTTTGTATCTCCCCTTTTTCCTTTTTTTATGATTGGCTGCCTCTCTCCCGAGAGGGAGGGTGAAACCCCCTTCTATACTCCATCATTGCCAGGAGGCAAAAACCTGCAAAACAGTGAGTCCATGAAAAGCGAACCGCGAAGTAGTGAGGGAACACTGTACAGTCAGCACTCCATTTCCATTAAGGTTAGGGCACAGAATCCCTATGAATGTGAAATCACAAATTAAAAACACACTATTACCTAAGAGAGAACACCTCTCTTGGAATCTTTCCTCTGGAGGACCTAGGACTTATCTACAAAACTTCTAATGCACAATGACTTCCAATGAATATCCTGAGTTGTTTTGGTTTAAACTGGGTTTGGCCCATTTTGGGCAAAGTTGGTGAATACTCCAGAGTTTGCTCGAAAGTCTGAACAGATAGATTCTGATTCAGCCTAATCTGCTGTCCACAAGGGCTACTGGCACTATCACCATTTCCCCAGCCATGTGACCATGTGTAAAGCAGCCCACAGATTTGATATGAATGTGTCAGATCTTGAGATGTTACAGGACATATTTACACTGGGCCAAATTACCTGTAGATGAGCCTGTAGAGACTCCTAGAAGGACTGTATTAATCAAATAAATAATCAAATCTGCAAATATAGAGGGCCAAATGTATTTAAAAAAAACATTTGGGGACTAGGCTTCACTTTCCTGAACCTAGATGAACCTTGTAGCTGCAGAGCCTTTTACTGCCCAGAGAAATGGAATAACCCTCCAGCCATAGCCATCACAAGCCAGAAAGCTGAGAGTTGCAGTTCAACATCTACAGCAGGGCTTCTTAAACATTTTCTACTCATTAGCCCTTTTTGCTCAAGTAGAACAACAAAAGGAGTGTGGCTTTCTGTGATCCCAGGTACATAACATAGGTATAAAATCAAATATTTACTGGTAATAAATATGCATTTATGAGGCTTGCTAAACAAGGGGACTTCCCCTATTTATGAAGTACAGGTGAAGCATTTTCCGCAAAGTCCACTTTAAACACTACACATTGTTGCTAACAGGTTTACTATTGTCAAATCTTTGCAACCCCAACATTGAGCTAATGGGGTCCCATAAGAAGCAGGAGTCCAGAGAACTGTCTGGTTTTCACTCCTGCATTGTGGCATGTCGACTTTGGAGACTATCGGCCACAAAATGATTGGGAAATAAATTTATCTTACTTTGGAAACAAAAAGGTTAGTCTTAGCTATCTTTTTGTAAAAACAAGAAACAGGCCACAGTGCTTTCCTAGATTACGTACAATTCACATGTTCAAATTACATACAATACAATTGTTCAAGATTTATAGAAAGGTCACAGAAACCTGCATCCCTTTTGTTGTTCTCCACTGCAAGGCTTACAGAGAGACAGAAAGAGAGAGGGAGCTGGCCTCAAGGCCAGGCAGTTTATATATGGAACAGACTCTGGAGAAATGGCTGTTCGATCAATTAAGCAGCTTAAAATGTCAACAGAAAAGAAAAGCAACAGGGAAAAAAGGAGGCAGCAATAGTTCTCAGCATCTATCCAGGGCATTGATTTCTAGAAGCAGATGAGTGCCAATTGAGAGTCATTTCATCTGATCAGGGGGACCAGTTTTCACTTGGTTAAATGAAATCTCAGCAAGTGTCGGCTGGGGAGCTGACAGTACTCAGAGAGAGAGAAGGACAATCTGTTTTCTGCCGGGGATGCTACAAGCCTGATTGGAAGCACAGGTTGTGTTCAGACAGCAATGAAAGCTAAAGAGAACTGTTGTCACCAGTCCCTCAACGCAACTTTCACCAAGTGGTTGGCTTTTAAAAATCAGAGATAGGGAAATATTAATTTCTGCGGCTCCAGCTCCCAGAATCAGCATGAATTTTATGGGCTCAGCTCCAAAACAGCAACTTTTCCAACATTGCATATTTTATCTACAACAGTTATTTTCAGTCATACATCTGCTGATGAAATATTCACACATAATACAAAAATGCCAACCCCCCCCCTTTGCTTCTCAAATCACTCCCTTCACAAAAAATATAGTTTGTGTTGTTTTAAATAGAATAAACAATTATCAACAAGAAAATAAAAAAAACATACTATATAGCCACAGCCTTTACCTTTATCAGGATAGTTTGCAGTGTTTTCACTGGTCTTTTTATTTTCATGTCTAGTGTGATGGAATTGACCATCTGCAAAGACATTGCCCAGGGGAGGGGATGCCCAGATGTTTTGATGTTTTACCATCCTTGTGGGAGGCTTCTCTCATGTAGTGCATGGGGAGCTGGAGCTGACAAAGGGAGCTCATCTATGCTCTCCACGGATTCAAACCTCTGACCTGTCGATCTTCAGTCCTGCCAACACAAGGATTTAACCCATTGCACCATATTAACAACCAGTGTGACTTTTGAATGCTGTACATGACAATATGTGACCCAAAGTTATTTTCAGTTAATGTTTTTTCTTGTGCAACTCTTATCTGTTGACTGTATTTGTCACCAAAGAGTTACAGAATTTGATTTTTAGGTGTTATATTTAGTTTTTTTAATTAAAAGTAAAAAACAGTTTAAGTAAAAGTAATTTTTGATTAAAATGTTGTTCTTCATTTTTAGTTTTCAGGAGAGGAGAGCATCAACTTTTGAAAATCAAGTTAATTAAATATACACGTAGACCTAGTCTTAAAAATAAAGTGGGCTCTCAGAAGTCACAGGAGTTTGGTTCCAGAAGCCCTCGTGGATTCCAAATTCTCATTATATATAACAGTGAGTAGCTCAAACAAATGATGGAAGGAGTCCGAGGATCTGTGAAATGGTAGGAGAATATAGCTGGATATGTCTGCACATCTGTATAGTAAGTAAGTAGTACATGGCAAAATCAAGCTTTGTTTTGGCATTTTTCTTTGAATATTTTCAGATGGTGGTTGGTTGAATCCATGGATGCAGAACCCTTGGATACTGATGGCCAACTATAGTTGCAACTAAAGTGGATTCATCGAATCAATTGCTGAACGGTGAGCCAACACATAGATGAATCCCATTAATGCAATGGGTCTACAAGCAGCATTCATGTCATGGTCTTGCACTGATTGTGAGGCGTATAAGATTCATTGAACACCTACATAAACTAGCTATGTGCTATATATGTCACTACTGTGGCTTTATGTATTCGTGGAAGACCTAAAGGTAATGTGAAGTTATAAGTGGGGAAAGAGTGTGGAGAAGCACCCCTGTTACATACCCTATTATATTACTCACACATCTACATCAGTGTCATAACTTCACATGAACCATCTCCCAGATATATTAAAAATGTCCCTCCCACCGACTTGAATGAAAGGGGAACTACAAAACACAGTTCTCCCTGCAGGCTGCCTGTAATTAACTCCAGATGTGGCTTTTGAGAGGATGTAAAAGGATTAATTCTACTATTAATGCAATAGGGATAGTGGTTGAAAATGTTACCATTTTCTTAACAGTTTAGCTAAAGGAATGTGTTAGTCAAACTCTTGGAAACCAGAACCAAGAGTCTTTGATATGACCTTGTTCATTTTCTGTTTTCAACTTGCCAATATGATGTCACAAACCAAATTGTAAAAACAAAGTATTTTTGATGTCAGGAAAAAATCCTAATAAGTATGATGTGAAGAAATCAGTGAAGCAGTTTTTCTCTTTGACACATTTTGATGGCATGGTATTTAATGTCCTTGTGACACTGTTAACAATAAAAGGCTTGTATACTGTTCTCTGGGAATCTAATGTAGTAGCCTGAATTTGAATTCTCGCCTAGTCATGGAAACCCACTGGGTCAGCCTTGGGCAAGTCACATTATCTCATCCTCAGAGGAAGCAAATGGCAAACTTGCTCTGAACTAATCTTCCCAAGAAAACCCTTTCATAAGGGTCTTCATATTTCAGAAACTACTTGAAAGCACACCACCACCATCACAATGGTACTTGTCTGATGGGGGTAGCAATGCTTCCTTAAGCAACTGTAGTGAGCATTCTGTGCAGAAAAAGCTGAACTAGAAGTTTTTTGTTTTGTTGTTGTTGTTTTTTAGTTAAATCCAGCATAAAGAAGAAAACACACAAATACACCCCCAATCTCAGTTCCAGTGGGAGATATCACGAAGAAGGGGTAACTGTGAAAGTCACTGTTGCAGCTTTCCGTCTAGCCTGCAGGAGTCAGAGGCTGGCACTTCTCACACCTACATTGCTAATTTTAAGACAAATATGGAAGTTATCAAAGATCAACAGATAAAGAAAAACAGAACAGGAACAATATGTTTCCTTTGAGGCATAACTGTAGAAATATCTAAGTTGGTTACAAAACGCCATAACAGCTTAGTAAGGGAAACATTCCTTCTTTCCAAAGGTGTTATATCCTACTTTGAATATGTAGCCCTAGCAGAAGAAAGCGTACTGTATTCATCACACCTTTACAGCTGAATAAACTATATGTATTTATTTGGTGTGCTATCTTTCTCCTGGAGTGGAACCCATAAGAAAAGATGAGAAATCTAGATTGGTTCCAGAACTGCACAATAATTATATAGCCATCCCTAAGATGCAATTGGGACAGAGCTTTACTGCTTCCTGGCAATGTTCTCTTATTCTGTTGAGAAGAATTGGGAAATTCTCAACAATCCTCAGATGAGATTTCCAGCTCTTGTTCTCTTATGTTCATCTAAGGATGGAGCCCCAGAGCTGTAGCATTATAACTTCCACACCCTGCACTGTAATACTTAGCTTTCGAAGGTTTGTACTTTTCCCAGAAGACATGGCAGGTTGTTGTCAATAGGAGCTTTACTCTATTGACCAAATAAATCTCCTACATCCAGACTTCCAGCTGCCATTGTGGAAAAATGTCTTTCATTTTGTGTGTGTGTGTTTGTGTGTGTGTGTGTATTCCCCTTCTCTTTGGGGACAATGCACTCAGTCTCTCGCATCTCTGACCATTAAAGGAATCAATAAATGCTATCTCACTCTGCATCAAAACTGGAACCATATAAAACAGATACGTCATAATTTACTAACATCAGGCATATGAAGTGGAACCAGGATTGGAGCTGAACTAGATGAGTTACTCACACAATTAGCATTTTTGTGAAATACTTTTCAAAAGTAGATTACAGGTCAAAAATAGAAAGTCCTAACTTCCCTCCCTACTGGGTAAGCACTGATAGGATATGCAGTCCAACAATATCTGAGGTTCATATGATTCTCACACAGGTTAGAATCATCAAGCATTGTGCCTCGCTTAGTCCAAGAGCTTTAAGATTAATTGTACAACTCAGCCAACACTTGAGTGCTTAGAATAGAGAACAATGTCAGTGTCATTAAGCTAAATAAAATTGGATCCATAAAGTATTCACACCTCACCCAACATCTTCACAAGCCACTAGATACCCAAGTTACAATTATGGTGAGTTTCCCCAAGTGCTACCTAAAAAAATGGGATAGTCTTGTGGTACGTTAAAGATTAACCATTTTTATTTGGCACAAGCTCTTATGGATACACCAGTCCATTTCATTTGATGCCATGCACTGGACTCCATGAAAGCTTATGTCCCATAAACATGCAAATCTTTAAGGGGCTACAAGACCATTCCTTAGAATAATAGAGTTGGAAGAGACCACAAGGGCCGTCCAGTTCAACCCAATGCCACGAAGAAATACACAATCAAAACACTCCTGACAGGTAGCCATCCAGTCTCTGTTTAAGAACCTCCAGAGAAGGAAACTCCACAATGTCCTGAGGCAGCATATTCTACTGTTGAATAATTCTTATGAAGAATCTCTTTTCTTGTACTTTGAAACCATGGCTTCATATCCTATTCTCTGGGATAGCAGAGAGCAACAGTGCTACACTCCCCACTTTTTAAAAATGTAACTAAAATCCAGTTCTGCAGTCTTCAGTACCCCTATATTAAAGATTAAGACACAATCACTGACAGCTAACCAGTAATAGATGACTTAGTAGAATCCTACATCATCCTTTTTGTGAGATAGAGATGATGGTTGGTTGGGAAGAGAGAGACTTTTCATACCAAGTTCTGATAGGAACCTTGCCTGAATATAACAGAGATAATTCCATCACAGAGTGAAGGGAAAGGGTGCCTTACTCCGAGTGTGCATACAATGTAATCTTGAATAAGCTAAACGGCACTTTAGAACTTTCTTTAAAATAACCTATCAGTCATGACTCAGTCAGATGAAAAGCCCAGATAAAACAGACGGTGTGCTATATCTGGAACACAGTGCTATTGTTAACATAGACTGCTTTCTTCTTCGTCTTCACATTGGCTTATTATGGTGTCATAAAGAGGTGAGGAGTCTTTCTAAACCCCATGGCTGGCTGATTTACACATAGCTTTCCCATGGGTTTTTTGTTCCAGACTGAAAGACAAGTGTCAAATTTCAGTAGACCTCCTGAATTATTGCAGCAAGAAACAATGTCAACAAAGTCCCTTTTCCTTGAGAAAAATCACGTAAGAAGGATTTGACAAATTTTTACACTTTCCCCAAATGTAACAAACAAAAGACAACCAGGAAGAAAATGCCACCTAGTATTATTGTGCATCAGTTAAGCAGTTCTCCTTCTATCCAGCATTTAATGATGTATCCAAATGGATTTCAGTTGGGCAGGGCTCTGGTGATTCAGTTGGAATTTGAATAAAGTTGGGTTGTTGTGTGTTTTCCAGGCTGTATGGCCATGTTCCAAAAGCATTCTCTCCTGACATTTCGCATGCGTCTATGGCAGGCATCCTCAGAGGTTGTGAGACCTCACAATTGTGTGAGTAACTCATCTAGTTCAGCTCCAATCCTGGTTCCACTTCATATGCCTGATGTTAGTAAATTATGACGTCTTATGAGGATGCCTGCCATAGATGCAAGTGAAACACCAGGAGAGAATGCTTCTGGAACATGGTCATACAGCCTAGAAAACATACAACAACCCAGTAATTTTGGCCATGAAAGCCTTTGACAATACAATGAATAAAGTAACTTATGCTAACATAAATCCCGATATCACTGCAAAATTTGGCCAGCCAGATCCCATTGAGATAAATTGAGCTTCCTACCTGATCAATAGCTGTAAGATTTCAGATTTAAGTAAGAGGGTGAGGGAAGATATTTTATGTAGTCAAAAATAAGGAGACTGATATAGGTTGTATCTATATTGCAGAATCATAGCAACTTGACACCATATTTATTTATTTAGTCAAAAGCAAATGGAGGGTACAGTTAAATGTATTTAAAAATACAAATAATGTTTAGAAAAAGAACTTGGCATTATGCGAAATATCCTTTGACCAGAAGCTGGTCACTTGTAGTGCTTCTGTCATTGCTCTGAGAAGGTCCATTGTGCATGTGGCAGGGATCAGGTTGCATTGTAGTGGGTAGTCTGTGGTTTGCTCTTCTCCACACTCACATGTCATGGACTCCACTTTGTAGCCCCATTTCTAGAGGTTAACTGTGTACCTTGTGGTACCAGAGCACAGTTTGTTCAGCGCCTTCCAGGTCGTCCACTCTTCTGTGTGCCCAGGACACCATATTGAATACAATACTATGGAATTCTGGGATTTGTAGTTCTGCCATCTATTGACCCTTTTCTGTCAGAGAGCCCTGGTGCCACAACAAATTGCACGTCCCAGAATTCTATAGGATGGGGTGATGGTGATTTTGTCCAACTGCTTTGATTCTGTAGTGTAGATGGTATTTCAGTTACTCGACAGAGAAGTGGAAGATTTTAAGTGTGAAGGAACAAAAATCATTCCTAGATCTTCAATACAGAAGCATGTCACACAAAGAGAGCATATTTTTTCTTACAGATCAATAAACTATAGATAAAAGAATATAAGCAGAGAAATAGCTAAACCATAGTTTAATGAGTAGAAGAAAAAGACCTCTGAAGACACAAAAATCAATGAGATCTACATTCTCCAAATGAGACCCTCTGATGGTATATGACATACTAAGTCAGGGTTCTGACAAAGAGCAGCCCTGCTTGTGCTGTTAGACTACATCCCACAGCATTTCCCATCATTAAGTAAGCCGGGCACAGCTGGTGAGAGCTGCAGTCCATCAACACACTGAAGGCTGCATAATTTCCATCCATTCTTTGAAGCAACTAAATCCTTATGCATCAGACAATGCCCTCCTCCTTGTTGGCTCACCGCAAAGTTAAAATACTGCACTCTTGCAAGAGATACAGGTTTTTGAAAAGGATTGTCTGTTTATGGGTAAAGCATTTGCTCAGACAATGTCTAATAAGCACTGAAGCTTAATGATGTCTCAGCCTTAGGACAGCATGAACATATTTGGACTAATTTCACTACTAACTATGGATATAGCCAGGGCTCCACAGCTCTCACATTCAAGGGGAGACACAAAATATTTCATACTTTATTACCTCTGGATTGCATCTATTGCCTAACTGAGGTGCTACTGAATGGTTGTTCCGCTAAGTATCCACTTGGATTTCAAAACCACAAAAATGACCTTTACAAAACCACAAAAATGACCTGCATGACTTCAAGTGCCACTTTTACTGAGATTTCTGTTGTAGTATCCTGGTTGTCTGGCATTTGAGAGGAAGAGGTAATGAACAGTCTAATTAGATAATTTAGGACTGTCTCTTGAGCAGTGAACCACCATACTTAACTCCTGAGAGAGTACACAGATTGGCCTTCTCCAGCTTGATGCCTTCCAGATGTTTTGGAATTCAGATTCCATCGGTCACTGGCAGGATGGATGATGTTCAAGTATGCTGGCAGTTGTGATCCAAAACATCTTGAAAGCATCAGATCAGGAAAAGATGACTGATCTGTTCTTGTTGTGTATGGTTATCAAACTGGATAACATCAGGAGAGAATGCTTCTGAAACATGGCCATACAGCAACCCAAACTGCCTTTCATTTATGGCAATTTTATAATGCCCTGTTATAACACTGATCTCTTGCAAGCTTAGTGTTGTGACCTCCTTGATTGAGATCTACTCCTGTTTTCCTACTGCTTTCAACTTTGCCAAACATTATTATATTTTTAATGAATCCTATCATCTTGTGATATGCCCGAAGTATGACTGTATCCATTTAGTTATTTTGGCTTCTGTGGAGAGTTCAGTCTTCATTTGTTTGCAGCACCTTTCGTTCCTTCATGACTGCCTTTTCTAGTCCTCGTTGTCCCATCTCTTGAATCAAACTGAGATGTTTTGAGTTATGACTGAACCAAGGCACAGGGACATTTTATTATCTTAATGTCCTTACCATTCACTTTAAAGTTATGCAAATCATCTGTGGTCATGATTTTTGTTTTGCTAATCTTCAGCTCTAACCTATCTGTGTACTTTGTTCCTTAACTTTCCGCAGTACTTATTCCCAGGTATTTGCACTTTCCTGCTGGCAATATGCCATTATACAGTGCAAGGGATCATCTACATATCTCAAATTGCTGGTGTTCCTCCCCTGAGTTTTCACATGTTCTCTCCTCCCAGTTTTATACTTCTTTCCATATGATATGTTTTGCTGCCCTGAAGACTAGGACACAGAACAATGGCTTCAAACTACAGAAAAGGAGATTCCACCTGAACATTAGGAAGAACTTCCTCACTGTGAGAGCTGTTCAGCAGTGGAACTCTCTGCCCAGGAGTGTGGGCAGCCTCCTTTTTCGGAGGCATTTAAATACAGGCTGGATGGCCATCTGTTGGGGGTGTTTGATTGCAATTTTCCTGCTTCTTGGCAGGGGGTTGGACTGGTTGGCCCATAAGGTCTCTTCCAACTCTAGGATTCTATGAAATGCAGTCTTGCTGGGTTCCCTTGGCCAGTGAAAACCATTCTCTTTCTTGGTGTCTTGGTTTTTAGGCCTGTTTCTAGGGTTATTTGGGGTACTGCTGACACAGAAAATCACACATCAGCTCTAATTTCTTAACTATGGTTATCATGTTTTCATCTGGATGAGGCGGCAAATGGTGAATGGTGTATGGCATCCATTCTGTATCTCAAAAACTATAGCTGACAGGGGAAAACAGGTGCCAGTTTTGGAATCAGCAGGTCAAATAAACTCGGAAACAGAGGCACCAAAGTGGAGGTTGGCTAATGTGATACATCAGGACCATCAAATGCCCCAGTGCATCTATTCCTTTTCTTGTGATCCATAGTTTCTAATAGTTATACCAGGCATGGACAAACTTGGGTCCTTCAGGTGTTTTGGACTCCAGCTCCCACCATTCCTAACAGCCACAGTCCCCTTCCTTTCCCCTTTCCCGCTTAAGCAGCTGTTAGGAATGGTGGCAGCTGGAGTCCAAAACACCTGGAGGGCCCAAGTTTGTCCATGCCTGAGACTGTGGAGCGGTAGTGTGGCAAGCTGGCACTTGATATATCGTATACTTGGTTGCTGAAGAAAGTTCTAGCAAAGCAATTTCCTCTTTTATATACAGTACAGCAGTGGTTCTTAACCTGTGGGTCCCCAGGTGTTTTGGCCTACAACTCCCAGAAATCCCAGCCATTTTACCAGCTGTTAGGATTTCTGGGAGTTGAAGGCCAAAACATCTGGGGACCCACAGGTTGAGAACCACTGCAGTACAGTCTTGCTTATCCAACCTTCGCTCATCCAACGCTCTGTATTATCCAATGCAGTCTGCCTCCCACCTGGATCCACAGCTTTTGTTTTTTTTAAATAATAATAATTTTATTAGGGTTTTTTTCTTACAGAAATGTGTAAAAAAAAAAAGAGAAGGTGGGAAGGTAAAACCAGGAACTTTAGGGAAGGAATTAGGGATAGGGTTGCGGGGGTAGGTTTGGATAGGAAAAAAGTAGGGCTGGGCGGTTTCGTTTCGTTAATTCGTAATTCGTTAAAAATTCGTTATTTTTTTATAACGAAGCGATAACGAACCATTCTGGAGCAACTTAAAAATGAAACGAATTTTTAAATTCGTTTCGTAAATGCTTCGGATTTGTTATGTATTCGTTTCGTTATGGGTTTGAGGTCGTTTCGTTATTATTTCCGCATGTCTGGGGCAAGTTTTATAGTTGTTTTTTGTTTAATTAGTGAAAAAAAATTATAATATCACACCAACAGTCAACAACAGAGGGAGAGGGAAGCTTCAGAAGTTCCCCCTGTCCCATTTGGAGGATTTTTAGCGTATTGCGTGGTCGCGTCCGCCATTAACGAATAGATTCGTTATTGTTTCGTATTTGTTTCGTTAATGTTTCGTAATTTTTTTTACATTTACGAAATTTCGTAAATATTGAACTTTTTAAAAGAAAAATTTCGGAATTCTTTTAAATATCAAAACGCAAAAAACCCCAAAAAACGAATCGATTTTAGAAACAAATTTTTCCATTGTTACCCAGGCCTAGAAAAAAGGGGTTTAGGAAAGGGGGTCAAGAATTCGGCTTCCAATCGTCTCCACATAAGTATGTCTTCTGAGTCCTCAATTCATGATCAGCTGCCTCTCTTGCACCTTTTTCCTTAAGAGCTTTTTACTCCATTTTTCATCTTGTATTGATCATCCATTTCAAATTTTCTTGAGTTTTCCTTTAGTTCTTTAGCAACATCCAATCTGTTTTTTTGTGTCTTCCTTTTTGAATCAGCACTCATCAATTGTGTTAGTCTGTCCATATTCATAATACCTATAATCTTCATTAGCCATTGATCCTGAGTAGGGATCTCCTTTGTTCTCCAACATCTTGCATAGTTTATTCTAGCTGCTGTTACTAAATAATTAAAGAGTTTGTCCTTATTTTTTTCTATATCTATTATACCCAACAGAAAATATTCTGGTTTCAGTTCTATTTTAGTTCTAATGTCTTCTCTATTTTTCCAATAAGATTTGGCCACTTTACAAGTCCACCACATGTGGAAGAAAGCCAGTTAGTTCTTCACATTTCCACTATCTGTCATTTACTTTTGGATAACATTTTGCTAATGGGGGGGGGGGGGGGTGGTGGTGGTGGTGGTGGTGTACCACCTATATATCATTTTCTGCCAATTTTCTTTCCAATCAAATACATGTGTATATTTCATTTTCTTGTTCCTAATTCTTTCCCAGTCTTCTGGTCTAATTGTATGTCCTGGATCCACAACTTTTTCAATACATTGCAATGTTTTAGTGTTAAATTTGTAAATATAGTAATTACTACATAACGTTACAGTGTATTGAAGTGCTTTTTCTGTCGATTTGTTGTAAAACATGTTTCAGTGCTTCATTTGTAAAATCATAACGTAATTTGAAGTTTAACAAATACTCCTTCCTGATTATCCAACATTTTCGCTTATCCAAAGTTGATGTTGGATAAGCGAGACTCTACTGTATATTTGGAAGCACTTTGCACATTCAGGAGCAGATCCTGTTGCATTTCCTCAAGCGTTTCCCAGTTCGTGTTCTGCTCACCATGGATCTCAAGAAAGTTTGGCCCGAGAGTGGAGCCACCGTGGGTTGAGAAGCCTCGCAAGGCAAGGTGAAGCCACAGCCACTCTTTGGGCACACCCAGAGCGAGCCATTTGCGCGCCAGGAGTCGCGCGCCCAACCTGTGGCCAATTCCGTGGCATCCCATCGTGGAGCATCTTTGCTGCCTTCCCAGCAGACGAGGATCCGCTTGCATCTGTTGGGAAGGTACCATCTGCAAGGAAGGGAGGGGAGTCCAGGACCAGGGCAACACGACTTCTCCAAGAGGAAGCCTCCGTGTGTAGACCAAAGGGAGGCCCCTGCCCTGCAGCGCCGCAAGGCGGATCCATATGCAGGGGGAGGCCCTCCGAGGCGCCGCCGCGCGTGGGATCCCGGGGCGCGCCCCTTCCCGCGCCCCCTCCGCGGAGGAATGCGCCGGCTCGGCTCCCCAGGTGGATGTTTGTACGTTGGCGTGGAGATGAGCGCGGCTCGCAGCCCAGCCTGCCTTCGGTCTCCGCCCCCAAAGCCGCGGATTGGAGGGGAGGAGGAATCCGCGGCTCGGATTGGACCCGGCGAGGCTGTCGCTCCGGCCTGCCCCGTCCAAGCTGGGTTGCGCCGCAGCGAGGAGATGCTGCGAGGCGGAGCGGCGGCGATGGTGCTGCTGCGGGCAGAGCATCGGGACGGGCAGAGGCAGCAGAGGCAGCAGCGGGGGCCGGGGCTTGGCAGCCTCCGCCTGGCAGCGCTGAGGAAGTGGAGGAGGAGGAGCGGGGCCATGTAAAGCGCAGCAGCAGCAGCCGCCTCTCCGCCCCTCCATTCATTGCCTCGCCTCTCCTCTCCTCTCTTGGCTCCGGCGGGAAAGGGGCTGCAGAAGGGGCCAAGGGGGAGGCAGAGGATTGCCCGAACCGCCTCCGCTCGCGGCCCGCGGGGAGTCTCCCCGATGCCGCCTCCGCGCCGCCGCCGCCGCCGCTGCTTCTGTTGCCCGGGTGCCTTTGTTGTCCCTTCCCGCCGGGGGCTGGTGGCGGGAGGCGGCGGCCGGGCTCCTCCTCCTCCTCCTCCTCTGCTTCTCCGGGAGCAGCGCCCTTAGGGGCCCCCCTCAAGGCGCGGGAGAGCTCCCCTGCCTCTCCCCCCTCCCCTCCTCGTCCTCTGTCCTCGCCTCCGAAGTTTGCACGCCAGGCGGAGACGCCAAAGTTGCGGCAGGTGAGGGGCGGGCGAGCGGGCCCCATGAGCCCCAGGGGCCCGGGGTAGGCGCTCCTTCGCTTGCCCCCCTCCTCCTCCCCCCCCCAGATCTGCCTCCTTGCCCCCTTCTCCCGCTCGTCTCTCACCCCCCGGGGGCAAGGCGACCCCCCGGGAATGCAGCCTGGAGGATGCTGTGGTTCCCGGTGAAGAAGATCCGGAAGCAGTTCAAGCTGCTGCTCCTCCTGGTGCTGCTCACCTTCGCCGTCTGGTTCACCTACCTGCACATCAGCCTGGTGCGCCAAGGCAAGGCGCTGCGCCTCCACTTCGCCTCCGGACGCGGTAAGGAGAGCCCCCCCCCTCGCCCCTCACCCACCCACCCCGGGACCCGGCCTGCCCCTCCCCTCCGCTCCCCTTTGGGCTCTGAAGGCAAGCCCCGGGACACACCAAGTTGGCTCCGGAGTGATTGCAAGACGCCCCTTACTCAGATAGAATCCTAGAGTTGGAAGAGACCTCGTGGGCCATCCAGCCCAAGCCCTTGCCAAGAAGCAGGAAAATTGCATTCAAAGCACCCCCAACAGATAGCCATCCAGCCTCTGTTTAAAAGCTCCCACTACACTTTTTAAAGACAGGTCCTGGCTATGGGACCAGGTTGCAATACAACAGAGTGCTTGACCTGTATGTTTAGGGAAACAAAACAAACTTGCATGTCTCCATATTTACTCCATAGAATCCTAACGGTCAAAGAGATCCCCAGGGACACCCAGTCGACCTCTCTTCCATGCACAATCAAAGCACTCTTGACAGATGGCCATCCAGCCTCTGTTTAAAAACCTCCCAAGAAAGAGACTCCATGCTCCCAAGGTGAGGTGGCATATCCCATCTAGAGCTGCTCTTGCCATTAGGAGGTTCTTTCTAATGTTTAGGTGTGCACATTATTATACTTTTCATAGCAACAGAAAGTGCACTCCTCCCAAGCAGTTTCCAGAGATGTTTCCCGCCATTTAGGATATTTGGAGCAGTGGGGTGAGTTTTCTGGGCTGTATGGCCATGTTCCAGACTGACTCTTTGGAGTTGTATTTTTGCAATGTCTCCAAAGAGTTAATGTCAAAAACTCATGGCCAGAATCACTGTGTTGTTGTAAACTTTCCAGGCTGTATGGCCATGTTCCAGAAGCATTCTCTCCTGACATTTCACCCACATTCATGGTGGGCATTCTCAGAGGTTGTGAGGTCTGTTGGAAGCTAGGCAAGAGGGGTTTATATATCTGTGGAATGCCCAGGGTGGGAGAAAGAACTCTTGTGTGTTTGAGGCAAGTGTGAATGTTGCAGTTGGTGAATGGAGCAGCCTTCAGAGTACAGAGTCACCTTCTTAAGATTGGCAGCTCAAAATATAAATTCCTGAGAGCTCATACTTCGGTGTCAACCTCATCTAGAGAGTGGAATTTCCTTCTCCAAAAACATACAGGGAAGATGGTGACTCACCTTTCCAAAGTTTAGAATAAAAGTATTTTTCTCTCTTACCACTTGGTTTACGACAGAGGAGTGTTGTGGTCCTTTTGGCAGTCCCTGGTTTTAAAAGTTGGCATTGTAATAATTGAAGACAAAGTAGGAAAAGATGAGGAAAAAGAGGGGAGGATATTCTCACATGCTTGAAAGGGGCCTTTTGTGGATTCAAAGGTGGAGCCTTTGAGCTTTGTGGAAACTATGATCTATTTAGATGCTTCCTTTTGCTCTGTCTTCATGCTTTTGAGATTCTCTGCTGTAACATACAAAGGTGTGTTTGTGCAAAACACACACAGTTACTTGCAAACATGATTTGCAGTTACTTGAATGGATCCCGTTCAAGGATGACTGCCAAATGCTCTAGCCCGTTGCCAAGCCCTTGATCTCTTAAGGGGCTCACAGTTTTCCACTTGCTCTAAATCAAACCCCATTCTCTTTAGCCAAAGAGTTCCAGTTGGTCGCTGTGTAGCCTGCCCCAGTGGAAGTTCACACTGAACTAGGCACCACTGTGTTCAGTAGGATTTACTCCCAAGTAAAGTCACCTCAAGGCAGCTTGGCAAAGCTGTGGGTCCACAGAGCCATACCCACAGAAGAGTCTCTGTGCTGTTAGCTGGCTTCCAGAGCTCAGGTCAGGCACTTGGCTGTAATTGCCAACAAACTGTCCAAACCTTCCAGGTCTTTAGTCTTCGTAGTGGAGTGTTTGTAGCAGCAGCTCAATATTTCTTTAGAGCAGGGCTGTGTAATTATTTCTGCATCTGAGTGCACAGAGCCCCCACTGTAGATGTCGGAGAAAGAATTTCAAAGCACACAGAAAACCCAGCACTTCGAGCCTGGGCAGTTGCTGAGTTATTCACAGGCTTGTTAAAAGCATCCTTCTTGCTAACACAGCAACAACTTGTTCGCTCTTTATTTCACTGGAATCTTGTGAGTGGCTCTTGTATAGATCGAGGAGGCAGGAGGGTAGAGCACTTCCTTTATGTGCTGGTTGCTGTGTAACGGTTTATATGGAGCAACGTGGAAGGAACAGCAGAAGACCAAAAAATTAAAATTATGGAATGGATAGGAGAACACATCATAAATACTTTTAAAGCATAGCATTTACATTTTGAGGAAAAGAGGCAAGCACCTGATAATTAGGTATGCACAATAAATGTGAATATAGATTTTTTCTAACAAGGATCCCTGGGGGGGGGGGTCATGAGGGGGTTTCTGAGGGGTCACCAAAGATCATCAGAAAGCATATATTTCTGATGGTCTTAGGAACCCCTTTGGCAGAGAAGGCTGAAGATCTTTCCACCTGTCCTTCTCTTCCTTTTTGGAAACAGACGACAAATCCTCCCACCAAAAGCCCTCCTCCGCTATCAGCCAAGGGGAGGGCTGTTTCTGAGACTCCAAGAGTGTAGGAGAAATCAGGTGTGCTTGGTGCATGGCGGCATGGTGCACATGTGCAGGTGAGGGAGAGCGTGCAATGCTGGAGGGAGGCTCATGCCAGTGATTCCCTTCAAGACATAGGGGAAGTTTGGTCTAATTCTAACATTGCTGGGGTTCAGAATGCTCTTTGATTGTAGGTGAACTATAAATCCCAGCAATATGGGATTCAGTATGGGGGTTCTGTGTGGGAAGTTTGCCCCAATTCTGTTGTTGGTGGGGTTCAGAATGTTATTTCATTGTAGGTGAACTATAAATCCCAGTAACTACAACTCTCAAATGTCAATGTCCCCCAAATTCAATCTGTGTCCATATTTGGGCTTATGGAACATTAGTGCCAAGTTTGGTCCAGATCCATCATTGTTTGAGTCCACAGTGCTCTCTGGATGTAAGTGAACAACAACTCCAAAACTCAAGGTCAATTCCCACCAAACCTTTCCAGTTTTTTTTCTGTTGGTCATGGGAGTTCTGTGTGCCAAGATTGGTTCAATTCCATCATTGGTAGAGTTCAGAATGCTCTTTGATTGAAGGTGAACTATAAATCTCAGCAACTACAACTTCCAAATGATGAAATCAACCCCCCCTCCCCCAACCCCACCAGTATTCAAATTTGGGCATATCAGGTATTTGTGCTGAATTTGGTCCAGTGAATAAAAATACATCCTGCATATCATACATTTACATTACAATTCATAACAGTAGCAGAATTACAGTTCGGGAGTAGCAATGAAAATAATTTTATGTTTGTGGATCCCCACAACACGAAGTACTTGTATTAAGGGGTTGTGACATTAGGAATGTTGAGAACCTTTGATTTAGAGCCACAGACAAGTGGTAAATTGGTACTGTTTTAAGTCTTATTCTGAGATTGTTGTTTTGACTGAGCTAGCCTTTTAGAGTAGGGCTTTGCATGGTTAGATATATAGAATCATCCCTTTGAAAACAAAATCTTCTGAAACAGTAGTTTCATGCTTGGATGAGAAACCAAGAGAACAAGAAACATGTTTTAATGCTGAAGAAAGAACATCCAGGTTTAAAGTGGCCTCATGGCATAAATAAAGCAAGGACAAGTGAAAGGTGGCCTAGGTTCAGGCTGTGGGAGAGGGTATAGATATTGCGATCAGGGTCTGTCCAATACAGAAATGGTTACAAATACTTCAAGCAATGACTGTGACTTGGTAACATTTAATTTGGTTTTTCTTTTCCTTCTGCTGGTGAAACGTCCAAACAATGTTTACATCACTGTGATTCAGAGGTAAATCAAGTCTATCAGATTCTGAGCTTCTGAGAATTTGGTATAAGATATTGAACTCTTTGATAATAACATCTTATCACCATCGTTTAAACATACAAATACTTGTGTAACGTAGTCAAAAGAAAAGTGAGTGTCTAAAACGGTTACTGCTAATTAGTACTCAGCTTAAGTGAGAATGTGTGAGTATATAAAAAACTGCTTTTTCTCCTAGGAGGCTTGAGTCTAAGAAGATTTTAGAAGTAGAAGGTAGTAGGTTTTAAACACTGAACCTATTCTAGAGATGAAACTGTTCTTGGGAATGGACCAAAATTCTCTACAAAATGTTTATTGAGCATGCTAGTGAATTAATGTTTGTTTGACCTTGGATTCAAGTTATAAATGTGTGGACCATTTAAAATATGTTTGGACAATTTTTAAAAAGAGCCTTTTTGAACTACTATTGCTAGATGCTTGGAAGCCCTTCTCTTTTGGGTTTGTATGGATGGCTGAAGTAGCTACAGAATTATTCTGTGTCACAGATATGAGAGCAACTCAGTTTAGTTATGGTGTTTCCTAACCCAACTAGAATGGCTCAATATTGTTAAGGTGTTGTATAGCGTTGTGTCTTCAAAAATGGTTCACTGATGGAAAGGATGCCTAATCTGGCAATAGACCTGCTCTTGGATCCTGGGTTCCTCATAGAAAAAGTGTTTTGGTACCCTTGTAGATTAATTACATTGGGAACTGGATAGAATGAGGGTGACCCAATTGGTCTTAGTAGTTTATTTTTTTCTGAATGAGCTTCCCCACATCTTAACTCTTCTAGATAACTCCTTCTCCTAGGGCCCTTCCATACAGCCATATAACCCAGAATATCAAGGCAGAAAATCCCACAATATCCACTTTTAACTGGGATATCTGAATCCACACTGCCCTAAATTCCAGTTCAAAGCAGATAATGTGGGATTTTATTCAGCTGTGTGGAAGGGGCCTTAGTCTTGTCAATATCTAATGGTATCAATCATGACTGGACCCAGTATGTTTATGGACTGAATCAAAAGTCCTGGCCTTACTTTTTTAGGGATGGACAACTTATAGGAGCAGACATGCATTAGCCCTCCTGAGTTCATGGAATTCCTGTTACTACCAAGCAAATTCATTTTGGTGAGTTGGTAACGACACCTCCTGAGTTCAGTTCTATCCCTTCAGCAATTTATATTTAACATTAGATACATGGATAATGTGTGGCTTCTTTTCAAGGTGAATTTTAATTCCAGGGACCTTCTGGGAATGCAAATCATCTTCAAATCAAGGTGTATGCTAAAAATAAATTACAATTTATTTATTTATTTATTTATTTATTGCATTTTTATTCTGCCTTTTTCAGCCCGAAGGTGACTCAGGGTGGCATACAGACTGGCAACAATTAAATGGCACAGCATACATACATACATATCAGTTAAAAAACAGTTAAAATCACATAATAAAATCCATATAAAATAACTTAAAACTATAATAATCAATGTCTTTTGCTGCATATCCAGACAATATTTTACTGTGTACCCAGACATTTCAAGGAATGGTAGAAAATTGAGGGAAGCAAAAACTTGGAATAAGGGCAGTGCTGGCCACATATCACTTACATTCTTCCAAGTTGACTTGGGACCTCATTTCTTGAAGGGCTGTCTTTACATTCCTATTGTTAAGATCTGTTTTGAAGAGCTCTATTTATTATCTTACATTGAGACCAAGGGGAATGATTTGCACTGGAAAGGGGTTTTCTTCACGGGTAGCCCCAAAGCTTTGGAATTCTCTTCCAGTTGACCTACACCGTAATGTTTCAGCTGCTGCATTTAGATTGGTCAGCATGAGCACATGTCATTTATGCCTTGATTCTCCCAGGTTCTGAAACTCTCATTTGGAGGACATAGCCATGAAAAGTGGCTTAAAATAATTGTAAGTAAAGAAACAAATCAGTGATGCCACAAAACCTGTCTGAGTTGAAGCATCAATGCATCATCTTAAGTAAACAGCAACGTGACAGCAATGCCATGAGTTACACTGGCATTTGTGCTCCTGCACATAATTTTGTAATGTTGTGAGCCACATGAAGGATTGAGTCATTAGACTACTATGTTAAGTGCTTGAGGTGGAAAAAAGTATGTCTTTCATGTATTGTTACAAGTGCAGAGAGATAAAATGAGATCTATTTAAAGAAAAATACACATTACTCCATGGAAGCATCTTAAATGTCCACTTCTTTCGTTCTTTATCAAAAGTATACAGGTTCAGGAGTTTGTCTTCAGATAGTAGGTGTGCTCACACTTGTAAGCTTGTGGAATTATGGTTGCAGTAGTGAAGAGGAAGAGGAGGTCGAACAGGATGGGGCTGGCCTTGTGTCTGCTCACTTGCAGCTGGGCTATAGGTATTTGTCAGGTGCCTAACTATTGATATGAATGATTTCTGCCTGAAGTTACCATTAAGTCACTCTGGAGGACTAGAAAATTGGTGCTGTCAGCTTTGGTGCTGTCACTGCCACTGGTTTTTCAATTGCCAGGAAGAAGTGTTTCATTCTGTTTTTCCAGCTATAGATATAAAGCAAACGAACCTGTCTTGGTGTGGTATGGGTATTGTGAGAAGGAAATAGGAACTCTTTGCATATATTATGTGCGCAAGAGCACAATGTTCTACTTTTCTAATGAACTATCATCTCAGTTTCTAGATGAAGTGTAAATTACAGACCAGAATAGCATGCAACCCAACCTAAAGTCAAAGTTATCAGCTTGATCATTTTGATGATCTTGTTACAGTTCCTTGCTGGGTCTACAAACTTTGTAACCTTCAAATCCACACAGTAAAGACATGGGTGAAAATAATCCTTTTCGGAATATGCAGAGGAGATGACCAATTGCTTGGGCACATTCAAACCTTCCCTTTCTTATCACTCATAAGAATGTTTTCATGGATTTTTTAAAATAATTTGTGACATAAAGTCTTGAACCACCTATGTTTCAGCCAAGATATGGAAGTTCATCTCCTCATACCTTCTCCCACTCTTTTTGCACATACTGGTACTGCTAGAGCTACTAAGATCTAGTTCTAATTGTGGATCATTAAATTGAAGGACCTATGTGTCTGGACAGTATGACATCAGGCTTCAGCTAAAGGTGTAGGAGACTGAATTTTTTTTTTCATACAAACAATTCCCTTTGCATAGAAATAGGAAGCATCAAGGAGATACGTGAGCCCCTGGTGGTGCAATGGGTTAAACCCTTGTGCCGTCAGGACTGCTGATCAACAGGTTAGTGGTTTGAATCCAGGGAGAGTGGGTTGAGCTCCTTCTGTCAGCTCCAGCTCCCCATGAGAGAAGCCTCCTACAAGGATGGTAAAACATCAGACATCTGGGTGTCCCCTGAGCAATGTCCTTGCAGACAGCCAATTATCTCACACTGGAAGCAACTTGCAGTTTCTCAAGTTGCTCCTAACATGAAAAAAGGAGATACGTGGAGCTGCTAAAGACTCCACATATTTCTGCATACTTCGACACAAAAACGAGCTTGTGGTTGAAGAAGTTTGATTACATTAGTTGCATTCTGGCTATGTTTTTTATTTTATGTTTTTAATGTGCTTTTGCTGCATTTGTTTTTATATTATGTTTTAAAGATTTTTTAAAACATAGCATGCTTTTTAATTAAGCTTAACAAGTTATTTTATTATTGGTAGGTTTCCTATGCATGCTGTTTAGCAAAATGGTAGGTTAAAATAGTAAAATAAATTGAGGG